>NC_139020.1:184372868-184636025 GCF_964662115.1 Mustela nivalis | reverse complement strand
CACAGTACAAGATGCAGCAAGGATACTCTGTCAGCGTTAGACACTATTATTATTATCCGTTAAACAGTCATGACAGACCTGCCTCTGGCTCTGCAGGCAGATTGTTCGCGTGGTGCACTGTGCAAAATGGCCTTTTGAGAATGGCAGAAATAAGTCTTCCTGGCTTGCCGGGCTGAGAAAAAGCCCTGTTCAAGTTTGCTTCAGTCCCACTCCATCCTTCCACTCCTCGGACAAGTCCCAACTTGTCAACCTTCTGACTCAATGAGGCTCTTCAGGAGAACCTGGGAATCCTGCCTCAAGACCCTCACGTCCCTCAGGGAGGAAGTTCCTGGGACAAGGCCCATCGTTTTCAACACTGCCTCCCAGCTACGACCTTGCTCAACAGAGAACCCAGCCAAGGCAAGGTCCGAGCTACAAAAAACCGGTAACACAACTTGAAACACCAGCAGAAATGGACAGTGGGAGAAGTTCAGTTACACACAGTCATGTCCTTCCTTAGAGAGAACCTGGCAGTGTCTGCCCTAACATGGGAGGATCCGATGCACTGAGACAGCCAGCGTCTGGAGGAGAGAAGAAAGGCCCCTTGATGGCCAGGCATCTCTGGATAACAAGGGGCCTGTGATGCAGGATGTATCCAAGGGCGAATCCTGACTCTGCCCCTTATTAGCTGTGGGAACTGCGACAAGTCCCTTTCCTTCTCTCAGCCTCTTCTAGCAGTCTCTGCCTCGTGGACTTTCTGGATTATAGGAAATACGACAGGTAAAACTGCCAAGCACACAGCTGGTTCTTTAAGAATGTTCTTTTAATTTTTAAAATTTTTTTTTAATTTAATTTTTAAAATGGATTTTTAAAGTTTTAAAAATTAATTTTTAATTTAAAACATTTGAATTTTTAAAAAATTTTAAAATATCTGAGTGTAAATATGCCCTCAGTCACACTCTGGACTGTGAGGATGACCAGAGCTGCCCCCCCCCCCCCCGCCCACCCTGGCCTGAACGGCCAGCAGCCCACAGGGTCAGTGCACCCGGGCTGTGAGTTGCCTCCCCGCTGAGGCCCACAGAGCCCTTCACAGCCCAGAGGGTGTTCACGCTGCCTTGTTGATTCTTCCCACTCCCCTCGACACCGCAGCACAGCGAGGACGAGCCCTGCTGGGGCATCCTCAGGGTCGCCGGAGGACAGGCCTGCATGGATATCGGAGCAGTCTGCCGTGGTGAATTATTTAGCAATCGCTCTCCATGGCAGCAGCCCCATTCATCCGGCAGGAGCCACATTCCTCGTCCCGTAAGTGGCACACGCAGAGCCTGCTGGCAGAGCCTTTACTGCTCAACTCAGCACAGCTGGGGAGGCCGTGCAAGGAAGGGCTGTTCGGAGCCTAGCCAGCAGGAAGACATGTGCACAGAGTGTTTGGCTAGCTGGGAGGAGGGGAGCAAACAGTCCTGGCCCCCAGAAACACCAGGGATGGAAGAAGCTTCAAGGCAGCTGCCCAGAAAAAATAGGAATGCTTTTTGGAGGGACCCTTTGGCAGAGCCAAATCAGAACCACCAGCTGCTACCCACAGACCTTCTAAAGGCCCAGATTCTTGGGATCTCTGAGATGATTGCTGTCAGGAAGACCTAGCCAGCCACAGGGCCATACGTTGGAGAGAAGATTTATAAGCCAGAATTATAGGTGACATTTACAACATACCCAACTTCTAATATAATCCTCGGGACAATCATCCCGGTGATACCAATAGTGTAAGGAAACAGAGTTACAGACGAGGAAACGGATGCTCAGAGAAATCGAAATAGCTCTTAACGACATGCATTCCTCCGAGTCCTGATTCTATATCCTTCTTCTGTTCACGGCTGTCCTTAAAAATCTTCACGCTGCTTGCCGAGTCTGGTCCTCCCTCTCCGTCCCATTCCATCCGAGATTTGGGGTTGATCTTGACATAAAAGATCTTCCTCCAGGATTAAGAGACAAGTTCCCTGTGCTTGTCATGAATGCAGTGTTAGCCCGCCACAGCCCCTCTTCATGGCCACACCGACGTGCGACAGACTGAGTACACCCAGCTAGAGCCACCCTGTGGGCTATGCGGGTGGTCTAGGATAGATCTGGGTAAGTGTGATGCTCTTATTTGAAGAAAGAGATGCTCTTCAAACTAGGAAATGCAGCAGATCTGTAGGACTAGGCGGACTCATAGAATCCTCCTCTGGGCCTGCAGCGCCTCAGGGAATCTATCGTAAGGGTTCTGCAGAATTCATCCCTCTGGGGGCACCTGGGTGGTTCAGTGGGTTAAGCCTCTGCCTTTGGTTCAGGTCATGATCTCAGGGTCCTGGGATCGAGCCCCGCATTGGGCTCTCTGCTCAGCAGGGAACTTGCTTCCCCCCTCTCTCTGCCCGCCTCTCTGCCTACTTGTGATCTCTCTCTGTGTCAAATAAATAAAATCTTTAAAAAAGAGAAAAAAAAGAATTCATCCCTCTGCCTTGACCAATTTAGTCACCCACATGATAGGCTGGGGGTTTTGAGACACTCCTGTAAAAAAACAAAAACCCTTACAGGGGGCTTTGAGATACCCCTGTAAAAAAACAAAAACCAAACAGAAAACCAAATGTGGCATATCTAAGCCCCAACTTCCCAAAGTGGACTCCTAGACTGGCAGCACTGGCATCACCAGGGAACCTGCTAAACACGCAGGTTCTCAGGCCCCACCTGGCCCCACCGAGTCCGAGGGGGAGCCCTTCAGGGGGTCTGCATGCAGGCTGAACTGTGAGATAAGGGTGCTCTGACGAACCCCCAGCACCTGCTGTGGAAAGCTGACAAAAGGAAGAAAAGGCGAGACGAGATGCCCTCCAAGGGGTCCAGCATGGTCAGCAGGTGGTGGGATTCGACCCACTTCTGTTTTGCTGGGCCTGTATCAGAGGTAGGGAAACTGCAAAGAACCAAGCAATATAGATGTTGGGCTCTGAAGGCGCTACATTCTCCCACCCAATGACTCAGCCCGGCTCCTGTGGCGATCAGGAGGTGCCGGCCCAATCTGGGCTGCAGGGTGTGGCTTGCCAGCCCAACATCCGCACAACAGCTTCTCTTCTCAAAAAAAGAAAAGAAAAAGCCTCAGAAGATCTGGCCATTCTAAGCTCAAGTTCCCAAGACCCACTGATCAGGTAGACCCGCTGAACCGAACAGCCTTCCTTAGGCTGGGGACACTCGGGTTCTCCACGGTCCCCTATCTCTTCCCTCCCAGACACCAGGGCAGAGAGTGAGTTCCCATTGCTATTCTGCTCATTGTCTCATTCACCTATTTATACCGACATAAATGTGCATTTGTCCATATATGTGTGCACATGCATATGTGTAAGTGCACGTGTGTGTGTACATGTGTATATTTTAACATTCACAGCTTTCGGTACGTTTACACGATGGAGCTATCACAATGATCTCTAACGGGCTTTAATACCAAGTAGGTGGAAGCCCGGTTTTGAATCCTTGCTCTGTCCTTGATGCTGTAACTTGAACGAGAATCTGACCGTCTCAGAGGCACGGCTTCCTCGGGTGTCCAAATGCAGAAGCCACCGCACCCAGGGTCACTGTGAGAACAAGCGGCCAAAAGTCTGGGACAGCAGCGCATAGGACGCCCGCAGGACTGGCCCAGCAGAGCAAAGGGTTTGTTTGGTTTTGTTTTCTCCTACATCAGGTGTTTAAATGATTCCTTAAATCAAAACGGGTACTAATCCAGGGCACTGGTTCTGTCCTTATCCACCTTACACCCTGTGCCTGAGAGACCGTGGCGAGACCCCTGCCTGTGTCTTACTTTGCTCAGATCGGCTGGAGGGTTCTTCGGAAAGCTCAGGAAGCCAGGTGTGACTTCTGATCATCGTCTCTTTTCTGTGAGCCGCTCAAGGGGTCAGAGGTCTTAAGGGGGCCTTCCAGCCTCATCCAGTTTTCTTTCCTCTTCTTCCCATTTCACACGGACCCAAATAAATAAATAATGCGTGCATAATGATATTCATCTTTTTTTTAATAGAATGAAAAGGGCCTATTTATTGTGACTTCTTAGCAGTCTAGCTGGAACTCTGCATTTTAAGTTACATGAAGCAAACACAGCATTTTGAACACTGCCTTTCTCTCTTTTTTTTTTCTTCCTTCTTCCACAAAGGAAGTTCCGCTACCAAACTACCTCCGTCTTTCTTCCAATTACACTCTTTTCCCACCCGATCTCTTCTAGAAAATGTCTCTTGAAAGCAAATACATCAATCTTTAACTCATCTGGGTGGTATGTTTCACAGAGAATCACAAAGATTCTTTGATTGGTTACACAGTTAATTTTCCATTTACATTACAGAGCAACAATTTACTCTACAATAAAACTAACCAACCCTGGGAGTCCACTTCAGCCAACGCCTTGGCCGGAAGCCAAGCTTCCTGGATTCTTTCATTTCTATCACCCCAAATCCCGTTACTTGCACCAGTTACCCTTCCTTCCCAGTGGGTTCTCCTGGGATGCCTCTCACCCACGCCCTCCCCCGCGTGTCTAAGACACCGAGCACCAGTCCATGAATGGCGGTCTGTGGCTCCCGCTGGAGTGCATAGTGGAACCAAGCATGCACCTGGCCATCTGTAAGAGCGCAGGCTGACCAAGAGGTTTATAAAAGGGAAGGGAGGCAGTGATGACAGAGGGGTATAAGGATACTGAGCTCTCACTTATGACCCAGTCATCCCAGGAGAGAGAATGAGGACCTCCATATACGAGATGGGAAACGGGCGTGATGGAACAGAACGTGGGTCCATCTTGTCCTAAGGTCTGTGGCTGACAAACACAGGGATGGACGGAGAGGGTCCTGCTGTGGTGCCCATGTGAGCACCATTTTAAGGACAGGGCTGTCACTACTGGAGGATGGGCTCATGTTTTTTAACTTCTGGGAACAATGGTGAAGACGGTGTTTCTGGGCTGGGCCCAGACCAGGGATTCTTGACCTTGGTATTATGGTCTGTGTCAGACAATCTGTACCAGGTAATTCTTGGCTGTGGGGCTCTGTGCTACATACTGTATAGTGCTTATTAGTGTCTCTGGCTTCTATCCACCAGGGGCCAGCAGCACCCCCTTTCCTAGAAATGTCTACAAACATGGTCAAATGTCCCCTGGGGGACAAAAAATGCTCCAGCTGGGAACCAGTGGTCTAGAAGTAGTTCCTACTTTGCCATAAGTTATTAACTGCCTCTTTGGGGACCATATGCAGTACAGGTGAAGAGCACAGAGTATCAAACATACCTGAGTCAGAATTCTCAGGTCTCTCACTTACCAGCTCTGCGGCCTTAAATGAAATATTCAATCTCTTTGAGCTTTTTGGTTTAAAATGGGACAGAGTTTTATATTTTGAGGCTTAAAGGAGAAAATGCAGATGAAGGCTTTAGCAGAGTGCCTGACATAGTAACAATGTGATAATGGCAGCCACTGTTACTGCGATTAAGAAAAAACAGATGTTAGAAGGTGTCTAACCGCCTCCTCTCATAGATAAGTACACTGAGGCTCAGAAATAGGAGGTATTACTTCTAATTAGGACTTGTTCTACTTCCCCAAGAATACACAATTTTGGCCGCTGCTCCAAATGCCCAGGATCATTTCGGCCCCATAAAACTGTATCTTGGAGGCTCCTAGTATCTTATTTCTGTACTTCCCCTATCCTTTCGTCTCATAATTGCTAGGATTCCAATCTGTGGTGTCAAATTATGGAAAGGGACAAGCTGAGTCTCTTAGGGAAGGACCTACCATCCATTTGGCCGAGTGATGAATCCAAGACAAAAGAAAACAGGAGATCAAGAAGAACTTGCAGAAATCACAGAAGGCTCTGAGAGACCCTTCTAGCATTTTTGCAGTGACAGTATTTTGGGCCCAATAGTCTGTTGAAATCAACCCTGGGGGCGAAATACTCCACGTTGTTTGATTTTGCTCAGTGAAAATGTTTGGGCCACCACTTGGTAACCACGGCCAGAAACCCCGCGATCTCAGTTCAGGCAGAAAAACACCATCTTGATACTCTCCAGTTTATACCCTCATTTGTGCCTTGTCATTCTAAGGGAAGTTATAAAATGAGCTGGCTGGTGGAGGAAGTCATGTAGTAACTAATGTGGTAATTAGTCTCTCACTTGAAAATGTCTGGGATAATTATCAAGTCATATTTAGAAGAGAGATCTCCCTGGCTGGAATCGACATTCAGTTACCCTGGATTTAGGGGACATGTCCTAGACCTTCTGATGTTGGCCACTAGGTGATGAAAATGAAAGGAAAAACAGTGATAAGCCTAGAGGGGAAAAAAGTGAATGGCTGGTGTGTGTGTGTGTATGTGTGCATGTGTGTGTGTGTGTGTATGTGTGTGTATGGGGAGGTTACAGAAAAAAAATGGGTGTGGGTCAATTAATATATTCCTTTAAGAAACCACAGTTTAGCATGATCTAGGCTTCATTTGGTCACCAGGATACAGGAAGAATAAGGCGTAGTCCTTGACTCAAGTGGATCCCGGCTCAAAAGAGAAAGATACAATTGCATATGTAATACATATACCGATTACACTGAGGCTCTCAGTAGACCAATGGCTCTCAACCAGATTGGCACAGCATACTATAGTGTATGCTGCATGCTTAAAAATTGGGCTGTCAAACCTTGACCAATGTGTATTAAATTATTTTGCAGTTAAAGATAAACACTTGAACATTGATATCCTGCCCTAAAAGATGCGGAATTCGGTTATTTAGCCACTTGGTATCAATGGAGTGAATTAATAGTAAAAAAAGGTAAGCACAGGGTAATTTCAAGCCCATTTTTCTAAAAGAAAAATTGTGTGTCCATTGGATAGATGACATTGGAAAAATTTTTTTCAACTTTCCAAAGCTTGCTTAAAAAAAAAAAGTTCGATTTTATTCCATTTTTTTTCCTATTCTATTTCCATTCCATGACTTTTAAAATGACCTGCCAAAAATTCTAGTATTTCCAAGAGTTCCACAACTAAAAGGGTCGAGGGGTAGCAGAAGAAGGACAGGAGAACCACTCCCGGGGTATACTAGGCTTCTCAATCTGGAACGGACCAGGGGAAAACGTATTAGAATTCTTTGTCATAAAGGCTATATAAATGCTAGTGGCCTTGTCTCCTACCACCCACCTTCTACTTTTGGACCATTCTGAGGGTTCAGAAATCCATGCTCCATGTGTCTCCTGCAACTTCTACCCGGAATCCAATTCCGTGTTCATACCGACAGAAGGTCTTAAAGCCAAAGGAGAACCTTGAAGGGGAGAGATGTGTTCAAGCAGACTTTAGTAGGAAGATACCCTTGAGCAATTCAAGGGTTTTGACTCGGTGATAAAACTATTCCCTCCACCAAGCCAATCACGGAAATCCAAGAAAGCACAGGGGAGATTCCTCTTTAACCCACTGAGCCACCCAGACCCACAGATGGCCCCTGAGAGAGTTCCAAATCCAGTATAACTGGCAAGCTCTGCATTCTCTAGCTGAGGGTTCTATGGTTTGAAACCCAGTTCTGGCCTCAGAGCTTTCAGGTGATAGTGGAAAGCACGGGTGAAAGCACCAGGTATGTGAATCACTGTGTGGTCTCCCTTGGCCAGTAACTCAGGTATTTCGGCAAAGATGACTTTCTCCTTTTAAAGGCTGTTCACTGAGACTTTTCCTGTCCGTCTGGTCTCTCCTGAGTATCCCTAAAGACCAAATCCTTCCTGTGTACACCCCCTCCCCTGGAAAACCTCATGGCCATAGTCATCATTTGAAAATTGTCCCAGAGATCTTGGTGACGCTATTAAAAACAGAGCTCGAGGGGCACCTGGGTGGCTCAGTGGGTTAAAGCCTCTACCTTGGGCTCAGGTCGTGATCCCAGGGTCCTGGGATCAAGCCCCTGCTTCCTTTCCTCTCTCTGCCTGCCTCTCTGCCTACTTGTGGTCTCTGTCTGTCAAATAAATAAATAAAATCTTAAAAAAAAACAAAACAAAACGGAGCTCGAGATGAGATCACATCAAGTAACCCTCACCCTCACCCCCAGACACACCCCCCCTTTGGACGTTAGAATAAAATTCTCTTTTTGTTTTGATCTTCTAGTTTCTCCACGTGATAAGGCCTGTGGTCTGGGTTCAGTTACATCCGTGGTTTTAAACGCTTTGTGTGCAACAGAGTGACATGGAGGGCCTGTTACCGAAAGACCTGGGAGCCCCAACCCCAGACTTTTCCACTTGGTAGTGGGTCTGGGATGGGTGGAGCCTTAGAGTTTCCATTTTGAACTGTTTTCCTAGGACGGCGAGGCTGATGCTGCTGATCTGGGGCTCACACAGTGCGGACCACTGAATTAGATGCTCACACTTGAGAGGTTTAGCTGGGAGCCAATTCACAGCCAAAGGTCGCACTTACCCATGCCTTGTCCCTACCTTTGTTTCAATAAAGTCCGGGTAAAACGTGGTTCTCGAAGTTCTCAGGTTTCCCTGGGCTGTCCTGTCCCCTAATACAGGGAGAAATCCCCGAAGAGGGGGTAGGTAGGACCTACCCACAGGGTTCATTGTCGGGTTTAACCAATACTTATTCACGGGAAGGTCTTCATGGGTCAACCCGAGGTCCATTTTTCAACACTCACATATTTGGGATCCCATATTCGAACATCTCATTTTGTAGATGAAAACCCTGAAACCCAAACAGGTCATGTGACTTTCCCAAAGCCACCAGGCCAGCTGGCTGTACCTAGCAGGGCTGCACCTGGACTCTGGGCCTCTTGATAGGTCAGTTTCCGGTACATACTTCTCCAGAAGGCCAGACTCTCCGATCAGGTGATAACATTTTAAGCATCTGTATAATGTTTTTTTCCTCATTTGAACAGGAAGCTCCCAAAATACAGTTTAATAATTGCAGCCATTACTATGCATGCATTTTAATGTGCAAGGAAGATCAAAATGAGGTTCATTTTCGGGCAGCCCTATCCTATTTATACTACCTTGCCCTGTATTTATAGGCTACCGATTACCTTTAAGCCTTCTGATTTTAAAAGAGTAACACTCTGAAATGACTATTATTCTCAAGGGATAAAGACATTTTATTTTGCAATCCTTTTGTCTTGCATCATATATAACCTCCTGAAAGGTAGGTGGATTCTTTTGATTCCATTGTTTAGCTATGCAAAAATTTGCGGCAATTAGGAGGCAGGCACAAAGTTTTTCCCCCTAACTTCATACGACACCATTTCAAAGGAGGGAGTGCGTAGCTAAATTATCATAGGTCATAATTTTAGTGACCCGGGCCCTAGCCCTGACGTAGGATAAAATGAACTGTTCTCCTCCTGAAGTTTCTTTAGCCTTGTGATGAGATACAAAGACTTTCACGAGACATAGGCCTTTGGGTGCGGGATACTACTGAGCTGACAACTCAAATTGATTTTTAATGAAGAAAATTAATTCAATTAGGAATTACAGCATGGAATTTCATTTTCTAATGGGCCTGAAACACAAGTGACTGTGTAAAATAATTTTGAGATCAAAGGGACTTTGGGTCTGGACTGGTTTTCACCAGCTTGTCACTGACTGGGAAATCAGCCATTCGTTCTTCAGACGGATCAGGAAGACTGAAGGCCTCCCTTGGTTGGCACACTCCGGTCCACAAAACTTTGAAGCCCACCCTCTATCAAACTTATGTAACTGAATCTTCACTTGCTGAACATTTGGGCAATCGAAAAGCGGAGCACTTGGTACTTCTTTTTTTAAAAAGGCAGCCCACCATCTCACCAGATAAAAATTTAAATGCACATTAGAAATAATTCACTTAACATCAGTTAATTTTCATGAGTCATTCCCACTAACTTCTTGCTAATGATCTGTCTTGGCAGAAACTTGCTTCACCTAACTCCTCTTCTGTCTTCCTTACTCATTTCAAGGAAAGCATTTAATAATGGGCAAATGGCAACTAATTAGGGGGCGGGAGGGGGGACGACTTCCAATCAACTCCAAAGGGAAACTGCCTCTCTTCCCCCAGTAAATTCCCAATCAGAAAGGACCGAGGAACGTTAATTACTGTGTAGCAGCATGTGGCTATGGGGACATGGACACATTCAGGCAGTTGCTGGCTAATAATTAAAGTCCCCCATGTGAAGAGCAAAAGGTCAACCTCTGTAGCGATCAGGCAGGTGGTGACTTGAACCACAGATCAATCACCATTCACATCAAAGGAGGGAGACAGGTAAAACCAATGAGACAAATCCAGCTGGAAAAATCTGTCCCCTCATTTGATAATGTATCACCCCTTTTTTTTAAAAGCCACCCCCCCACACACACACACTATTCCCTTTTGCAAAATGCAGCAAATATTCCTATGGACTCTCTTAAGGAAACAGAATTAAACAACAATAGAAATAGAAATCAGGATCACTCACTATCTTGGCTGATAACAGGACTTAAGGAAAGCAGAAAAATATGCTGAGAATTTAACCCTTAAAGGAAATTCTTTCTGGATCCTTACCCAAAGCTGTGATTTAAAGTAAACTCCTTTGATAACCAAATTTATCAGACATTTCCTCAACAGGATTTACTACCGTAAAGAAAAACACATACATTAGCATTCTAAGGTGGGGGGGATGATAACCATAGTACTGGCCATCGTCTTGTCAGACAGAGACTCAGTATGAAATATTATTCCTTGCCAGTAAACCACACAACCAACTGTTGGTTACTGCCAGGCTCAGCCCCCGAAAGGAGAGAAGCTACACGGTAAATGCCTTGAGGACTGCACCGCCCTTTGCCCGGAGCCCTACAGCTCACCAGTTCTGGTGCACCCCCAGAATATCCTGTTGTCCAGGCTTGAATCCACTTTCGGGCACTTGGCAAGGCTGTTCCTCTCACCGGCCCTGCAATGGTTGCTTCCTCGGGCAGAGACGTCTCTGCAGAACACAAGACGTGTCGCAGAGCCCTCTGCGTTACTCAGTGCATAAATTGCTTTTGCACAGAGCTTCAGTTCCACCCTCCTCGACGCTTGGTCTTTGGGGTCTTTTTCCACTGATTTTCCTGAACAGAAAACAGAAGCTAAATACTTGCTCAAGGCCTGACAGCTTAAGGAGCAGAGGCAGAAGGGAACTCGGGATTTCAGAAGCCGTCACCGCTTTCCTTCCCTCCATCACCCAACGAAAAGCTGATTTTCGGTCTCCACCTTAGCATTACCCAACAGCAGGTTTTGTGGAAGGCTCCGCAAGCCAGGGGCCACTCCTGGGTCTGCGTGACAGGTTCTCCTTGCGCAGCCATATCCTCATGGGGCTGTACTTAGCTTCTTCCCTATCGGTACTTTCTGACATTGGCAAATATCCCCGTGAGAGAGGGAAAAGTGGACCACACCGGGAGCCACCTGGCTAGAGAGAGGAAGGTCACCTTGCCTGGAGGGAGGCATATGGCCTACATCAACTGACCAGAACATCCCATGCCACTCTCCTCTGCCCTTGATTAGCCCAGGGCTGTGTATGTCAGCAGGACAGGGCCAATCAGTATTTTCCCCTCCATGGGGAGGGCGCTGATAAGGACCCTTGGAAGTGTGAGAAAGCCTTGCTCCTTAAATCCTCACACTCTTAGGATGGAAGCTGCCCATGGTCATCTCTGGGGCAGGCTGGAGAGAGGAGACCTGGAAACCAAGCCAATACAAAGTGGTACAGATGCAGAGAAGAGAGACAATCCCTATAACATTGTGCAAGAACACGCCCCCAGCAGTGCCTGAAATAAGGACCAGCCTTCACGACCGCCATGAGCCAATAAAGTCCCTCTTGGCTTAAACTGCTTTGACTTGGAATTCGGAACCTGGCAACCCCTGGAGGCCTCCTTCAGTGCAGTGTGTGAAGCCCAGTGTCGGCTTCCCTTCCAGCAAAGAATGCAAACCAGACTCCTATTGCAGGCTAGCAAGGCCTTACGTGCCCTGACCTCTCCCCTCCTCCCCACTCGCCCATCCTTGCTCCAGCCTCAAGGTCCTCCTCCCTTGCTATCCCTCGACACCCTAGGCATGCTCTGTACATGCTGATCCCTCTGCCTAGGACATGACCCCAGTCCCCACACGCCTTCTTTCCTCCTTTCCTCCAAGTCTGTCTTCAGCACACTGTCTCTGGAGGGAGAGCTGTAGTCACAAGCCACTCCTTCCTGAACCTTTCTGCTGAGAGGCAGACATTCCATTTTGCACATAGGCCAAGAACTACGGAGAGGGGTTAGAGGTCAGGGACTTGCTCGTGTCTCGGTGTCTGTTCCTCACTGCTGTTCCTCCTGATCTGCAAGTCTGAAGCTTTCAATTTCCAAGTCTGAGTCTGGGCCCCTTCGCCCATATCAGGTTTGCCTTGGAGCAGAGCAGCCTGGTTACATCTGGAGACTAAAGCTAATAACATTTCACATCTTGAATTCTAGTTTGTCCAAGACACCACAAATATTTACTAAGCTCCTAATACATGCCATGCCCTGTTCTAGGCTCTGGGGACACATCAGTGCGCACAGAAGAGACATTACCCTGCTCTGACGAACCATCCAAGGTTGAGGTCTCTTACCCCTTTAGATGCAGACAAGATTTATTGCTTTTCTGGTCAGATATTCCTATGGGTGAATTCACATTTTAATGGAACATACTGGAGACGTTACCACATAGTGACTAGGAATGTGTATGAATCAATCCAAGATGGTCTTAAAAAAAAAAAAAAAGTAAGGGCATAGCCTACACCTATGCCAACAGTCATCCCTCATCTCTAATATACGCCTCTTTTCTTTGGAATCTGACAGACCTTCAGGCCTTTGCTCCACCACTGCTCTTGTGAGGTCAGTTAACCACCCTGAGCTTCCACTTCCTCCTCTGTAAAACAAAGGTCACCACAGTTTCCTGTCTTAGAAGGCTGCTAGAAGGATTCAATGATGTGCTTCAACAGGACACTTAACAAAATGAAAAAAAGAAGAGGCATTCAACATAGGGAGGGACTCTGAAGCAAAAAGCCTGTGAAAATGACTTCCCCCACCAGGTCTCTCTTTCAGCCAAGTTCATCCTTGGTCCTTACTGACTATGCCCAGCCAGGTCCACCACATGCCTGAGGGGCCCAGCAGAAGCATGCCTCCTCCACTCCCCACCCACTGGCTGACTGGCTGGAGAACACTGAGCATGACATAGTAGCTGATCTGAGCACCAGAGTGGAGGGCATGACCCCACCATCATCCCAGTGTTAAGCCTTTACATCTAGGAAGTGGTTTCCTCCATGGAAGGATTGGTCTCTGCTGGCCAACAGCACTTCTGCTCTGGGTTTCAATACCCAAGCCACATAGCTCTCCCTGGGGTTTCCATTATCCCTTTCCTACCAATCCAGGAGGCAAGAAACACAGCAGCCTGGGAGCAGTCAGCAAGCTTACAGTCAAGACTTGGTACCAGATCTCCTCAAGTCTTCGTCCTCCCGTGAGCCAGGGTTTCCTGAGGGGCAAATCCTAGGTGGATTAGATTGGGGTCAACAAACTTGCTCTGTGGAGGGTCAGAGAGTCGAGCTTTTGGGCTCTGAGGGCATGTAGTTCCTACTGTCTCTGCCACAACTATTCAACTGTGCCCTTGCAGTAGGAGAACAGCTATAGAGAAAGAGAGAAGACATAAACAAACGGGCCAGAATGTGTTCCAACAAAACGGTGTACAAAAAAGACCGCAGGCTGGATGTGGCTAGAGCGCCAGACTTTGCCGACCCCCAAGCTGATGATCTTTTCATGGTACCTTCAGTTCTGAAAGTCCATGATTCAGCGATTCAAGTGTCCCCTCTAGTTGGGCTTTGTAGGAAGTCTCAAAGGCTAGAAAGTTCGAGGTTAGGATTAAAAGTTCAAGAGATAGCGACAACGCCTAGCACTGAGGAAGTGATTGCTGTGTACCAAGTACTGTCCCAGTGGCCTTAGGGGCACTATCTCCTCCTGTCTGCAGAGCGATCTGTTGAGCCAGAACGAACCCATTATACAGGCAGAGAAACAGACTCAGGCTGGGTGAGCGCCCCAGTCGACATCATCAAAGTGGCACGTGGCAGAGCTGGGATGTGAACTACTGTCTGACTCCAACGTCCTTGCTAAAAACTAGCCAACTATGGGATCATCGCAAAGTTATTCGGAGACCTACTCCTGCTGGTCGCTCCGCCCCCTACCCTGGTTATTGTTCCGTGAACCCTCGAGAAGTTCACGTGAGAAACCCTGTTCTGGCATGCCACATAAATTAAAAGGTTGGCCTAAAAATAACACAAAAGTTCACTACTCTAGATGATGAATTGCTTTTTAATGCATAATAATTGACTCCTTGACCAGCTCAAGACCTTACAGCGGCTGGAATACCTACAGCATGCCTTATTTGGTAGGTGACCACGAGACAAGCACTGGGTCTGCGGAGGCCATCTGCACTCTCTCACCCAGCCGCACACAATTCCATTTAAAGAATCTTTTCCAGTAAGAAGAATAGGGGAGAAAAAAAAAAAAAAAAGAAGAAGAGCCAAGGGTCTACCTCTTACTATGGTTTATCATAATTAAACCCATCATAAACAAAACTAACCAGAGACAGTGGCCTTGGAAAAAAAAAATCGAAGGGCAGCTTGGAATGTGCCTAGGACCTGCCGGCTGATTGCTTGAGAGGCGTTTCAAGGTAGGGCGCCTCTCAATACTTCATCCCCTGCCGTGCGCTGTCTCACTGTCTTCAACTTCAACCAAGT
This sequence comes from Mustela nivalis, assembly GCF_964662115.1. Classification (NCBI taxonomy): domain Eukaryota; kingdom Metazoa; phylum Chordata; class Mammalia; order Carnivora; family Mustelidae; genus Mustela; species Mustela nivalis. The sequence continues at coordinate 184,621,343 of NC_139020.1, read as the reverse complement.
CTCCTTCAGCAACTGGCGGTGACTCCGGCAGTCTCCCTGGGCCCCTCAGAGAGAGCGAAGTCTGTCATCATAGAGGGGCAGGTTTTGCCTCGGCCGCGGTTCCTTTCTCTCTTTGGTGGCAGACGACTGCACTCTCCAGAGAGTTCCGGTGTCCACAGCAGGCACAGTGAAAATGTTAATGCAACAATTCAATAAATATTTAATGGCCCCTTCCTTACCTTGCTGATGCGATCTTGCAGGAGCCTCATTACTAAAACCTACTTTTACCTCCTCTTTTATTTATGAGGTTTATTCCTTTCCATTACCATATAGAGCCCAGCGCAGACAAACCAAAGTCCCGAATACAGTAGAAAGAGGAACAAACAATTCAATAGCAGACCATCAAAACTCAGGGTGAGTCGTCTCCTAGCAAGGAGCTTTGCGCCTGGCCCCCAACTTGGCAGACAAGACTGAGCTAGACGAGAAGCCGCCTCAGGAATAGGGACCTGCTATTTTTACGGTGATGGGAGATGAACAAGAAGACAGGGTTCCCGAATCCATTTCTCACCTCCTCACTAGACAAGGCAAAGTATTTATTATTATAGTAGATTGTGTTACATCTTTGACCACTAATGATCTGTTGCAGCAGCTTTCATTCTTCCCATCCACACAATCCTACTCACGGAGTCCAGCTCAAATGTCCCCACCTCTTGAAAACTCTGCCCATTTCTCCCCCCAAGTCAAAAGGAATCATTCCCCCTGTGGTAATCCCATGTGCTTTGTTGAAAATGCCATTACGGCTTTTAGCTTACAGAGTGACTTAAGTATTACAGTCGAAAGAAGTAGAGTTAAAAGTGAAGACTCAACTTCAAGTGCATGGCTTTGCCATGTACAGCCCTGTGGTCTTGAACAAGTTACTTACTCTGTCAACACTGTACTGACTTGTCTTTAACATGGCAATGATGACAGTACCCCAAAGGGCTACTGTGGGATTATGGGAGTTAAATGATTTGGTACTTCGCGAGCACTCAAACGTTCTCATAGCAGGACATCTGTACCTGTATCTGTATTTATACACGTATACAGACATACAGACATACATATGGGTATGAAGTTTCAGATTCCATCCACATAGAGGGAATATGTAGAAGTATGTTGTATACGTAGTCAGCAGAAGTGAGGTCTCATACCCACTTTTTCCCAGCTTCCCATTCAGCGTAAGATGTTGGGAGCCTGCCTGGCTAAATGCCAGACCACAGTAGCGAGTAGAGTCACTTTAGAAGTCCACACGCCCAGGCACTGTTTCCTTGCTCCTATGTCCTTGCTTCCCTGCAGCTTGGTAGGTAAGCGGGCTTATCGCAAGGCCCGTTGCCCTCCTCTCTGCATGAGGGAGCTTGATGGTCCCTGTATTTGCTTTCTGTTCTATGTGACTGCTGACAAACTTTGGTAGGATTCTCATTTTCATTCATGTTTAGGGGGAAGTAGGAGGTGTCACTGAGGCTTTACCCACAGCCACGTGCCCTGGTACGCCTTCACCCGGCTCTCCACTGAAGGATGATGGTCATCAACCTTCCTTATAGGTACTCTGGGAACGCCTTTGGAAGGATCAAGGATACACGTCACTCATCACCTCATTCCTTATGAGAGGTCCATGCGGACCTCTCCACGACGCTTAAGGGCAGGCTTAGGGAGAGGGACAGAAGACTCTGGAATTGCGCAGACATGGCTCAAATCCCAATCTGCTCCCTCATGGCCCTGGGGAAGATGGCACTCTCTTTAAGGCGCACCTTCTGCCCTTGTTACACATGGCAGAGAACTCTAGCTCCTGATCCTAACCTCTCTCCTGTCCCCTCAGGAGGTAGGATTCCAACTGTTCTCTGAGCACACTACCAGGGGGAGTAGACAACCTCTTCTGTAGAGGTGTGTGATCGTGTGACCCTCATTGGCCAATGAGAGAGTAGTCGGACTGGGGAACACTTCGAGAGGTCTCCTTAAAAAAGAGAAGGTATGAGCCTCTTCCCACCTTTATTCTTGCTTACGGAGATGCAAACGTGATGGCAGTAGCTGGCAAGGGGGTGATTCTGATGACAGAAGCCATACGCTGAGAGTGGCAGGGCAGAAAAAATAAACCTAGGTCACTATGACACAGTGAAGCTGCCAGGTCAGCCCTCACAGTCACCGCTACACCCCTTTTGCAGGGAGAAAAATAAATGCCTGACACATTCATGCCGCTGCTGAGTTTTTCCCTCTCCTCTGCAGCCCAGCTTCAGCATTACGGATACATGAAGCTCCGCCACAATGTAAATTAAACTATCTATGGCCTACAGGCCAAATCCAGCCCACCACCTGGCCCAGGAGTGAAAAGCGATTTTCTGAGATAAGCACTTGCCATCGATTTCATGACAGGGAATAGTAACGCCAATCTCCAAAAGAGAATTTCATTCTTCTCATTAGCAGACCTGTATTATGAAAATGTCATGCTCAGTGATTATCATTACATCGGGAATTCTGTCAACAAAAATCGTGGGGAAATCTGTCCTATTGTTACGTAAGTACCTACATAGTGTCCATGATTTTGCCTCTTTACTTGCAAAACCTAAAATATTTACTGTCTGGCCCTTTACAAAAAAACAAAAAAGATCTGTTGACCCATGACAGCGACCCACGACACTGCTGGTCATATAAAAAAAAGCTTAAGGGGCACCTGGGTGGCTCAGTGGGTTAAAGCTTCTGCCTTCGGCTCAGGTCATGATCCCAGGGTCCTGGGATCGAGCACCGCATCGGGCCCCGCACCGGGCTCTCTGATCAACAGGGAGCCTACTTCCTCCATTCTCTCCCTGTCTGCCTCTCTGCCTGCTTGTGATCTCTGTCAAATAAGTAAAATCTTTTTAAAAAAAAAATAAATAAATAATTAAAAAGGCTTAATAAATGGCAGCTACTACTATGACTAAATCTCCAAAGGAAGTTGGCCTAGAAGTTGCTCAATTATTTGCCCATTTTTGTGAGACATTATCATCCTCTAGAAAAGTATGCCTTGATTCTTTGTTGACTTTAACAGATAAGACATCTCCCGGAGTCAACCTCACCCTTCCCAAACAGCCCCACTTTCTTTCCCACTTCTTGGTCACCAGGCAATACAAAGTAAACACAAGAGCATAACAAAGACACTCACAACGTATTGTTTCCCATGCCTCCCTCCCCACTCCCCCTGTCATAGACATATTCGAAGGCCGCCTATCACAGCAAGGGACAAAATGAGCACGACAAAGGAACCAGACAAGCCTAATTTCATAATGTCATTGAGATCTCATCTCTCTGAATGTGTTAGTCACTACACCTAATACCCATCTTATATTTCCCCAGAGAATTCTGGATTTGACATGTATAATCTGGCACAAATTAACAGAACCCCAGGCAAAGCGACAAATGGGATTCTACCATTCACCGTATGGTAGTAATGCTTCATCCATGACCAAACTCAATTCAGGGACCTAGGAGAGACTCTCTCATGCATGTAATACCAGGAACAGTTGAAGCATGAGTTCCAACCTTCCCCAACAAAAGGAAAACCGCATGGCTGAGTTAAACCAGCAGCTTCCAACCTTCATCAGCCACGGTGCCAGGTTTTTGGCTCATGCGCACATCGCAACACCAGTTTGTGCCAACTCCTTCCTCCACCCTTCTGCCCCCAACCTTCAGCCGGACTCGCTCTAATCTATAAGACAGTTTGGGTTGTTCCAAATGCCAGGTTTGGGATTATGAAATGGGTGTGTAGGATTACTTCAGTAGAGCCTCAGATGGAGAAGGAAAGGGCCATCTGTGGCGCATCTCATCTCTCCTTAAGACAGTCGGGGAGGAAGGGGCGGACTTCCCACTGGCAGCGGAGGCACAAGTAAAAGAGGCAGGTGCCAGGAGGTGGAGCTGTGCCCCTGGCTGGGTGTTGCATACTTTGAAATGACCACATCTGGTCCCAGCCCACTGAAAGAGAATTTTGCAGTGTAGTGGTTCCAAAAGATTTCAACCATCATGGAAACGTCGGCTTGGCCAACAGTTTAGGAGTGTGGTGGGTAGAAGGGAAGGAGAATGATTCCTTCAGAGCAGCCATGACCTTGGTTATGAGATGTTCTGTGTGTGGTGAGCTCCTAAATTAGCATGCTACGTGGATAAAAAAGAGGTCTTGATTCAAAGTACTGTGGATTTTGTTCCAGCATTGTATAGTCCCCAAAGGAAATGTACTAGAGTAACCAAAGTAGTACTCTTCGTAATAACCTCTAACTAGAGACTAACCAAACAGCCATCAACAACTGAACAGATACATTGTGGTCTAAGAACAGAATACTAAACAATTAAAATTAATGATCTACAACTACAGACAACAAAATGATTGAATCTCACAAACCAAATGTTGAGTGAAAGCCAGATTCAAAAGAGTACCTATTGTATGGGTCCATTTAAGATATCAAAACAGGAAGAATCTATGATGCTAGAAGGAAGGAAGGAGGACGGTTAGTGTAAAGAGCCCAAAGAGGGGGGCGCCTGGGTGGCTCAGTTGGTTAAGTGACTGCCTTCAGCTCAGGTCACGATCCTGGAGTCCTGGGAGGGAGTCTCACATCGGGCTCCCTGCTCGGCAGAGAGTCTGCTTCTCCTGTTCACCTCTCTCCTCTCCCGTTCTCTCTCTCATTCTCTCTCAAATAAATAAATAAAATCTTAAAAAAAAAAAAAAAAAAAGCTCGAAGAGGGCTCACAGAAGAGGCTCTGGGACCCTGATGACACCTGATTCTTGATCTGTGTGCCGGTGACGTAGGTGTGGTCAGTTTGTAAAATCTCTCTGAGCTGAACACTTGTATTCACTTTCCTTGATTGTATTATACTTTCATGAAAAGATTTGAAAAATCAAAGGAGGGCTTTGAGACATCCAGGATCAGCCACTAGTTCTGAGAGGAACCTGGACATTTCGTGCAAAGCAGCAGCCCCATCACTTTATTTGACAAGAAAGTTCAAAGAGAAGGAACATGGTTAAGAGCGGTAGGAGCAGGGACGCCTGGATGGCTCAGGCGTTAAGTGTCTGCCTTCAGTTCAAGTCATGATCCCAGGCTCCTGGGATTGAGCCCCACATCAGGCTCCCTGCTCGGCGGGAAGACTGCTTCTCCCTCTCCCATTCCCCTTGCTTGTGTTCCCTCTCTTTCTGTCTCTCTCTCTCTCTCTCTCTGTCAAATAAATAAATAAAAAGAGTGGTAAGAGCAGCAGCAACAGTAGAAACAGGTCATTAGAGTAACAAGCATTACCCCATTTAATCTTTATAATCATCCTATGAAGTATGTACATTACATCCCATTTAATAGTTGAGGGGTCTGGGGTTTTGAAGGTAAAGAAATGGGCCCTGTCTCCCGAGTAAAGCATTCTAACTGCCTCCCTAGGGAAGCTGTGGTGGGCAGAGCTCTTGGCAAAGCAAGGACCAGATGCAGGGCTCCTGATTCTTGAATCCAATGTCCTTGTATGGGGTTGAAAATGACTCTTCCCCCTACCCCAAGATATGTCCATCTCCTAAATCCTGGAACCTGTGAATGTCATCTTCTTGGAGAAAAGGGTCCCTGCAGGTATAATTAAAATTCTGGATTTTGAAATGAGAAGATTATTCTGGATTATCTGGGTGAGCCTAAATGTCATTGTAAATGACCTTGTAAAAGGGAGAGGGAGATTTAATAGACACAGCGGGAGAATGCGGCCTGTGAAGAAGAGGCAGATACAGGGAGTGATACACCCACAAACCAAGAAACCCCAAGGATTGTCGGCAGGCACCAATAATGAGAAGAGGCAAGGAATGGATTCTCTCCCAGAGCTTCTGGATGGAGTATGGCCCTGGTGGCAACTTGATTTTCAAAATCTGGCCTCTAAAACTAGGAACGAATACAGTTCTGTTGCTTAAAGCGATCATGTTTATGACACTTGGATATGGCGGCCCTAGGAATATATATTGAGATATATATATATGATATATTCCCCACTTCCTCAACATCATATGCCATCTTCTAAAGAGAGTGGTCTACAAAAGGGCAACAGGTGTCCCTTAAAAGTATCCTGGGGTCACAAAGATTTGGGAAACAGTGTTAGTAGATTTCTTTATAACTGAACTTCTGAGGGGCGCCTGGGTGGCTCAGTGGGTTAAGCCGCTGCCTTCAGCTCGGGTCATGATCTCAGGGTCCTGGGATCGAGTCCCGCATCGGGATCTCTGCTCAGCAGGGAGTCTGCTTCCCTCTCTCTCTCTCTGCCTACCTCTCCGTCTACTTGTGATTTCTCTCTGTCAAATAAATAAATAAAATCTTTAAAAAAAAAATAATAACTGAACTTCTGAGGACCTTGACTATGTTTACTCTACCTTATGTGTGTTTCAGAAGGGATATGGTAACGCAGAATTTCCCAAATCTTACTGGAGGATCCCACCGAACATTTCTAGGAGGTACTATAAGGCGCCATGTTGAATGCACTGATGAGATCCAGGAGGAAAACAAAGGCCTAAAAAGTTAAGGGTTACTACTTCACCAAGCTCATGATTATTTTTCTAAAGCCCCCAAAACACGGCTTAGTAGTTACCAGGTCAAGAGTTGGACTGGATGATCTCCTTGGGCCCTTCCAAATCTAACAATCTTATTCTTTATGGACAAGACCAAAGACGATTCTTGCCCACTGCAGACATGGCTCATCAATCACGGTGCTGCCCCCTGAGCTCCAAAAGGGCCCTTTAACGCTTCCAACCAGAGCTCCAAGCAAACAAACCCTCTGCACTTTTCCTGCTCCAGTGACTAGATGAACAGTATAAATAAACCGGGGCCTGTAGGTTTTCAGAAATGCCAGTATCATTCTCTTCCTACCTAGGGAAGGACATCTTCTTCACCAATACTCGTTGGATTTTACTCATTTCTAGGATATGCAATCCTTTGCTCTGATTTTTTAAATATATTTTTTAAAGATTTTATTTATTTATTTGACAGACAGAGATCATAAGTAGGCAGAGAGGCAGGTGGACGGGGGAGTGGGAAGCAGGCTCCCTGCTGAGAAGAGAGACCGATGCGGGGCTCGATCCTAGGACCCTGAGATTGTGACCCCAGCTGAAGGTAGAGGCTTAACCTACTGAGCCACCCAGGTGCCCCTTTTGCTCTGATTTTTAAATGAGTACTCCAGTAATGATGTTGGGTGAGAGTCTTTGGGAACAGGGAGGGGAGGAAGTCTCAGATACTAGATACTTGTTCTCTGGGCAAGATTTTCTCCAACAGATTAAAATATATATGCATGTTTACTGCCCTGTGAGTTTCAATTTGTGGGCGTTTCAGTGAATTTTAAAAATCTTTGCATCGTGGGGCACCTGGGTGGCCCAGTTGGTTAAGCGTATGCCTTTGGCTCCAGTGTTGATCTCGGGGTCCTGGGATTGAGCCCCACAAGGGGCTCTCTGCTCAGTAGGGAGCCTGCTTCTCCCTCTCCCTCTGCCCTGTGCTCTTTCTCTCTCTGAAATAAATAAATGCAACCTTTTAAAAGAAAAAAAAAAATTGTTTTGCATCTCAAGTAATGCTCCCAGAGCTGATCTAGTAAGATTTCCTCAGCAGGAGAGCTCCAAGGCTCACGGTCTTCAAAGAAAACCATTAGCCATGGGGGCAATTTTTAGAAGGTGACAAAACACTAATGCCTCACTCCCACTGTGATAACACCTTCCTCCAAAGAGTTTATAGACCTCTACAAGGAGCAGCTATCACCGACCTTGTTTTATAATTAAACAAAACAGAACAAATGGAGGGTCAGAAACATTAAATATGTGGATTTAGTGGGGTCACAAAACACATTCCCATCCCCAAGGAAGAGGGAGATGAGAAAAGGAGAAGAGTAATAAAACAGAACTTTAAAACTGTTTATTAACTAACAATTTTCTTGCAGTTGCTACGTCAGTCACTGAGTTAGATGGCGGTCATTCAACTTCATGAGCCCCTACTGGGTGGCAGTTCTGTGTACGAAACATGGGAACTGAATGACATACTCCCTGCCCTTCAGGAGGGAGAAGAAGACAGTGACCACATCGAAAAACACTTCTATCTTGAGAAGTGCTTTGAGCAAAAATTAGTTAAGCAATGTGGCAAAGAAAAACAGTGTCTGTGTGTTGGGGGGGTGGGGGTTGGTGGTGAAGCAAAGTCATGTAGGGATTCTTCTTGGTAGAATGATGCTTAAGTTAAGAAGGTCAGTGATGAGAAGCTACCAGCCCAGCAAAATTCTAGAGCATTCTGACCAAAAGGAACAGCAGGTACAAAGGCCCTGAGGCAGGCAGGAGCTTCTGGGGTTAGAGAGCTGGTATGACTGAAGCACAGGTACTAGAGGTTAGGGGAGGGAGACGTCCTTACAGAGAAATGTTTGTGCCAGTGGTGTTGGAGTGGGAGTGGGGGATCTCGTAGCTCATAGTAATGTGTTCAGAGTTTGTCCTTACTGTCACTAGCATCAGAAGGTGCTAATAAGGGAGGGAGAGAATCTGATTGAAGCTTTAGAAACACTAGGTATTTGGGAAGGTGACTGAATAATCAAAATGAGGCATGATGGCGGCATTCGGAAGTCGTGCCTGCAGACACAGTGAGCAGTAACCCCACTTGGGATATTTATCTATCAAATATTTATCTATCAAATTTTTTTAGGGAGGTATAATTTACATACAGCAAAATGGACATTTTACCTGGAGAGACTCACCAATTTTGACAACCACCTAGCCCCATGAAACCCATACTCTAATCAAGACATAAGCCCCTTCAGAACCCTATGAAGTTACCTGAAACCCCTCTGTAATCAGCCCATCCTCTTCCTTCCCCATGTCCCAACTGGAATATATTTTTGAGGTTGAGCTTCAAGGACTTATTCTTACTGGACTAGACAAAGGTGTGTGCGGAAAAGAGAAAGGGGCCTGATGTTTGTAGCTTGGCAACTGGGTGACTGGGGCGGGATGGGGTGGGGGGTCCAGTTGCTGGTGAAGACTTGGGCAGAGGAATAAATCTAGGGTTGTGTTTTAACACAAGAGGTCTGAGAAGCCTGTTTCATATCTAACAAGGACACTAAGAAGAGACATGTGTCCATGTCTGGAGCTCAGGAGAGAGTTCCAGGCGGAATATGTTGATTTGGAAGTCATCAGTCGGTGACGACATGTGGCCAAGGACAGATGTTGGCAGTGTGCAAACAAACAAAAACGAGCAACAGAAAAACAGAGAGAGAGAGAGAGAGAAGAGCAGTCCAACTTAGAATAAGTGGAGGAGAACAAGGAAAGGAAAATACAGCAAGGGGAACATACAGAGGGTCAGAGAGAGGGAGAGAAAGCAAGCTGGAAGGAGAGAATGACATTCCTAGAGGGCTCAGACGAGCGTTTCTGAGAAGTGGAAGGCAATCTCTTAACTTATTTATTTAAATAAACTCTGTGGGGTAGGTACCACTATTATTCCCGTTTCAGAGAGAAGGGAACAGAGGTTGCGTGATGTGAGTGACTGGTCTGAAGGCACACCCTAGTAAGTAGTAGCCGCCATCTTACACAGCAACACCCTCAGCTGTGTTCTGGGATCCCCTGAACAGGGAACACGCAAAGCCAAAGAGGTTTCTCTACTCCAGGGCTCAGTGCCTTTAATGTACTAGCATGAGCCGTGATTCCTCAACAAAAGACACAGGATGTCACATGTTGCAAATATACATGGAACCATTTTTTGCCTTCCTGTTTGGAAGACCAATCTGCCGACAGGTGTTCCCTGGAACACAGAATGAGAACCACCGCTTGCCTGAAGGTAACATAAGCGCACCTTCAGAATGTGTTTGAACAAAGCCCAAATTGCTTCCATGGTCGTTATGTCACTTGTACCCCAAGGAGAAAGGGTTGACAGGAGCATTCCACTGTACAGATAATGGAGGCAAAGCTCAGGAGGTTAAGTGGTTTGTCCCATATCACAATCTTGCAGCAATTAAGCAAGATAAATCAGCACCCGTCCGCATGCCCAGAGGCAAGAGAAACCAGGTCAGGCCAAGGGGGAATCAAGCAAAAGGTCTAAATGAGACTCCTCGGTCTCTGCCTCTCTTCTCAACATTTCCTTTGTGTTGTTTTCTGCAGGAATCGACCCAGAATGGGGGGCGTTTAGACAGAAGACTGAGATAGAAGAGGGGCTTCAGGTGGGCTCAGGTTATGGGTATCAGAAAAAGGTTTCTACCTCCTTGGGCTTGGGAATCATGAGGGGTCATGCAGGAGGACTCCGGGGAAACGTACAGAGAGAAGACAGGAGGTGGCCCTGGGAATTGTGGAAGGGCCCAGTGAAGGGGACGGAGCTGCCTTAAGGGCTCTAAAAGCTGGGGGACTGAAAAGCACCTTAAGGATAAATTAATCTGATCTTGACTTATCTCCGCTCGGCAGTTAGAGAACTCAGGGCAAATTACTTAGACAATCCTTAAGTATTAATGTTAATGCCTACACCCCTATTCAGTCCTTCCTAAATTCGGCCAGAGCAGACAGCATAAAAGGGGTCCCTGCGGACTAGTGTCTCCTAGAGGCCAGCATTGTAGAGAAGGGTCTTTAGAAGAGACAGCTGGGGGAAACGGTCACTAGATCCCACTTGTAGGGAGAAGACCTCCCAACCACCAAGAGAATAGGCCTGAACACAGGGACAGTGGAGTTGGAGAGTTCCCCAGCATGGCCACTTGGTAGCTGTGTGACCTCAGGGTGTTACTGAACCTCTCTGAGCCTACTCTTCCTTATCGGTGAAACGGGGATGATAAGAGCACCTATTTGGGTTATAGTGAGGCTTCTGAATGGTAATGGACAAAAATGCTAAGTGTGTTTCAAACTAGAGTCCAAGGTCCCACCTAGGATTCTTCTTAAAATGCAAATTTCCAGGTCACACCACAGATTTACTGAAACAGAATCTCAGATGGATATTCTTACATGCAGTCAAGTCTACGGTTGGTAAGACATTTAGTCTATGCTTGGCAACAGTAAGTAACAGCTATCATTCTGTTTATCATTTACAAGATGCATATATGGGACCTCTACTCAGGCTGGACAGCCAAGCGCTCAAAAGTGAAACTATTTGAGGTGCTCTGGGGTGGGAGAGTCTATCAGGCATCTAACTCTTGCCTTTGGCTCAGGTCATGATCTCAGGATCCTGATGGAACCCTGCACAGGGCTCTGCACTCAGCTAGGAGTCTGTCTGAGCCTCTCTCTCTCCCCCTCTGGTCCACAAACCCCCACCCCTGCCTCACACTCTCTCGCTCTCTAAAATAAATAAATAAACCTTAAAAAAAAAAAAAAAGGCAACACAAAAACCCTGGAATTGTTTGAAATCCAGTTCAACAGGTATCTGCTCATTCTCAGGAGCCTAAACAAAACCTTGATCCCTGAAAAAATTAAAATGCGTAATTAATGGCAGCCCAGGTGAATGCAAAGGAACCTCTTGCAAATGTTCCCAACAAATTAAGTAGTCACAGTTTTAGTTTGGTTGGTTGGTTTAAGAAAGAGTGGTATGAAGCAAATTTTCAAAAAGGTGGTAAGCAATGTCACATACACACTCCCTGTGGAACTGGCACCTTCTTGAAGGGTGCTTTGCGAGGAGAGAACCCCCTGTGATGGGTACCGTGATGTCTATACACAGGCTGGCTGGTAAAAGTCAAATATGAAGCAATCCTCAAAGGCCTCTGGGCTAAATTTGCAGGGAAAATTGTTTATGAGTTTTCCCAGACACTGAGTCCCACAGTACCTGCGTCTGTCTGTCCCCTCCGCCGCCCCTACACCTTCCATTGTTCTGGAAAACGTCCAGATCCAATCTCTGCAAAAACGCGTCTCCCCTGCTTGTCGCGCAGAGCAGCAGGATATGAAAAAGAACGTCACCAAAACAACTGCCTGGTAATCAAATGCTAAGTATCCTGAAAAAGAATCCCTTGCCATTTCGATTTTGAGAAAATAAAAAATAGCAGCAAAGAAACGGGTTTTTTTTTTTTTTTGAACACTGCATTTAAACTCTTGCTACAATTTTCATAAAGTTTCATTATATGCAACAAGGATTACCATCCTATGCTCTGTTAGCTTAAAAAAAAAATTTTTTTTACTTCCTCTCCTTCCTCTCCTTGACAGGGGAATAGTGCTCTGGGTTTATTTGCACCCAGGGATCTCCCATTTGATGATGTGGCTAGGAAGTGCTTAATGTGATGGGGTACCTTTCAGGAAAGATTAAGAAAAATGGCCTGGGGGAACACAGCGCTTCTGAGGTTTGGTCTTCCAAAGTATTGACACCGGCAGATCTCTGTAAGCACCATGACAAAGCAGCATGTTGTGTCCCTCGGTTGTCCCTTACAGTCTTCCAAATGCCATTCTCCACGCTGCTGATGCATGATGTCCTTTCTGGTGAACTCAACACAGAACCACTGAGCCTTCTCTGCACATAGCTCTGCACAGACCACAAATGTTTCCACCAAATCGGTGAGTGCTAACTCCCATCCTGGCGCATCTCCTTCCTTGAGACATCTGTGTCCCTAAGGATACCAATCCAGGCTTATAGGAAATCTGGGGAAAAGCAGCCAAGTGCTTTTCCTGCTGAGGCTAGGGGGAGGAGGCCAGTGGGGAAGTACGCTGGATAAAACGGTCTCAAAAATAAGTTCCGTCTTAAAAAGCTCATGAAGGGAATGAGAGAGTTATTTTGGTTTCTAAAACGAAAGCACCACCCCAAAGTTAAAAAAATAAAAGGCTTGCTGATGGAGCAGCTCGGAAGACTGGGAGTCGAGGTTATCACGGCAGAAAGATTGCCTGGTAACAGAGCTTTCTTGTTTTACACCCAAAGCTGTGTACCATCTGAGGCTGATTCAGGAAAATACTCAAATCTCCTGGTAATTTCCTGCAGACAGGACGTTTAATCATCTCCAAGCCTCCACCGCAAAAGGGGGTGGGGGGAGGTGGTGGGAGAAAAAACCTAAACCAAATGATTCACACTCTTAAAAGGAATCTGCTTTCAGAAGGAGAACCATTTTCTACTCTTGAAAAGCAGCCACAATTTGTTATTCTAACAAAGTGTTTCTTTCCTCCAAACAGAAATAAAAGTCACTCGAGGAGGGCTTGTACTGATTTCTGTTCTGCATTTCTTGAAACTTCCATTCAGTCAACAGTTTCTCCTGGCAGGTTCTCAGAAATCCAGGGAGAGCTGGGTAGTCAGTGACTAAGAACACAGGATCATTTTCATAAGCCTCCCTTCCCCCGACTTTTTTGGCCCCATGGGAAGATGTTTTATTGTAGGACGAGCAGAATTAGCTGCACATATAAATTCTTCACTGCTCAGCTCACTTGACACCTTTATCTGAATTGCCCAATGGCTGACTTGCCAATGGATGATTTGAAAAGGAAATGCCCAAATCCTCCCCAAGCAGTGTTTGTTCACTCTGTGCATACGGGGCCATGTCCATCCCTCTAATTCTTCAACGAGTTGCAAGATAAAAACTTCTGTTTGCAGAAAGCAGGGAACCCAAAGCATACAAATGATTCACACCACCTCAACAATTGGAAAGAAAGGCCAGCCCAGCAAAACACCGAAATAACTTAATATAGGCAGAAATGGAGTTTGGCAGTCCATGCATCAGACTTTGCTCTGATTTGGGAAGGCATCCTTTCCAGCTGCCCCATCTTAAAAAAAGAAAAAAAAAAAAATCTGACTCTTTTGTATTAGGCTTCCAACTTCTTGCTTAGGTTATATGCAAGTGAACAGACAGATTAGCAAGGGAGAGGAGGGAAGCTAAAACTTTTAATCTTTTCAATAAACCTTATCCCCCCCCCCAACCCTATGGATTATGTTGGTTTTAAAATTCCCTAGGATACAGCTGCCCAGGCGCTCCAGATAGGCATAATTCCAGTCCCCCTCAAGTCCTCACTCCCCCGAAACAGAGGGTACATTGGAAAAGCTGGAAGAGGAGAATTTCAATTAATGACCTCCCCCAAAACCTTTCCCCATCTTACAGACTCCCCTATGTGAACCAGAAGAAGGAAGAAGACCGGGAGAAGGGATCTCTCCCCTACATCTCCCCCTAATGCACAGAGAACACATGCACAAATCCAGAATCGCTTACTGACAGGAATCTACGATGGCGAAGAGGAGGACTGTTAAAAGTTCTAGGAAGGCAAGCAATAAGGAGTGTGGGGAGAAGTCCTTGGTTTTTTCCTGATCTTTCTGAAGACACGGAAAGTATTTTTTGATACCGTAAGGGAAATAAGTAAGTAGGTCATTAGCAGTAAATGCATTGTAAATATTTGAGGGAAATGAATCATAAGAGCATAATGACTGTTCAAAAAGCAAGTTAGGAGAAGTTTAAATGCCCCCCCCCCCCAAAGTCGTCCTAATACGGTCACAACACCCCCACCTCCTGGTATCATTACTATTATTACTGGTTAATAAAGTGCGCAATAGCCAGCAGACAGCTCAAAATGATCCCTAGGTCCCCTCCCTAGAGCTCGGGACATCCTCAATGTCTCTGTGTTGCCAGGCGCACCACTGCCAGACGTTAGTGCCCCAGCTCCAGGCCCCTTTCCCTGGGAAAACCTGAAAACCGGGAGCAAAGGCGCCCCAGCGCCCCCTCCGAGCGCCCCGGCCACGGGAGGGCCACTTACCCGGCTCAGGCTTGCATTGCTCGCCGCTGCGGCGCCTCCGCCGGCGGGGGACTCAGGGGGGAAGGGGGAGGGGGCCCGCAGACCTAGGGGCAGGGGGTGCGGCTGCGGCTAAGAAGCCCAGCAGGGCGTCGGCCGCCAACTGCCCGGAGCCAGAGGGGGCCCTGCAGGGGCTCCGCGCAAGGGGGGTGACATTCCCGGGGGCTGTGGCAGCTGCTCCGAGCGCAGCAGCTCCGGCTCCAGGAAAATCGCTCAGGTCTTGGGGAGAGAAGCTTCAAGCTCTCCAGGCTGCCTCCCTGCTGCTTAAAGGGACGCCTCTCCACCTCCCACTCCGCTTATTGGTGAAAATTCCGAGCCACAGGCCAATCCTAGGCCTGTTCCCGAATTGAGATTTCAATCAAGGGAGCTAGTGCTTTAAAATTAGAAAAGGCTGATGGGTGGTGGTGGTGCCGGTGCTGGTGGGGCGGGGTGGGGTGGGGTGGGGTGGATGGGCTGGGCGGGAGGGGGTTCAGCCCCCTTTCCGATGCGGGACTCGGGGCTGTCTAGCTTCTGCATGCAGAGATCCTAAGAGCTGGCTGGGACTGCAAGAGCCAGATTATAGGGTAAAGAGCACTGGAGGAAGACAAGGAGCATGCTGGACCCTTGTCCTTCACCCCTCTGGTCCATCTTCCCCCAGCTCACTCCTTGTTCAAAGGTCATCCAGTTTTTCACAGATGCTGGAGACCCTCTATGCCTGGGAAGAGCCTTCAAGCTCTGTGCTTCTAAAGCTCCCCTATTATCTCCCCTTCCAGACACTCATCACGGTTTTTTTTTTTTTTGTTTTTTGTTTTTTTTTCTTAATCTGTCTCTGCTTTCACACTGCATGTTCCACCAGAGCAGAAATGATTTCACCAATAATCACAGTATCATTCCCTGCCTGGAACACTAGGAGCCTCAGGAAATCTCTGAGGAGGGAAGGAAGGAAGGATGGACAGAAGGCGGGAGGGAGGAGGAGGGGGAGGTCCTGGAGCCTTTGTGACAATACAAATGTTAATTAAGAGGTAGTATTCAAGAGGCCAGGCACTAATCTCAAGACACAACTGTATCCAAATGGGGCCTCTGCTTCTTGCTAATTATGTAAATAACCTGTATCTCAGTGTCCTGGTCCATACAGCAAGATGCTGTCGGTCTCATGGAGTTGTCAAGATCACATTAACTCGTGTCTGGAGCAGAGAAGACTCTCAGTCAAGGGCTCCAATAGCTGTTGTTATTACCGAAATCAAAATACATCTGCTTGAGGTTGGGTTTGGTCTGATTGTTGGTTTAGCGTTTCTGTTAAGTACCCAGTTAGTCATGAAACAGATCTGAATTCAGTGCAGATTCAGCACTGAATGGTCCCACGTGGGGTGCCAGAGTCACCAATGAAGGATAACACCCTTGAGTGCAAGGAATTCAAAGTGGGGCTTGGGGGGGGGGGGGGTTAGCCAGGGTTTCCCAGAGAAACAGAACCAACAGGATACACATAAATTTGAGATTTATTAAAGGAACTGGCTCTCATAGTCATGGAGGCCGAGAAGTCCCATGATACACAGTTTGCAACTTGGAGAACCGACAGCATAATTCAGTACAGGACTGAAGGTCTGAGAATCGGGAGCCAGTGGTTTAAGTCTTGGTCTGCGTCTGAAAGCCTGAGAACCAGGAACAGTGCTGTCTGAGGACAGGGGATGTGGATGTCTCTCCTCAGGTAGAACACTGACCTTTCCTCCATGCTTTTGTTCTACATAGCCCTCAAAGTCATGGGTGATGCTCACCAGAATTGCTGAGGGCAATCTCTGTGAAGTCTATTGATTCTAATGTTAATCTCTTCTGGAAACACACTTGCAGACACACCCCAAAATAATGTTGTACCAGCCATCTGGCCATACGTTAGCCCAGTCAAGGTGACACATAAAATTAACCATCATAGGGTGGGGAAGAAGAGAGAAAAACAGAGAAACAAATCAACAAAGAAAACTATGTTAAGTGATACACAAGCAAAAACACATATACAGGAATGTCTACTGGAAGATAGCTTATAAGCTCAAAATAACTGAAAAAATTATCCAATAGGGAAATGGTTAAATAAATTATAGTACCTCCATTTAAGGGGATATCATGCAGTCATGACAAGAGACATAGCTGAGTACACTGATATATGATGAACTCCAAAACATATTGCTAAGTGCAATGTAAAGGTAAAATATATTCTCACTAGCATAAATAAATCTTCATGTATTGTGTCTACATATGCATGCTCTATATACACAAAATGCCTCTAGAATGATACCTCAGAGAGTGCTAAAGGTTATTATATCTAGCAAGGTGATCTGAGAACTACACAGGTCAAAGACAGGAAGGAGACTAATATTTCATAATATGCCCTTGTGTATAATTTGATTATTTTACCATGAACTTGTAGTAAGTTCCTAGTTCTGGGCAATGTGGCAAAAAATGGCAGCCTGAAAATTCCTACCCTTCAAACACCTAGATATGCTAGATAAAATATTTAACAAATTCTTTGAGCGCTTAACCCATAACAAGAAGAGGAAAACACCCAGGTGGTAGAAATACAGAGACATCCGAAGAAAAGAATGGTAAGCCTATAAACTCATGAGGTTGAGGGAAAGGTGGTGGCAGTAGGGCAAGGTTTGTCTTGGTTCCCTAGGGTGAGGGATTTAATGCCCATGCAGGACAGGAGGTAAGGGCTCTGGATAAGGAGAAGCAGGAAGTTGTTACATGTCCCCTGTAGAAAATCAGGAGCACTCACTGAGGGTAGCACCCATGAAGAACACATAGATTGGAAAAACTGTCGACCAGCCCAGTGAAACTTGTCTAATCTTAACGTGTGCTCTGAGTGGGAGGGAAAAGTTTAAGCTAAGAATTAGAAACCCTAGGCTTGTGCCTTTCTTGAGAGTAGAGTAGGAATTACCAAGGCCTAACTGAAAAATAAATATAAAAACTGGTCCTGTTCATGACACACCTGGAACACCTCACAGAGGCAGATGAAAAATTGTCCTGGAGAGCCAGTTACATAACCTGGGCTATACCTGGCCCAGCAAAAACACAAGCTCCCACAAGTACGTTACAGGGCACCCAGGAAACTGATAAGACTCAAGTCAACAAATATGAGGATGAGACCTCACGAGTTCAGGGTCACGAAACAACATTCTGAAAAAGAACATGCAACAAAGTCTACAATGATTAAAAACATGAAACCTAGAACTAAATGCCTAAAAGGGAATAAGAAGTGATTTCTATCTCTCCCCACTGATTCACTGACATTAAAAACTCAATCAATCGGTTAAGCAGGAAGTCAGGTACTACTAAAGAGAGAAACAGATCTTAGGACGTAACACAAAATGAGGCACAAAGGGATTAAGTGTTGAAAGAGATGCCAGAGAGGGTCAGAGATAAGAGAAGAGAATGAGAAGGCACAACATATGTCTAACAGGAGTCTCCTAGGAAGAGAAGAGAGAAATTGGGGAGAGGCATAATAGCTTAATAGCTAAGAAATTTCTAGAATTTATACAACTCGTGAATTCTCAGATTCAAGAAACACAAAGTATCTGAAGCCGGATAAATAAATGTAAGAACATCTGCATGTATTAATTATTCATAAAATTACAGTTAATAAAGCAGTGACATGTTAAAAAATCGAATGGCTTAATAATGCAAAGACAGACGGAAGCAGAAGGCACTTAGAAGAGCAGAGAGGCAACTCTGCCCTTCCACATTTAGAGCTGGATTACATTTTTCTAAATCTTTTCTCCTCAAATATAATGAGTTATAAACTACAATAGATTGTTGAAGGCCTAGCTGTACATCATATATGGTGCCTAGGTAAGAAGGCAAAGTGGCAGAGGTCTCCTGGGAGAGAGGGACTCAGTCAGCCATCAGTCAAATGTGGGTGGCCGAGTGGCAGCAGAGAAACAGCCCATCGCAGAACAGAGAGTATTGTAATAAAGGAGTATAAACTGCTGTGGAAACACAGAGGCAGAACATCTCAACCAGCCTTGTCTCAAGGAAGGCTTCGTGGAGGAAGTAACATCTGCACTGAGAGAGCTGGCATCTTTGGGGGAAAAGACTCTAGAGTTAGGCCTGGCTTTAAATCCTATTTAAAGGATTTATTATGACCTTGTGACTTTGGCCAAGTTACATGACTTCTCCAAAGCTCCTTTATCTCACATTTGAAATGAAATTCATATCACTAGTCTTGGGGTTATTTTGAGGTTTAGAGAAAATATATATAAAGCATTTAGCAGAATGCCCTACCTACAAGTGACTTTCCATTAAATGGGCAGCTAGTATTTTCATTAGATGAAACTTAGTGTCTGGGTTGGGGGGAAAAAAAACAGCTTCTGTTTTTAAAAGATGATTTTTTTTTCCCCCTAAAAGTTAAAGAAAACAGAGGTTTGCCAAAGTTTCATCAAACTACCTTGAGGAATATGAAGTATTCACTGAGTATCTACCCTGCAAAAGGCATATTATCACACTATCAAAATATAAAAAGTTACCAGATCCAGACCTTTCTGTAAGGAACCTACAATCTACTTCCCCCAAAATAACTCAAATCTGCATATTTTGTGTCAAATACATGAATCCCCCTGATGTTAAATCCTGAAACGGGCAGAAATTCTACCTAGAGCAGTAAAACTTCAGATTCTCAGCCACAAGTCAAGTTGTAAGAATTCAGAATCCAGCATGGGATGGATTAAATGGATGCCCCTCTGTATTACTCAATAGGTTTATGAATGACTGGGACAATGGATGGAAGGGAAACTCATCAAGTCTAGCTAATAATGCCAAGTTGCTTGGCTCTGCCAGTGCTCGGTGGATAAAAGCACACATCGATCTAGCCAGCCTGCAGGAATGGACAGAATGAAAGCAGACAAAATTCAGTCATGGTAACTGTTGTGCCTGCCCTTTAGAAGAAGCACTGATCTGTATAGTCTTAGGGAGGGAGGGAAGAACTGGCCAAGGACGTGCTTTCTATTCATTCCTGGTGCACCATGTCACCAATATTTATGGAATGTCTACTGTGAGAAAGGGTTTGCCTTATAGGCTAGATAAACATGGAAAAAACATGAATAAAACACAATGCCTGCCTTCAAGGAGCATAAAATAAAGTGATCTGAAAACCTCTTCACTTGAAACTACCCATGGCTTCCAACATTGTTCCTTCTACCGTGAAATGGTGATGTAACCTTTACAGATTAAGCACCATCACGTTGCAGAATGGCAAATAGATTTCATCTCTTGGACTAACACTGATTGATTAGCCGTGGCTTCCTGGAGTGCTGACTTGACAAGAAGTCCGAGACTACCTTTGGCAGGCAAGCGTTGCTGTGATTGATTAGTGATGTCTGTCATGGGATGGGAAAGGAATGACAGCACTAGCGCTGTAAATTTGACATCTCCCATCCAGTTCAACCCCCTCGTTCCACAGATGAGAAAACAGAACAGATCTTTCTTTCTTCCTATGGCATTATAAATTCAGCAACTCTAGCAGGGGCAACCGAGGAGAAACTCCATATCTGAAATGTTGCTGAGAGAGAAAAAAACATCTATGGCTTAGAATATTTCTGATGAGCTTTTAAGATATGCACTTGAATCCTTTAAGAAGCTTTATATTCTGTAGCAAACTAACTAAATGGAGGAAGCTACCAACTTTGATCTGGTTAGCTGCAAAGGGCAACCCCCTGCCCCCCAAGACATACACCAGATCAAATTAAACACATATCATTTGAATATGCCTGAAGATTTAAAATGCATTGGGGGACGTAAATGTCTATAAATAAAGCATATTTCAGAAACACAACATGAATAAATACACAGAACGGCAATTAACATGGTATTTAAGACAGGACGAAGATTTTTATCATTTTATTCTATTAAATGGTATTGATATCATCCACCAAAGAAAGGAAAAGAGAAGCCCTTATTTACTTTCATACAGACACCTTATATCCTGGGGACTCTGTAACACTAACTACGGAGATAGGGTCTGTCCCTGTTAAGCATTTCCACGCCCAATCTATCAACACTCACAGCCATCACCCTGCCCACTCACAAAGAATCCAGGCTCATTTGCTGCAAAGGACAAAATAGTATAAACGGACAACAGATAAGCAGGAAGCCCAACCCCAGCCTGACTCAGATACAAAGAACAAATTGTAGCATTTGATTAATATGCCAGCTCTTCTGTCATGCCAACTGCAAAGTGAATTTTACAGAAAACCAACTCTTTGAGAAATAGGTCTAATTAATGCAGTTACATAAACTCCAGTGAAATATTAGGGGGAGGGTGTGAGGGGGGAGAGAAAAAGAGAAGGTGAGGATGAGGAGGACGAGGAGGGATTAATGGAGGGAAAGAGGCAAAGAGAGAGGGAATGAATGAATGAGAGACTATGAATGGGTGCTCTGGAGGCCACGAGGTTTACCTTAGGGAGCAAAAAGCTTTTTCTGACTTCAGAAGACAGAAAGCCTATATATATTCCAACCAAACACACTATTAGAGGTCTGCATAAGAAACTGAAGGGTAACCCACCACAAACAATTCCTCAGTGCATCAATTAGCCAGACAAGTTCTCCCGCTCTCCTGCAAGACTCCCTTACTTGCATACCCGCCTATAGGATTTCTCCCAAATCTGCTTTAAAGAAGTACCATGTTCATAATTTGTTAAATAGAATGTGACTTGTATTATTATTTAGAATGACTATACTGTGGTATATCCATATAATGGACGACTTCTCAGCAATTACAAGGACTGAACATATGCAACATGAGGGATAAATCTCAAATGCATTTTGCAAAGAAAAAGCCAGACTGAAAAGGGTTCATATTCTAGGAATCCATGACATGGAATTTTGCCAAAGGGCAAAATTATAGGAACACAAAGCAGATCAGTGGTTGCCAAAGGCTGGAGGTGGTAGGTGGGATTGAGAAGCATGAGGGACTTTTGGGAGGGGATAGAACTGATCTGTATCTTGACAGGGAGCGTGGTTACGTGACTGCACACATTTATAAAAATTATGAAATTGTAAACCCAAGAGTGAATTATACTGTATGCAAATATGAAAAGTGAAAAAATGAAACAAAACAGATAAAAGGCCAAAGTCAAAATCATCCCTAGTATCACTTTTGGTTTTTTTTTTTTAAAGATTTTTATTTATTTATTTGAGAGAGAGACAGTGAGAGAGAGCATGAGAGGCGGGAAGGTCAGAGGGAGAAGCAGACTCCCCATGGAGCTGGGAGCCTGATGCGGGACTCGATCCCGGGACTTCCGGGACCGTGACCTAAGCCGAAGGCAGTTGCTTAACCAACTGAGCCACCCAGGCGCCCCACTTTGGGTTTAATTATTCTGTATTAACGACTTTTCTATTGTCTTATTTTTATAAAGATGTTTAACAAGTCACTCAAAAAAGTAACTTGGGAACTGTGGCCTAAGGCTGTAACCCTCATGTTGCTCTTTCTTCACTAAAAATGGAGATACCTTATCAAGTTTTAGAAAGGCAGCAACCCTAGCCCCCAAATGAGATCCCCTTCTTGATGTATCTGTGAGGTTTAGAAGATTGGAAAGAACATTTTTAAGGATGCGTGACTGAGTGGTGGTACAGCCACCCCAAACCACCTCACGTTTTGGGAAATGGTGTTATAGATTGGAAGGTCCATCAGGACTTGTCTCTGTCTTGTCTTTCACAGCATCCTTGGGGCTATCAGAGGAAGCACTTGATGAATATTCATAAAACAAAGGAAAGGAACCTTTTTACTGTGTCCCACACTCCAGCCCTCCGAGAAGGAGGTTCATCACTGGACAGCTGGCTCCTGGATGAAGTTCTTCCTTCCAGTAAACCGGCAGCCAACACTAGCAATATGGAGCACACAGAACCAGCACAGCCAACTCTCCCACTCAACATCCTTCAAAAACCCTAGCTTTCTCTTCTGTCGTCTTACTTCCATTAACTGGTCCTCAGGGGATATGGTTTCAAACTCCTTGACACCCCAACCACCCAAAATAGGGTGGCTGTGGAGAAAATTTCCCCCTGTATTTTTAGGAATATTCCTTTGGAGGTATATGTCACTTTCAGTCATGCTGACCTGTATCCAGATTTTTTTTGATGGTTGGGGTGGGGGTGGGGAAGCCCATTATTCTGGCAAACAGATTTGGAAAACAAAGAAGCATTGCGCAGATGACCAACCCCTCTCCATTTCCTCCCACTCTGTCCTTTTATAAACTCATTAAATCCTTGCAACAGCCCTTGGAAATAGGGATTAGGATGAGGAGGCACAGCAGTTTAGTTAACTGTCTCTAGTAACACAGCTTGTAAGTGGCAGGAATGGGATTCAAACCCATGCAGTTCCGCTTCCAGATCCTTGAGACGTACCTGCTCACGTGTACCGACCACTGGCTAATACGCAGATGCTAGTCACCAGAGACATTCGGAAGAGAGGCAGAGCGGAAACTGAGCGAAGTAGTTTACTTCTATGAACTTTTCATGCACTTATCCATCTGCCTGTCTACCTTACACTTACTGACTACTATATGCAGGCATTATGGTAATAAGCTCTGGGGACACAGATACAAAAAAAGACTCAGACGACACTCAAAAGGAACCCACAGTCTGGTGGGAGAGAGACAGATCTGTCACACATACATACACCCAACAAAGGCCCGAGTGAGTAGCGTATCCCAGGTATGGAGAAACGCTGCACAGCAAGTCACATGGACCAACCAGCGCAAGAAGGTGATGTTGGCAGCAAGTCCTGAAGAATGAGTAGGAACTCTTGGGGTGGAAAAGCGGAGAAGCATAGCCAGGCAGATACAACAGCAGATCAACATTCAAAAAGCTAGACAGAGACCCTGGAGGGGCAGATGGGAGAGTCAGTTCATAGAGTAAATCAACCTTGGCACTGGTGATACTGGGGGCCAGATAATTCTTTGTTGCGGGAGCTACTCTGTGCATGCAGGATGGTTAGCAACATCTCCGGCTTCCATCCGCCGAATGCCAGGAGTATCCTCTCTAGCTGTGATGACCCAAAGCATCTCCAGATATGGCCACGTGTTTCTGAGCAGCTCATCCCACTGAGAATGTAGACAAATGGGGAAGCGTGTATGTACATGAGAAAGAGGGAGAGAGAAAGAAGAGCTTGCCTGTAGACTGAAACAACACAGAGAGGTAGTCGGGTTCTAGATGGTGCAATCAGTTGGTCAGACCCCTCCAGTTAAGTCACCATCTGCCCCTGGGAAGCTCATTTCCTTTAAAAGGGCCTCCTTCCCAGTTCCAGGCTATGCATGCAATCCGATCCACACACCAGCCATTATCTGGTAATTTGGTTACCAACTTGGACATTTCATGCCTTCTATTATGTGGTAAGCAGAATTCAGAGATGGCCCCCAAGATTCCTGGCCTGGGGGTACACACGCACTCCCCTGGTTTTCCAACCAGACTCCATCCTAGGAGCTGCTGGGAAGGGACTTTTCTGCAGTAATTGAGGTCCCAAATCTGTTGACCTTAAAATAAGGAGATTATCCTCAGTGAGCCCAACCTAATTTTAGGAGCCCTTAAAAAAGACTAGGATCTTCCTGGAGACACAAAGAGTGATGGACCCCTGATGTGAGGGAGGTTGTCAGTCACCCGCTCTGCAGATGGAAGGCCCTGGGGCCAGGACCCAGCAGTTCCCCTTTAAGAGCTGAGAGTGGGCCCTCCTTGATAGCTAGCAGGCAAACAAGGAGCTCAGTCCTTTACCCAGCACAAGGAACTGAATCTGCCAATGATGTAGATGAGCTCGGAAGAGGAGCAGATGAGGACACAGACGGCAAAACCTTGACTTTAGCTTTTTGAGAACCTGAGCAGAGAAGTCAGGCATGCTACCCCTGAACTTCTAAACTGTGGAACGGCGAGACGAGACAGAGATGTTGTTTGAAACTACTAAATAAGTGTTCATCTGTTATGCAGCAACAGAAAATGAATACGTCTCAGATCCCTCAATTCTCCAAGGTCCTGCGAAATTCCTTCCTCCTCCGTGAAGCCTCTCCCCACAAAGTACCAAGAGCAGGCTGGGCCATTTCAAGTTTTCTCATGTTGGTCCTGCTGCCCCGACACGGAGGTATCTCAGGTCGATCAACTACCATCCTGTCCACCGCTGCATGTGCTGAATGCTTGCTTGCTTTTTCATTTGCTTACTCCTTTCCTCTACTCCCCCCATGCAAAAAGCAGAGGGAAAGATACTGGTCGTCTATTCAAGGCTCTTTTGAGTTTTTGCATAATGTCTACAACAGAGGTGACCCCACTATAGGCACTTAGTAAATCGTTACTGATTGATGACCATGGCTCCTCACCCTCCGCCCAGACATGAAGGGAGAAGAGGTATTGCATACTATTGCCAAAATTCCCATTATGATTGAACTAACTTGGAGCAACATACTGGCATTCGAAAGAACCATTTATATTTCAATAATTATATGAGCTCACTCTCGTGGGTGACAATGACTCTCAAGTTATGGTGACCTCTCACGGGTCACTTAACTTCTCAGGGTCAAGTGACTGATCAGTTACTATGAGTTACCAGCCAGAAAGTCTCAATGCTCCTTGTATTTCAAACTTTCTTGCTGCTGCTGCCTCCAGATGTTAAAGCTTAAGGTTTCTGGGTTATTGGCCTTGAAGTTTACTCTCCTAGTTAGAAGACCCAACTGGGGAGGTTTCCAAAAGGAAGCCAGCCATTAGCACTGCCCATCGAGTATTCTACCCTCCTCTAGAGGGGCAATAAGAAAATTTCAAGGATTCGCTTTTATCTGGGATGATGATTAGCACAAGTAGGAAAGAATAATTAAGAGAAACTATTAATTGAAATAAGTTAAATTGGGACAGATTAGTTCTGAAAACTCTCTATGCTAAAGAACAAATAATTATGGACAAAGCTCAGCACCTGAACTTACACGCTATTGAGTCACAGCTTTCCAGGGTGGCATCAAAAGGATCAGGCTATTAAAAGTCAAGCTTCACTCTGGCCTCCTTCAACTCCCTTAGTGAGCTATGCTAATGAGACTAGAGATCCACAAGCCACCAAGCAGAGTACCAGAGACTGAGGGAGGCAGGATTCATAGCTGGGAAATGCAGACTGAGATATAGAATGGACATATTTCTGGAAAATTATTACTCAAAGTTAAAGATTCTCTAGAGGAAGGTGGTGAATGTTAGCTATGTTGCCAAGGACAGTCTCCTCAGTGAATACCACCAAATGACCACAGTGGTCTTTCCAGCTCTTTCCAGAATCTTCCTCAATATAACTCTCTTAGGAAGGAAGCACCTACCAAATGATCCCAACTGGCCTGCAAGATAAAGTCAATCTGCCTCTTGTTGGATTGACTCTACTGAGGCTTCCCACTCCTCACCTAGAGCCATGCTTGCATTTAGCTGATTTTTTTTTTTTTTTTAACACGGGCAAGGAAAAAGAAAACAAGAACAAAAAAAGTGAAGCACATCACCTACTCAGCTCTATCCTGCTGTTTCCAGAAACCGACCTGTCCCCAAGAACCACTCTTTTGGGATACTTGGAAGTTCTCCATGTTTGCCCATTCAGAGCAAAGAGAGGAAGCATTTTGTTAGAAAGTTCCTCTTTCTCAGTTCTGCCTTTTACTGGAGTCCTTTTCAAGGTTCTATCCTGGGCTCTTTTCTATACTCCCTGAAGGAGAGATGATGAACTCCCCTTCTCTGTGGCAATGTCTGTCACCCTCTGTCGGCTGGCTGACATGTTTGCTGCCGGGCACTGTGCCGGGTGTGGGAGATGTGGCAGTGAACAATACACGTACATTCCCTGCCCTCATGGAGCTTATACTCTATTGTGGTGGAGAAAGACAATAAGCAAGTAAGAGGAGAAGTACTAATGGGGCAAAGTAAGTCAAAGGAAGAGAAAGACGAGGAGATGCAAACGTAGAGGGTGCCCAGGACCTCAGATCTCCTTTCTAGCCCTGAGAGCTCTTGTAAGGATCAGACCTGTGAGTCCTCCCCACTTTCTGGGCTCCTCCGCCAGGAAGTCCCACAGGCATTTTACAAAATCACCAAGTCCACCAAAGACATATCACCCTCTTCCAAGTCTTCTTCTTCAGTGGAACCCTCCACCCAGACCCATCAGTCAGACAGCAGATGTCATCCTGTAACTTTCCCCCACCTCCATCTCCATCCAAACAGCTTCCAAAGGCCCCTCCACTCTACTCTCTTCCCTATTTCTGTTGCCATGTCCTGACCCTGCTGCCAGTCTGACTCATGGCCAGAACTCCCGCCTCTCCCACCCAACCCCATCTTATAAGCCATGGCTGGAATGATCTTTTTAAAAAACCATCTGCTCATGACATTCCTGGTCAGAACATTTCTTAGCGGCCTCCCCCCTGCCCTCAGGTAAAGGAACTGGACTCACAAAGACCTCTAGGATGCGACCCTGATGATGCAACGCTATCAAAATGGCCTCCCGAGTGCAGCTACACTGACCAGTTTGCCTGCGCTCTCGTTTCTTGCTCCTCCTACTCCTGGGACCTGAAACACAGTTCAGCCCTTTCTCCTGAGCAACACATCCTACACATGCCCCAGGATGCATTCTGGACATCCGGGAAACCTCCCTTGACCTCTGAACCCCTCACAAGTGACCCGTCTGTGGACTAACACAGCAATCAGCATGTCGTTTGGTGCATAACCAGAACTTCCTGAATAAACGCATACATCAATGTACAAATTGACTGGTACAATTATAATCAACTTCTTTTGAGTTTTAGGTCCAAGCCTCTGAAGGCAGGAATTCCCATGCTTTGGGGCTAAGTCTTTTCTTCTCCAAGACTCAGGTTCTTCATTTATAAAAAAGAGAATAATGGCTCCTGCTTTGGAGAGATGTCATGAAGAGAAAGCAGAAGAGTGTATCATCCAAAGAGCCAGCACATGGCTGGTGTGAAGTAAGCAAATGGTAGCTCTTATTAGTAAAAAAAAATTTGGCCTGTAAGAGGACAGAAATGCTTTTTCAGAATTGAGTGTCATTTCCCGGAGGTTGTCACAACGAGGGGAAAATGAAGAGAATGAGGAAAAATACATCCTCTTCATCAAATGCCTTTCCCTCGTTTGAAGATCTCTCGAGCACTTTGGACTTGCCATTCTGTTTTTATTCTGAGTTCATTTAGCTTTAAGCTCACAGTCTTTATTTTAATACACACTGCATTTTAACAAGTAGGTCAAAGCCATTTTATACTTGCAATATGATTACCATAGTAATAGCTGTATTTTATAACCTGCAAAATGCTCCCAGGGAGACCAGTAGGGACAGCTACAGTTTGTAACAAAAATAATAATTTCAGCCCTGCAGAATAAGCTCCTCTTAAGAACTCTCTTGTTGCAAATATTAATTTTTGAGGCTCCCACAATATCTGGAAATGGCAAATGCTAATGACTTACTGAAGACATACTCAAGAGCTTTGCTGGAGTATGTCTTTACTTTTAGTAGCTTTAGGTTTCGAGAGTTAATATTAGTAGTAATAATAATAATAATAGTAATAATAGTAATAAGCAGCAGCTAATACTTATATAGTGCTTGAAGCTGACTGTCTATCAAAATGGTCTGAATAATTTCCCTACCTTACTCATGCTCTTGAGTCTCTCCCATTACGAGGATGGGCTTGGCTACGTGACTTGCCTTGACCAATGTGATATTAACGAATGTAGCAGAGGGAAAAGCTTGGAAAGAAATTGTGCCTTTGCCCTTTTGCTGCTGTTGGGAATTCTGTGAGCAAGCGGAGCTGCTGTTGTCCCAGGGACTATCACATTAAACATGAACCAGAGGCCATTCAGTAAGCAGTCCAGTCCAGCCCCAGCCAAAGTGACCCAGACCAGACCAGACCAGACCAGAAGAACCACCCCGCCAACCTGAATCATGAGAGATAATAAATGGGTGTTATTTTAAGCTACTAAATGTGGGGATGATTTGATATGCAGCATGAGCTAACTGATACAATGTTGATATTACACCAGGCAGTCTTCAAAGTACTTTACATAAGTAAACTCATTTACTCCCTATAACAACTTTTTGGGGGCAGAACTATTCTTGACTTCAGAGTTGCAAAAATGAAAGCACAGAGAGATCTGGTTACTAGCCCAAGATCACACAGCTAGAATGTGATGGAGTCTGACTTTGAAACCAGTCAGTCTGGTTCCAAATACTTGTTCCAAAACTACATAGTACTAACTTCCAAATCTTCTCATTTTTCTCCTACAGAAGTTTTTTTCTATACATTATGGAAAGCATTATCTAAGGTAAATAATTATGTCAACAATCAAGATCACAGAACACTGTTGTTCCAAAAGAATACATTTTGGATCCAGAAAGCAATTAAAAAGAACCCGCAGTCACCCATGCATCAAATTCTATTCCAAAATTCTGATCGATACAATATAACTTGATGTACACTTAAAACCACTGTCGAATATACTCAAAAATTTTTAAATCTGACTGGTACCATGGAGTATTTATTTATTTATTTATTTAAAGATTTTATTCACTTATTTGACAGGCAGAGCTCACAGGTAGGCAGAGAGGCAACCAGAGAGAAGTGGGGGGAGCAGGCTCCCCGCTGAGCAGAGAGCCCTACCCAGGACCCCAGTGGGATCATAACCTGAGCGGAAGGCAGACGCTTCAACCCACTGAGCCCCCCAGGCGCCCCTACCATGGAGCTTTTAGAATGAATTTGAAAATACAAAGTAAATAAGAAGGTCCCATCAGAATATGTTAATTTAATTTTTTAGGTCATGTACTTCTTTAATTTTTCATACATTTCATTGCAAGTCAATTAAATCACAAAAGCAATACAAGCTTTTTAAACATAAAATAAAATGTGAGTCTCTACCTCACTTCCAACTCCACCTTGTTAATGTGACAAACTGTTAATAATTTAATGTGTATCCATTTATACTTTTCCTTTAATTATGCAAACATGGTTATTAAAGGCTTACCAGATTATTGTTCTTTAAAATTGAAAAAAAGAAAAAAATCAGTTGATTATAAACTAGGAGCATATTTTTAACAGGCTTTTCATTCAAAGAAATTTTATAGAAGTCTCAGTTCATGAAATCAAGTTTCTACAACATTAATTGTACTTTAATTCTCAAAGTGACAATTATTCCTTCACTTTACACAATCAACAGAAAGGTTAGCTTCTATGACACATACACAGGAAGCCAATTTTCTAGTTTTTTGGTCTAAAATAGGATTCTTATCTGAAAGGCATTACTACACCTTTGGGAATTAAAGTCATATTCTCAGCATGGCCATGCCGGATCAGAGTCCAGGAATTCTAAAACAAGCTACAAAGATCACAGACACACATCTGTACATATGACCACCCCCCAAAACAAAAAAAACAAACAAGAACAGTAAATGCACAAGTACCAAAATGAGAGGCCATCCCAATGTAGAGTAAGAGCGTGTCACTGAATGGAATGAATTCCTTTAGAAGTTAAGAGTGTCAGTCGGTATTGCAAGTAGATAGGAACCATGGGAAGTCAATTTCTATCAAGAAAGAGAACCATAGCAAAGCAATTCACTTTCCATTACATCCAAAAATGTCTGAATTTGATTTTTTTTGGAATCCAACCTAAAATATTTTTGTTTGGATCAAAGGTTTTTGCGCCTTGTAGGGAATATAGAAAAAGTGAACGCTAACATAAGTAAATGTTATATTTGTGGATGCTTTGGCTTGTTTTCTTTCTTCTTCACGATATGTTATTCTAGACAACGTGTGGATAAAGCATATGAGATCAGGAGAGTTAAAATTCACTTCAGGTTTCGTAAGGGCAACCTACTGAGACGGGTTAAGGGAAATGCTCCTGCCCATTCTATCTGGACAAGATAAACATGAAGACACAGCTCCATTTTTTCCATAGTGCAATACACTCTACATCTTTTAGAGCACGAAAACCCCACTTAATTCAAAACAGTGAACAGGGAACTATATATATCTAGTTCTTTAAGTCCATGAGTTTATAATCTGAATGCATAATTAAGGGATGATAGTAAGATGAGCATTAACACAGGAACCAGTACTGAACCCTTCACTTTTCCTAGTGCATCCATTCAGGACACCCTTATGGAACAGCTACTGTATGGCAGGTCAGGGGACGGATCCTAGAAACATAGGCGGCAGTAAGAGGTACAATGAGACAGAAGATACACCCCAAAGGAGTGGACAAGAACACTGCAGGTACGAAAAAGTATGTGCCACTGTTGAGGTCCCTCCTTGAACAAATCTAATTAGAACTTTCAAGTGGTAAGTAAGTTACCATGCAAATGTTCAATAACTGGGCTGAGATCATGAGATTTCACTGCATTTGCTCATCAAACATCCTTCTGTGCCAGGCACTACGAGAAGTCCTGGAAGTATAAAGGGAACCAGACATGACCCCTGCCCTCATGGGGTCCTCAGGTCAAAAGGCAGATGTAAGAACATAGTGGCATGGAGAGCAAGGACATCTAACCTAGCTTTAGGGAGGAAGCCTTCCCAGACAAGTTATATTCAAGTTCATACCTCAAGGATGAGGTTCCTTTTGGGCTTTTAAAAGAAAAATCTTTTTAGAATATTTAATTTCTAGCCCATGATTAGATAGCTGTTTGAGGAAGTGCTGACCTGAATCGAGTTACCAGCACAGTATTCTCTAATTTTAATGTGTATCTGAATCACCTGGGATCAAATGTTGTTCAAAGACTACATTCTCACTTAGTAGGTCTGGAGTGGAGCTGCGATTCTGAATTTCTAATCAGTTCCCAGGAGATGCTGAGGCTGCTGGTCCAGGGACCACACTTGGAGTAGCCGGACCCTTTGCACGGAAGGGCCCCTGGCCAACAAATGTGTTGTCCTTGGCTCCCACGGTGTTCTAAAGAGTCTCCTTTAGTTAGCAGTTATAAAAATCTGGAGATTTTACATAAAAAAGCAGGATTTCCAGCTTCTTCTAAGAAACTGGCATCAGACCAAGTGGGATCTCCATTTTCCCAAGGCAGCAGTCAACTGAAGGCAGGTGGACACTTGGGATCTCTCGGTCTCCACCATGGCCTCCCACCCACAGGAGCTCCCACCTTCTCTGACTTCATTCCACATGCCTTCCTTCCCCTTAGGTATCCCGCCGCTTGAAAGTGTTAACAACCCACCCAACCACCCAACATTCTTCCAGGAGCTGGCTGCACACCTGGCAGGAACTGGCACCATTCATTTATAACAAGGAAGGACCAGCAGCCTTTTATGGAAACAGCACAGCATTCTGCTGCCAAATTCTTCTGGCTTGGCAAGTATCTGAACTGCTTCAAGGTGGCATTTCAGTATACCCCATTATGGAGATAACAGGGCATTTATGGAAGGACAAGCATGGACAGTAAGAGTGCATGGCCTCAGGCCCCAGACACAGTCTGGGGCACAGCCCAGAAAACTCAGCTGGCCAAGGATCCAAAGAACCCACTCTCATCACTTAAGAAGTCAGCCCCTGAACACATCTGGAAACACTTCTCGAACTCGAGTGTTGGCCAGAAGTGGGGGAGGGGCTCCGCCTGGAGAGAACGTGTGGGTTGGCACATAACGAGTTGGTACCAGCGGACAGACAGACGGGACCCCACCCCCCCACCCCACTCCCCTGTCTCTTCATTGTGGAATACTAATCTGCGTGTGGGCAACTTGGCTATTTTTGCATCTGAATGACATCTCTGTGTTTGAATAAGAGGGAAGAGTTCCGCATCGCATAGTGGCTTGGGCTTCCACAATTGCCAGGAGCCCTCACGAGACATCCCTGCCATCCACGTATTAACAGACAGAGTGAAATGGACTGATAAAATTTTAGTATCAATTGATGAAAAGTATACCAGAAATCACTTAGTCTCTGGTGCTTCCGATGGCTGATGTGTCTGTCATTTCCTATGATGAGAAAGATCTATTCTTACTGCGTCGGACTGGAATTAGGCTTGTAAAAAATAAAATCAGGCAAGTCTCTCCTGTTTGTGACTGCCACCGTGCATCTTACTCATCATTACTCGGCTCTACCGGGGTCATTTCTATAAGCCTTTCTTGGATTCAAACCTAGCTTTACCCGTCACTGCGGAATTGTTTGACCAAAACTTCACATTTTCATAGAGCCCATGAGAAGATAGGGGGTAAAAAAAAATTTTTTTTTAGAAAAATCACTGACAGGGAATAAATGTTTATAGCAACTGGAGGGGAATAAAATGGAGCTCACAGCACAGGCATATTAATGTGTCCACATGATCATGCCACACGTATATTAATTTTGTGATGATAACAAAAAGGAACTGAGAAAATTCATAGCCTCTCGACATATACATAGTGAGGCAAGACTATGTAACCCAGCTTTTCTGTTTGTTTGCTTATAGTATTCAAATCCTAATTTTTAAAGCTTTCAAGATAATGGACTTTGGCATAAATAACAGACGTATAAGAAGCTGTTTTAAAAACACATTACCCAACACCTCAAGGCAACCTAAGTTCAACTAAGTGGACTCTGGATGTTCCTGTCCAATTATCATCAACAATTCTTAATCATATGGCCTCTGGGTGAATGGCCTCCTAGCATATGCAATATAGTGGTCTGCACTCCTCACAAACTGTGACTAACTGATCCTAGGATTATCTGCTCCGTGTTGGTCTTCCATTCTAGCATCTAGAAGCACCAGGTAGTGGGGCCCAGGTTTATCCTTGACTGTGATCCCAGAAACACTCGGTGCCTGGTGCACAGTAGGCACACAGATATTTATTAAATGAACAGAGATTAAACAGGTAGCTGAAACTGAGCTAGGAAACAGTGACTGCCCTTAAGGAAGTTGAACTCCATATGGGAACTCAGAGGACTACAGGTTCTCTAGGACTACACTTCAGGGAGCCACTGATGCACTCACTGGCATCACATCCTTGCACTTGGCATTGAGAAGAGAGCTAGGAGCAAGCAGATCAGGTAGGATTTTCAGAGACTCCAGCTAATGACGACAATTTTCCTGGTCTGGGATGCAAGAAGGAGTATCAGATTCTAATCATCAGCACTGTGCTTTTCAAGTATCAAATGCGAACTTGGGAGCCTGAATTCTGAACTCAATTCAAAATGGAGAGTTGGCATTTTTCAAGATGCACTAAACATCACCTGTCCTCTTTTTTCAACGGCACTTCAGTAGTTTCTCAAAGCTGCCAGGACTATAGCACATTCTGGCTATAGTTGCTGCATCCTGGGCAGCAATGACCCCATCAGGAGTGTTCATGAGCATCTTAAAGGTTGATGTGACTCTCATGTGCTTCAGTAACAGTAACAGTAACAGCAGCAAGGACAATGGGGCCCAAGAAAGAGCTCCGGATGGGAGCGTGTCACTCAACAGCAATTCAAATGCAAGAGGGATGGGTTCCTGAGAAAAGAAGAAAACCGTGTGCATGTGGTATGCTACAAAGATTTACAACATGGGTAGTAACTGGGATAGCTATCAACTCTGCATGTATCATTTGAAAGACTCTTTCATTGCTCAGAACTGTCCAATGTGGATGAACATTTGGCTTAACCACAGCAGCTTTAATCCCAACCATGAGCGGGAAGGAAAAGGTTTAATTTCTTAATTTCTTTCAAGGGAATAGGATCATATTTAATACCTGTAACAGCACTGACAGGCTTAACTTCAGGGCCCCCCAAGCATACATGGCCAAAAGTGTCCTTTTATTTTGTACCCTCCAGTACAAAATAAACCTATATATAGTAGAGAAGGCTTGAGATGGCTGGGTGTGAATTCTACAAAACTCTGCTTACCTTTAGGTTGCTGAAAATGGCCCTCCTTTGATGGATGGGTCAAACAGGATCAGAGCACTCTGTTTCTACAAAGATATAGCTCATGAGATGATATACCTATGAAACAAACTTTTTCAACAACCATAAAATAAAATAACTTGTAGGGTGTACCTGAAGTCCAAGTCAATCCAAGAAAAGTTTGTTTTGGTGGAAACATCTAAATTAGGTACCCAAAACATCCATGTATCAAATGGCCCAAGGAGGTGTAATACTATCTCTCAAATGAATGCCTTTCAAATAAACTATGGTAATATAATCCAAGAGCTATTCACATTTTCAAATAATGAAATGCAGGCAGAAATGAATCATCTGGAGTCACTGCTTTCATACCAATGATGATAAGCTTCTATGAAACATTTACTTATGAAGGATGGCAGGACGGATAGCATTGGTCTCCCAAGCAAGACTCAACCATCTCATCTATCTGGTGCATGGCTAGGCATATCTTAGGCCTTCTCTGGCTCAGTCTGAACTTGAACCTTCCTTTGGTCATCTGTCTTTTCTTTTCCTTAAAATGAAAAGGTTGGACTATACAAATTAGACAGTTCTAACCACTCATAAGTGTAATATTTTGCCCCTATAACTGAACTGCCAAAAGATACCACATGAATAATATTTAATTATTCTCATTGTTCTCGATATTAAAGGAGTTTACTGGGCCAACCCAACTAGGGGAATGACCTTAGAAGTTGTCACTACATGCCAGTGAAGATATCCAAAATTAAACAGGTTTTCTTTCTAATACCTGGAAAAGTTATAGCCCTGACAGGATGTTTTTTAAAAGATACCATTCTCCAAGAAGTTCAAAAGTTACTCAAGTTAGCTGGGAAGATATTCCCACTCCTTCAGAGACAGAGAAATGCAACATCCACGAGGTAAGCTTGGAGCAGCTTTGAAGAGTGGTCTATGCCTTTTAACCTCTAACTTGCTCTTAAAGGTCACAGATTACTTGACCATTCACTTTATTAATTTATGAAGTCAATGGCATAAGGATTATTAACAGGTGTCAGGGTCTCCCAAAAGCATTAAAGACAAGAAACTGATCCATGTCCCACTTGAAATTTCCCATCATCCTGCAATTTCAAGGTGGCTGGCTGACACGATATCCCCTAAATTGCTTAGGATGACAAATGTTTCCTTGGTGGATAAGCATCTTTTCACCCTGCTAAGATTTATAATGACACAGAGAAACATTTAAAAGAACCAAACCGATAATCTTCATATAGCTTCTATTATAGATCTGTATATATTTGGTACTTTAATCATTTTACCATGTAAGAGGATTTGCCCTATTCATAAAACCAGGTTGTTTTTGTAATTCCAATTTAAAATGTTTGAGTAATTGGCATAGATTTATAATTTTAAACTAAAATCTTGCAAAATTTACACATGGTTTTAGGAGACTTCAGTCAACTTAATGTTCACCATAGTTAAAAGTTTAATTTATGAGAATTGAGAAAATTATTAAAAAGGGAGTTTGGAAAGGGTGTTTTCTTGGGAAAGGAGGAGGTTAAGTCAGAGGACTTAAAAAAAAAAAAAGCCAAATATTTTGCACTAAGGAACACATCTTAAAATGTAAAGCATTTAATTATTTAAATTCATAGATGGGGACCAAATGTTATAGAGAATAGCAAGATCTGAATGCAAAACTTGAAGAATTAGGTTTTTCAATAACTTGAATTTAAATTTTAAAACCAAAAGCTATTTCAACATAATCTTCCCTTAAAAAAACAAAAACAGACAACTATCCTCCAGTGACTAAAAAAAAAATCACATAGACCCCTGTCAGTAAAGTGACTCCAAGGGCTGATCTGCAGGCCGCAACAGGGATCGTGCCTGACCCTTGTGGGGCAATGAGTCAGGTCTCAGGGTATGCCCATGTATCAGCTGCTAATAAGGACGGAATCCACACTGTAGACCAGGTCCCGGCTAAGTTCCTTGTAAAGACTACCTCTCTGTTTCATAGAAGAGCAATCCAAAGCGTCGGGACAGTATCTATCTTACTAGGATGACAAGGTAACAAATGCTAAAAATGGGACTGGAACCCCATGCCCTTAACGACCAAGCATTCTGCCTCCAATAGGAAAAACATCGTATGAAGCTAATGAGTTTCTAGAACCTTGCTACACTGGAGGGAACCACAGAATTGGCATCACCTGGAAGCTTGCTAGAAATGCAGATTCTCAGACCTATTGGATCAGAACCTGTGGATAATTCTTAGGCACACCAGCATTTGAGAAGCGCTTTTCTAGAGCAGGGGACCAGCAAACTTTTTCTGTAAAAGGCCGGATGGAAAGCAATTTGAGCCTTGTGTGTCTTATGTTTTCTGTTGCAATCGCTTAACTTTGCCATGAAAGCAGCCACAGGCAATACGCAAATGACTAAGCATGGCTGTGTTCCAAAATTCTTTATTTACCAAGAAAGAAAAAAAAAAAAGGTCATGGGCTGGATTTGGCCTGCAGGCCACAGCTTGCCAACCCCTGGTCCAGCGTATAGCGACTATATCATTCAGACGGATCCATTCTCTGATCTGCTGGAAGACAACTGAACACACTTCCCATCTTGGGAGGTAGAGTCCCCACCCAGCCTGGCTTCACCCATTGCTACCAAGTAGCAAATTCCCAGTAATACCATCTTCCAACCTCGTCAAATGCTCCCTTTTTCTTGAGGTTGGGTGGTTATGTCTCAGTTTTAACATCGCCTTACAGCGGGCCCAGGGTTCACAAGGCCGGTGGGAAATTTCCCCAAATGCTTTCTCCCTTTGGCACAAAGACATCAAATTAAAATGGTGTGAGTGCATTGTTAAGTTCTTTGGGGAGTTCACAAACAATAGGCCTTATTTTTCAATAAACACAACTGTGTGAGTGCAATTGGCTTTCGCACATTAACAGACTAAAATGCCCTCAGATTCTGAAGACCTTCTGAGCCAGTTACTACATGATGAGTCCATGTGTTGGACAGCAGTTCCTTGGCTGACAGTTATGCTCTGCAGACAAGCTCAGTCTTGCATTCGGGAGCACCACAATGATTGCTCAACTGGGAGCAAAGTCTGAGCGTCCCATTTCAAGAGCTCAACGTTTCCATCAGAGGGTCCCACAAAGATCTGAATACTACAGTTAAAACGAACAGTGACTGCATTATTTCCTTCTCTTTCATGCTTCCCATCACAGGTAGAAGGAGGCTGTTCACACTCAATGGGAAAATTCCAGAAAGGAGTTTAGGAGCTGGTCTGGGGAAGGTGCTGGAGCCAAGCAGTTTTAGGTCTTGTCATTCGAGAAAATGGAGAAAACCTAAAAATGACACACATGAGGCAACTGAGAGAAAAAAAATGTCTATTATGGGCACTTACCGAGTGATTACTGTTTATAAGATACTGTGCACAAACTTTTCCAGAGACTGTCTCCCATAATCTCACCACAGGCTACGAGGGGAGAAGAAGATATGGAGATGAAGACACCAAGACCAGTGAGGTCAAAGGTCACTAGGAGAGGAAGATGGTGGATTTGAACTTGCAGACACCAGAGCCCAAGGGATTTAATGAATACTTTTAAATTAATCTGAATTAAATGGAATTCAAGGACTGCTCCAATACATTTACAATGCCCTCTCCAACTTCTGCCAGAAGTGGACACCTCTGCTGCCTCTTCGTCGCACAAATAAGGCTGGGATCCGTGCCCCGTACTGCCATGATGCCCGGCTCTTGACCTCCTCACACCTTATTAGTAACGGGATTGCTTAGTGCTCTGTCTTCCTATCTGAGGTACAAACCAGAGTTCTCACCCTCCGCCATGTGTGGGCCCTGGAGAGCTGCAGCGTTCTTTACTGGGGGGCCTGTCCCGGGAATTGTAGGATGTTTAGCAGCCTGCGCACGCAATGCCAACAGCAAACCCCTCCACATGGGGTAAGACTCCTCGTGGTTGAGAACTATTGCTATCAAACCCCCTAAGGACAGGGTTTCTGTCCACCTCATTGTTTACATACTGCCTGATGCAGGGCCTGGCACACAGTTGGGACTTAATAAATACTGAAATCACTGCACACTGTCTTTTCCCAGTGATATAGCTAAGGACGTTGCTCGTGTTGGTAAGATGGATCTAGCCGGCCCAGAATGAAATCAGAGTCTAAATCTTCTTTGCGCCGTTTCAATCAGATGTTCGGTTTCCATGACAGCTGGAGTCATCTTTAATGACTATATTTCATCCATGATAAATTGATTTTATCCCCCCAGACATTTCTCTGATCTGCCTCTCCTCCTCATCTTCACGGCCGCCGCCCTAGCCCAACCAAGCTGCCTCCTCTCTTGCATGGACTGAAGGATGGAGCCTCCTTACTATCCTCCCACTGCCCTCTCTGGGGACCCTGCCTGCTGCTCTGCCTCAGACACGGGAGATGCATTTTCAAAACCCAATGTAGTCATCCCACCCTCCTGCTGAAGGCTCTTCTGTGGCATTCCCTTACTTGTTAGGTAAGTCTCC
Source organism: Mustela nivalis (assembly GCF_964662115.1). NCBI lineage: Eukaryota > Metazoa > Chordata > Mammalia > Carnivora > Mustelidae > Mustela > Mustela nivalis. The sequence goes on along the minus strand of NC_139020.1, from coordinate 184,582,391 downwards.
TTAACACGTTTTATGGGGGTCTCAGAGGTCTGGCTTGGCCAACCTCTGCGGCCTCTTCCTCTTACTACTGGGGCTGTGGTTCCCAGAAGAGTCCATGATCCCATATGCCCCTGGGCTTTTGCATATGCTATTCCACATGTGGAATACCATTTCCCCCTCCCCTTGCTTGCCCTCTCTGTAGATCTCAGCCTCAGTGTTGCTTCTCCCTGGCCTGGAGCAGGTACCTTCCTCAGAGGTCACTGTGGAACCCAGTTGAATTCTTTCCTAGCATTCATCCACATGGCCACTGATCACCAAGAAGAGCAGGCTCCTTGTCTACTTTCGTCCAGCTCTATAATTCCAGTGCCTGGCCCATGCTGGGTGCTGAATGAATGCCAGTTGACTACATCTGCGTCATCAGTAACTTATCAGAGAGACACTGAAAATATAGAGGTTTCACAGAGGAGATGCGCCAAAGCAAAGTGGTTACGTGCATGAATTAGGGAGCTAAATTGCCTGGGTTCCAATTCCAGCTCTGTCACTTAGTAGCTGTGCGACCTGTATCTTACGGAAGAGCGTACCTGCGTTCTCAGTATCGTTCCTGACAAAGCATGCGAGCACATAAAGCCTTCCAACAATGTCTGGGACATAAAAAATAAATAAGAAGTTGTTATCTCTATTATTGTTAATATTGGTGCGCGGAGTGGTATTTTTATTTCTGTACAATGGCCGAAATGTCAGGGTGATATTCTCTGACCTCAGCCCAAGGGACAGCAGCAGCCACAATGGAGTTCTTCCATTCCGGATGGAGAGATTCATCCTTCTGAACCGTGTTCTTCTGACATATGACCCGCACCCCCCCTTTCCCCAAGGCCCTCTGCAGACAGGCTGAGAGCAGCTTTGCACAGGGTCCCTTGATCAAGTTCCCAAGTACCAGCTCCTGAGCTGTAATGACAGAGCTGCTCCTCCATCAGACCCTCACCTGGGGCCCTGGGGGCGCTGAGACACTCTCCGCACCTTGGCCAGTAGACTCATGAAAGACTACCCTTGTTTGCGGTGCAGTGAAAGTCCAGCCTCCCTGGAAAGCCTGAATCCGCCTGTGGACCTTTTCCACTCAGAGGCTACGAAGCACGACTCAGGGTTGTTCCTGCTCCCTTCTCCACTCAACAGGTATTTCCTGAACGCAACTTAAGTACCAGGCACTGCGTGATGGGGCAGAGACTGGCAGCCGCCACTCGGTGTAGAAGCCTGAGCTGCAGGTCCCTTTGTGATGAGTGGCTTTTGCTAATCTCCTGTATACTTAGGAGAATTCACCATGTTATTATAGGGTTGCTCCGGTTCACTGATAGCATATTTCAGGGAAAGGCAAATGAGGCCTTGCATTCGTGTGTAGAATCACTATTCCCAAAACATAATTCTAATTCCAAACATAACCGTAGGTTAAATTCCATTATGAAAAAAAACAAACAAACAAAAAAAACCTCCTAATGCATATGCAGGCCCGGGATTTTGTTGCCTGCAATGAGCAGGCCATTGTTTGGAGGAGGTGTGGAAATCTCTTGTCATATAAAGATTCTGTTGTGCTGGGATTTGTTGTAATGGGATTTGGCCTATTAACTTAACTGAGAATTAGCAAAGGGCCACTTTTATTTCCTGAATCCTAGCACCAGAGGGTACTGGCACGGGAAGGAACTTTCTCCTAATGAGGCAATTAATACCGCAACGTGGTCTGCCTAAAACACATTTTATTGCTTTGCTCATCAGAAGGTAGGATGAGTAATGAAATATCAAAAGGCAGCCAGATAAACATTAAGGTAAAGTGGAGAAAGGCTGTTGATAAGAGATTATTTTTGTTTTCCCTTTAGGTCACGAAAAAGGATAGATCACAACTCAAGGTACCTTTTTAAAAAAGTGTTATAAACAGCTTGCTTCTCCTTGTACTGTGTTACTTTCAATCACGGTCTAATCTAACCCAGCTAGAAGAACACCTACGTATAATTTAAGATACAGAGTCCTTTGGGTAACAGATTCAGAAAGGTGAGTCATTCCACTACAACTCACTTGAAAGAGAAAAATATTCAAAAGGAGCAAATGAAAAAGTAGGATTTCAGATACCAAGAAGGCTTTAGCCACTCCAGTTGGTACCAGGTACAAATGTTATGAGTCAAGCTAAAATAAAATAGCTACGTGCCAATCTATAGGATGTTCAAAAGTGTGGACCTTTTATGAGAAATAGTGCATCCACTATCCACTTTTCAGATTAACAACTGGCCCCAGTGCCTTAAATTTCTATGTATTTCAAGGGTGCCTGGGTGGCTGGGTCGGTTAAATATCTGCCTCAGGTCATGATCCCAGAGTCCTAGGATCGAGCCTTGAATCGAGCTCCCTAATCAGTGGGGAGCCTACTTCTCCCTCTCCCTTTGACCGCTGCTCCCCTGCTTGTGTTTTCTCTCTCTCTCTCCCTGCCAAGGAAATAAATAAAATCTTAAAAATAAATAAATAAATTTAGGTGTATTTCATCTAAAAAGATGTCAGGAGGGTACAGAAAAACATGTTAAAAATAATTAAGAAACAGTTTAAAATTAGTTTATCTTTGTTCCCAGTATCTCAGATACTCTGTACATATTTAGGACCATCTAAAATAAAGGACAAAGAATGACCCAAAAACAAAAACACTCCCAACACTAGCATGAGAAAGAAAATATAAACTCTAAAGATTAAAAAAAAAAAAAAAAACAAATGGATTTGTTAGCCTAGCTATCAAGATCTTAAGCACATACACCTTTTGAGCTAGCAAATCCAGTTCAATGACCAAATGACTTATAGATACGTGCCCAATAATATGTCCTTTACCACTATCTGTGACAGTGAAAGTTGGGGAAAATACCTAAATGTTTATTAGTAAAAAAAATTAGGACACAGCCATAGAAAAGTAACACTCTCCAGTCATGAAAATTTAACTCAGAGAAAAGTGAGTGCTTACATCCTTTGTAGCACATACTGGCTACAGATGTCCTAATGGTCTTGAACACCTAGAAGGAAAAAAATTTAAATCACTTCTTCAGTTCTTCTGCACAAATGACTTAAAATCCTACAGACTTCCATTTTCATTCATAACTAGGTCTTCAGAGTACTTCTTAAGGATTTAAAAAAAAAAATTTGTGTTCATAAATTAAAACCGGATTGCCTAGAGAAGGAATTCCAGAACGACAGAGTAAGGGCCTCCAAAAATCCATTCCTCCATAAAAGTAACAAGAATACTGGCAAAAATTGTCAAACTAAACTTTTTTAGAGCTCTGGAACTTAAAGGCTTGCAACAACCAAAAGGGCATTAATTTGAGAAAAACAGCATAATTTTGATGAGAACAGCAAGCTCTATGGCATTTTAGCTGATACTCTCCCCATTTCTGTGGTAGCCCTTAAAACCAATAGTCTTACAACAATGGTAATTGGCAGAATGTGTTTGGACAGCCCCCCATCCCCACCCCACTGCTCCCAGAGAGTCCCATCCATAGAGACTTGTCTCTATTTGACCAGTCTGGAAGTTTCCTTTAAAAACCCTATTAACAGGGCTTGTGTTCAGTTGACTTCAATCAGAGTTGGCTCCATGGTAAAAGCCCTATCCCCAGATGTTTGTTGAAAACATTTAGCAGCAATTGTTTAACACTGCAGTTGCCTGAGAAAGTAATACCGCTTGGGGAAAACAAGAGCCTGGCTAAAAGTCTTAAAATCAGAATTTAGAGAATGAGATGAATATGGAGGGCTTAGAAGAGCTCCAACAAATTCTGAGGGCTTTAAAAAGTAGGCATGTGAAGAGCTGTGCACATGCCCATGAAAGACTCAAGAGGACTCTCTTGCCTCTAGTTGACCTTGATGTTCTGACAAATGGGAAGTGAAAGCTAATGCAGAGTCAGAAGCTGCCTGAGTGCTGAATATGTACATTGACACACACACAGCAAGCAATCTGGTAAAGAAGACACTTATTCACCTTAGGTATTCAAGAATATCTCTGTCCAGGGGCGCCTGGGTGGCTCAGTGGTTAAGCCGCTGCCTTCGGCTCAGGTCATGATCTCAGGGTCCTGGGATCGAGTCCCGCATCGGGCTCTCTGCTCAGCAGGGAGCCTGCTTCCTCCTCTCTCTCTCTCTCTGCCTGCCTCTCTGCCTACTTGTGATTTCTGTCAAATAAATAAATAAAATCTTTATAAAAAAAAAAAAAAAGAATATCTCTGTCCAATTACTAGGTGACCAATAAGGTAACTCTATAAAAACCTTAGCAGACATATATGATAAGAGAATACGGACACTATAGAATTCATCCAGGAAAGTCACCGAATAGATGATAACAGTACAACAACAAACCCTTTGGGGGTAGAGGAAGGTATGATTTCCAGAGTTTTAACAATATTATTTCAAATGTTCAGATCTCATTTATAATTGTGAGACCAGAAAACTATAGCCCATACATAGGAAAAAGAGCATTTAGTGTAAATTGATCTTGAAGAAGGCCAAATAATAGATTTACTGAGCATAGACTTTAAATTATTATAAATATGTTCACGAGTTAAAGGAAAACATCCTCAAGTACTAGAGCAAAGTATGCGAACAATGGCTACTAAATACGCAGCACCTAGGTGGCTCAGTCATTTAAGCACCCGACTCCTGATTTTGGCTCGGGTTATGATATCAGGGTTATAAATCGAGCCCTATGTGCGCTGGATCTCAGCACCTCAAGCCTACTTGAGATTCTCTCTCACCCTCTCCCTTTGCCACTCCTCCCCCACTGAAAAACAGACAAACAAAATGCACAAACTGAAATTCTTGAGTTGAAAAGGCATAATAACTGAAATAAAAATTTCATTTCACTAGAGATTTGTGAACTACCAGAAGAAACAACCAGCAAGCTTGAAGACAGACCAAAGATGATCTAGTTTGATTTATGATTTTTGGAATACAAAAGGAATTTGTTTGAGGAATGCAAAGGAAAAAGAATGTAGAAAAATGAACATGGCCTCAGAGACCTATAAGACACCATCAAGTTACCAACATATACATAAGAAAAATCCCAGACAGAGAGGTGGAAAAGAAACACACAGAAAGAAAATCTGAAGAAAGGATCATTAAAAAGTACTCAAATGTGATGAATATGCATGGACACATCCAAGAAGCTAAACAACCATCAAGTAGGATAAATTCAAAAGTATTTCCTTCTAGGCACAACATAAATTGTAAGAAGTCAAAGACAAAAGGAGAAACTTAAAAGCAGTGTGACAGAAGAGACTTCTTAAGTACAAAGACTTCTCAGTAACAATGAGTGCAGATTTCTCATCAAAAACCACAGAGGCCATGCCTGGAACTAGAAGCTGTTATGCTAAGCAAAATGAGCCAATCAGAGAAAGATAATTATCCTATGATTTCACTCATTCATGGACTATAAGAAACAAAACAGAGGAACATACAGGAAGGTAGAGAAAAATAAAACAAGACGAAATCAGAGAGGAAGACAAACCATAAGAGAGGCTTAACTCTAGGAAACAAACTGAAGGTTGTTGGGGGGCGGTGGGGGGCTGGTATAACTCAGTGATGGGCATTAAGGAGGGCACGTGATCTAATGAGCACTGGGTGTTATATGCAACTGATGAATCACTGAATGCTACCTCTGAAACTAATAATACACTGTATGTTAACTAATTGAATTTAAATTTAAAAAAATAAATTAAAAAAAAAACCCATAGAGACCAGAAAGAAGTTGAATGGCATATTCAAATTACTGGGGATACAGTGGGGAGGAGGAAAGACTATCAGGCCATGAACCCATTAAAACTATCTTTCAAAACAAAAGAAGAAATTAAGATATTCCCTGATAAACATATATTGAGAGAATTTGCACTTGCAGACCTGTGCTGCAAGAAATACTAATAAAGGTATTCCTTCAGGCTGACATTCACATGCAAAAGAACGAAGCTGGACCACTTCCCTTATACCATAAATAAAAATTAACGAAAATTAATCAGAGACCTAACTGGAAGACCGATGTAAGACCAAAAACTATTTAAAAAAAAAAATCTTAGAAGAAAATAGAGGAATAAATCTTCATGACCCTGGGTGAGATAACAGTTTCTTAGATATAAAACCAAAAGCACAAGCAACAAAAGAAAAAAAATTTGATAAATTGGTCTTCTTCAAAGTGAAAAACTTCTGTTCTTCCCAGGATTCTATCAAAAAAGCAAAAAGATAACTTGGAATGAGAAAAAAAAATTGTGAATCATATATCCAATGAGGGATTTGTATCCAGAATATATCAAGAACTCTTAAAATGCAACAATAAAAACACAACCCCATTTAACAACGGCCAAGGCTTTTGATACATTTATCTTCCAAGATGATATACAAATAGCCAGTAAGCACAGGAAAAAATGTTCAACATCATTAGTCATCAGGAAATTACAAATCAAAACCACAATAAGACACCGCTTCACATACACTAGGACATCTATGATTAAAAAAAAAAAAACAAGCATTGTTAAGGATACAGAAACAATGGAACCCTCATGCATTATAGTAGGATTATAAAATGGTGCACCTGCTTTTGAAAACAACCTGGCACTCTTAAAAATGTTGTTCCACTCCTAAGCACATACCTATGAGAAATGAAGATATAGGTACACACAAAAACTCAGACATGAATCATCATAGAAGCATATCCACAGCAGCCAAAAAGTAGAAGCAATCCAAACGTCCATCCACTGATGGACAGAAACACAAAATGTGATCAATCCGTACAACGAAATATTACTCAACAATAAAGAGGGGAACAAAGTACTGATACATGTCGCAACGTAACTGATCCTTAAAGATGTTCTGCTAAGTCAAAGAAGCCAGTCATAAACAACCAGAGATTGCATGACGTCATTTATACGAAATGTCCGGAACAGGCAAACCCAGAGGTAGGAAGTGGATTAGCAGGGACTAGGGACAGGAGGCCATGGGGGAATGGCTGCTAATGAGGACAAGATTTCTTCGGGGGTGATGAAAATTATTTGGAATTAGCAGTGTCAGTTGCGCAATTCTGTAATTAGACTAGATCGCACCAAACTGTTCATTTTAAAAGGGAAAATTTTATGATATGTGATTCATAGCTCTATAAAGCTGTTTGTCTTTTTTTTTTTTTTTTTTTTTTAAACTGATAGGAATGAACCAAAAATAGATCACCAGGATTCTGGAGCCAGACAACCAGGTAAGATGTTAAACCTCAGGTATGACATTTATTAACTGTGAGACTCTTGCAAATTATTTAACCTCTGTGTACTTCAGTATCTTCATCTATAAGATGGACATAATGATAGCTCCTAATTAATGGGGTCATTGCAGGGATTAAGTGAATCGGCTATTGTTATTATTTTAGGAAGGGGAGGTTCAGGCTTTCCCTGACCTTCTAAGGAAGAAAGGAGGGAAAGAGAGATAATGGAGCAGGTGTGTCTAGAATTGGAGAAAGTTGAAGATATAACCCATGAGTGCCTTTATTTTTGTGTGTGAGAGACTGGGTTGCAGGGGTTTGGGAAAGAAGTCACCTTGGCATGCTGACAAGTAGATGAGAGGCCAGCTGAAGCAAAAAAACAAAAAACAAAACAAAACACTTATGTTTAGGGCTATCACTCACACGTCTCCGAGAGTCCTTCCTTACAAAAACATGGCGGCTTGGAATCAGTAACAGAAAACAGAATGACAGGACTTTTCCAGGGCTGTTGAGTGTCTGGGGTTGTGGGCAAAGAAAAATGGAGTGAGGGAAAACGAGTATGCTCAGAAATGTCACTGAGGGATTGGCAATGGAGTCTCAGTCGAGAACAGAAGAAGGATGTGTTGCTAACGGAGCCAAGAATGAAACAACTGCGTCAAGTTTCTTAAAAGATGGTTAGTCTGAAACAAAGCTTAGCTATCCAGCAAGAAAGGAACTAGGATTCTTATGCCTGGAAATGAGGCAAATCAATGATGACAGATTCATTTTTTGGTTCATTTTTATTATTATTATTACTATTTATTTATTTATTTTTAGATTTTATTTGCAAGAGAGAGAATGAGTGAAAGAGAGAAGGAGCAGGGGAAGGGGCAGAGGTAGAGGGGCAAGCAGAGTAGGGAGCCCAACATAGGACTCAATCCCAGGACCCCAAGATCATGACTTGAGCCGAAAGCAGATGCCTACCTGACTGAGCCATCAGACACCCCTGATATTTTTTTCATTCAACATTTTTTCCCTCTACTTTTTTTTTTATCCAACACCTTATCACTGTTACATTCTCTTGCTAGGAACTGATTTTATTACTCAGGCTACTAAGGTAATACAAATTTTAGTGGAGGTGGTATATTTCAAATAGTACATCAAAGAGAAGTATGTAATAACAACAACAACAATAATAACTAATGAATTTACCTACCACTTTTCTCCAAAACCCAAAGTAATGTGGCACAATTTATCATATAATTCCCCAGGGCAGCATTTGGTGCATCACTAAGTGAAAATCGAGTATTCTTTGAGAAAAGAAGCATTCTCTAAAATGATTTTAAGAATCATTACAAAATAGGCCTCTTTAGATATTTACAATGAATCTTAGCATATTTAAGGCTCTGAAAAGTCCTGCAGTGAATAAAACTATTATATTTATTTAACCTGAAGTTTCCAAAATTTATTTGATGAGAGAATCCTCTCTTTCTAGAGAAACTTTTATAACATAATTCAAGCATTAAGTCTGTGAAGCACACTTTCAGACATATGACTCGATGAAAAGGCAGTGTTATCTATAATGGACACACAGGCAACTGGAATCTAAAAGAGAGGAAACAACTTCCTAGAGCTTGGTAAGTAAAAGACTCCAGGTCTGTTCCCATTTGCCCTGCCAACTAAGTGAATTTCCCCAGGCACAGCTCATGTGAAATGTACCCCCAGACAAGGAATGTGTGAAGGCATTTCCTACAATGACATCAAAACAGAAGCATGCAACAGATTACCACAGCGTCTGGGCACACTGAAGTATAAACACGAGATGGCAACACTTAACCCATCTCAGCGTTCAGCCCTGCTGGGTCAAACTCCCCTTACCTATCAGGTGGGAGGCTCCATCAATAAACAGCTTTACCCGACTCTAATTTTTCATTAACTTCCAATTGTTTCAGGGGTCTCATTCTGGTTTTCTAAGGCTAAGCCCCTGTTCCTCTTCTTCTTTTTTATTTTAAGATGTTATTTATTTATTCGACAGAGAGACCTAGAGAGAGAGGGAACATAAGCAGGGGGGAGTGAGAAAGAAGCAGGCCTCCCGCTGAGCAGGGAGCCTGATGTGGGGCGCCATCCCAGGGCCCTGGGATCACGACCTGAGCCAAAGGCAGATGCTTAACAACTGAGCCACCCAGGTGCCCCTAAAACCCTGTTCTTTTAAAACCCCTATTTTATATTCGGATCAACATTCCCTCCCCCATCCCATCAGAGCAGGTGGCTTAAAACAGAAGGCAAAGGTGTGTGGTCTGCCCTCAGAGTGCTTCCTCTTTCCTGAACTTCCTCTCTGGTGTTTGGGACACAGAAGATGAAATCTGCACCCGCAGCCGATTAGAGACCGGTCAAACACATTCCTCTTTCCCATATGCCTATATCCATGATGGTGGTGGGCTTAGTCACATGACTCGCTTCAACCAATAGGATGTCAGCCCCCATGACATCAGCAGAATCTCGGCGCACGCATGAGCAGTAGAGCTTGTTCTCTCGCACTTCACTCATCGCTATGAGTAAACATTTACCCGGGGTAGCTGCTGCCCCTTTGTTCCTGCGTACCGGATTAAACACAGGGGAGCGCATCTGAGGCTGACCCATCGTGAACAAGCATAGCTCAACTCACACGTCGAAGCGGGACACCAACCTGTTCTGGAACAGCTGACATGAGCAAGGAGCAGTGACCTCATTATAGGCTGCTCTGATTAGGGGTGGACAGTACTTCTGTAGGAAAAGCCAGCAATGCAGCAGGATCACAGAGAGATCGTGTGGAGCCAGCATGGTTTCCTTAGGTGCATTGGGTTTAAACAAGTGGCGCCTCGCTGCCCCAGTCCTCAAAGGTTCTCCTGAGAGAACTGAGCCCCAATCTGACCCCCAGCTGGTGGTCTGGGGCCACATGCCTCTAACATACGCGGCAGCGACATTTCTCTCCAAGTCCAGAGCCTCCACCTCATTTCCTGTGTCTGGCCTCCAGCTCCAGCACCCTTGGGCACCACGAAGGGAGGTCTACACCTATGCAGAACCAGAGGGGCCCCTGGCCCAACCTGGGCCTGACCATCCCACTGCTCACCTCTCTCCTGTTTTTGTTGTTGTTGTTTCCCTAAATCTTTTCGCGAAGGTCCCAGCAGGTCATAAACCACTACAGTAGCTGGGCAAAATGCACACCAAAGAAGATCACCGGGCTCTGACTTGACTAGAGGGTAGAATAGGGATGACGGGCAGCTGGGACATGTCCAGACTTCACAAACAGCTCTCTCTCTCGGAACATCCCTCCTGCGGCCTCGGAAAAAAATGCAGTACTATGGGACTGTAATTTTATTTAAAATACATCTACATAATTAGGGTGATGCCATGTACGTGCCAGTTAGTTTAGTCCTAAATTTCAGGGCTGTAAGCGAACATGGGACCAAGAATACACAGACTCAGGGAGGCCACTTAGCACTGCGCTGGAAAGGGCCATAATCCAAGGACAGTTACCATATGCACACTTCCTTAGCTGAGTTTAATCAACAATAAGCACTTGTTAATTAGCATCGGGGATGCCAAAACAGGTTCTTATTGGTGAAACTGATGACGTGTTAATTAGCATGATGGATGTTAGAAATAGGGTCTGGTTGGTGAACTCCAAGGTATTTAGAATGCTTGAATTGGCTGAAATCGTCTGGGTATGCTTCTCACCTCTGTGTGAACTGGAAATAACAAAATCCACTTTGGCCTGTACCCCACACCCCTGATGACGACACCCCTAGGCGCAGACAATGGAGATTTTCTAATTGAAAGAGTCCTAATGAGTGGAGTCAGAATCCTGCCTCTGTGATGGGGCTGGGTTAGCCTGAAATGAACCTTTCACACAGGGCAGGATGGGAGTTTCTCAAACACTGATTCTCCGCCTAGGCTGAACGGGAGCTTTGCATGGGGAGCATTTAGGATCCCGAGTGCCAGGCCTCACCAGGGAAAAATGATGCAGGAATCTCTGGAGGGAGAACCAGGATCAGTACCTTTTTTAAAGCTCTCCCCCTGCTTCCGGTGTGTAGTCAGGATAAGCCCCACTGCTATACGGCGGGCTGGGACTGCACGGGCCTGCAGAAGGGGTTGATGAGCTGTTTTGAGCCTGCTTTGCTAATGAATATTCATTTAGTCAATGTCTGTATGTGTGGGAGAATTTGGTCCAAGGCCTGCTTTCATTAAATTGGAGCAAGGTTAGAGAAGAAGAGCTAACACTCACCCACTCTTACTTCTTTGGGGGCTTCGAAAAGCTCTGGGGGGATCAAATTAGGTTTGGTCAGCTCACAGTGAGGGGATAACCCCCTACTTCTCTTACAGGAAGGAAAGGGAGATAATAGCTTCTGGGAAACCCTCCTCTCCCTAAAAAGACAACCTTTCTCTCTTTCGAGTTTGCTTCTTTTATCAGCTCAGTTTGTGGGTGAAGCCAGAAAGGCCCCTTCTACTGAAACGGAGCCCATTGGCAAGTGCTGCCTGCACGGCCCCAACTTTGAATTTAGAACACAGGGTACTTGCATCTCCTGTCCATACTCTCGGTCTTGGCCAAAATTCTGGAACAACAGGGGATGACTTCTGTCAGTTTCCAAACACTATTCTATTATAAATCCATAAACAAGTGGGCACATAAGTTATAGAATGAGAGGCCAAAGCCAAGGATCTTGGAAAATGCCCTAACACATTTAAACTCCATGGTAAAACAATGGAAGGAAGGTAGAAGTGCTACCCCTGATCTTTTCTTCCCAGTCTCTTGACAAAGACCAGATTGCTGAACACAGGGCTCATCTCCACACTAAGCAAACCTCCTCTCCCCGGGAGCTCTCTGTTATTACCACTTCAGGGCCCTATCTGCTTTAATAACAGGCATCCATCAGAAGAGGCCTGCGAAATAAACAGACAGTAACAAATAGGACAGGCTACATTTACAGGAGAGGAGAACAAGAAGAGATGAGATTAAATTTTCTGTGCTTTTAATCTCGCATGTCACTCTCACCAGCTGAAAGAGTTTACTGTGTCCTTTTTCCACCCACAGCAGGCTCACTGAGATCTTCCAGCAGAGACTGCGGTCGACAAGAATGCCATGTGAATTAGAAGCACAGAAAAGACTTTCACGTTACCCTTGATGAAAGGAAAAAAATATGATAATTCTAGTGGACTGAACCATGCCTCCCCCCCAATTCGTATACTGCAGCCCTGACCCCACACTGTGACTGTATTTGGAGACGGGGTCTCTAAGGAGCTCATTAGGTAGGACACTGATCCCACAGGACTAGTGTCCTCATTAGAAGAGGAAGAGGGGTGCCTGGGTGGCTCAGTTGGTTAAGCGACTGCCTTCAGCTCAGGTCATGAAATCAGGGTTCTGGGATCGAGTCCTGCATCAGGCTCCCTGCTCAGCGGTGAGTCTGCTTCTCTCTCTCCCTCTGACCTCTCTCACTCTCCCTCTAATAATAAAAATCTTTTAAAAAAGAAGACGAAGAAGAAGAAAAGGAAGAACACCAGAGATATCTCTTTCTCTTTCTCTCTTCCCCCTCCCCTCCCCACCACCCCCACACACACAGAGGAAAGGGCAGGTGTAGCTATGGTAAGAGAATGGCTGTCTACAAGCCAAGAAAAGAGGTCCACAGGAAATGAAGCCTGCTGGCACCTTGATCTTGAACTTCCAGCCTCTAGAACTGTGAGAGAATAAATCTCGGCTATTTAACTCACCCGGTCTGTAGGACTTTGCTATGGTCACCTGAGCTGACTAAAGCAATGATATTGAAAGGACTTCTTTTCTAATGAAGAGAAATGGGTCTCCATTTTGCCAGGTGGAGTTCTACTAACTACAGTATGGAGACTTTTCTCTACCGCAACTGGGGGTGATGGAAGGAGTGGAAACTGAAGAAAAAAAAAAATGCCCCCACAACGCACCATCAAAAAGCAGGTTGTGAATGGAAAGTCCCAGGTGTTAGTCCTTACCGCTGACCATTCAGGACTCAGAGCGAAAGCAGGGCTCAGGCCAATGCACATTGTGCAGTTTTAAGAATCGAACCCAAAAAACCTGGAGATAAAAGCTTCCAACTGATTGTAGAAATGCCAGTTCCTTCCATTGTTTGCACTGGACTGAGTGATCATTACCATTGTCTAAGCAAGAAATTTTGATCTGTGCATGTTTGGGTTGGAAAAGGGAAGTTTGGAGAAAACAACCCTGAACGTTTCAAAGCAAAATCTTCAAGTAAAGACTAATTCAGGGTGGCTGGTTTTGACACTTGAAATAAATGGAACAATATCTGGATTCCTAACGCTCGGCGAACAGCTATACCAGCTTCACGAAACACAAGCTACATTTTTCCTTCTTTTTTTAAACAAATGCCTCACAGCAGTTAATAATAATGCTCCGTCATAACATACGAAGGGCTTGAAAGGTTTTTTTCAATACCCTTTAAATAGAAATCCTCGGTTGCTTAAAAAAACCTTAATTAAATAAGAGTTTTAATACTATATTGCAATTTACCTGGTTTTAGGGACAGAATCGAGGCCACGACATTTGTAAGCACAAGCCGTGCCAGGCTCTCTGGTGGTTAACAACAATCGACCATTCGCTCTCCTGAATGACACTTCTTTCCGGTGGAAACAACCACCATCCCAGTAAAGTGCTCATCGGGGTGCAGGACTGAATGGTTACCGGGATACCGGTTGTCGGAAAATGTACATATTCCACGTGTGAGGGCAGCAAAATGGAAAAAACAGGCACAGCATGCTTCTCAAATTCTACTTGGACTTGGACATGCAGACTTTGGCCAGAATGCTAATCCCGGCACTGGATGACGAGGGAAGGACAAAGGGAGCCCAGCTTGTGTTGAGTGTCTGACTTCTAATTCATACTCTATGGACTTCAATCCACTGTCTCCCAGGCAGAGAGAAGCAGACCCCTTCAGAACACTCTTGCAGAACAAAGGCCACCATGTGCCCCTTCCTCTGTAATTTATACATCAAAGATGTTGCTCTGTCCCCAATTTGTGTCTTTTGTGACCCTCTGTAGCATCTCTTGGCTCACAGACATTTCACCCGGACTCTCGGTTCATTCCTGTATGCTACTTTGTTGCTTGGTACCTATTTTTAGAGCATTTTGTGTGTATGTCTCATGTGTCTCCAGGACAGCAGAGGACCAAAGAACATTTTGAAATGACCACAGTGTCCCATATAATGACCTTGTAGAGTGAGGAAAAGGAAGGGGGAAAAAAATCAGTGGTTCCATATAGGGTATGAGCTTAAATGGTATACTTAGGAAAACAGAGATCTATTGTGGCTATCTGTGGGGTTTTACCTAATGGGTTTTTCCCATTTCGTGGGTCAAAACATCCCGGTTTTCATTTGGGAACTGTCCCTCCCCCATGCTCAGATGAGGTAACTGAAGCTAATATAAGAGTAGGTGGGTTAACCGCACTCCATCCTTGGGCTCCAACGACTGGCACAAGGTCCTAACCCTGGGCACTCTCAGCCCCCTTCCTCCTTAGCCCAGGGCTTGGTTTATGGGCAGATTCTTATTTTATGTGGAAGCATCATCCCCAGGACTGGTGCTGAAACTTCTGAGAAAGATTCATTTCCTTGTTGCAGGGGTTGTCAAGCTGGTTAGAAAAAGCCTAGAGGTGGCCGGGTCAAATCCTGCCTAAGAATGATGCCAAATGAAAGGGAAGCTCAAGGGATGAAGAGAGAAAATGTGAGGTCTGATTTTGTTAGGTAGGTGACAGATGAGCTCCTAGATCTAGTCGTGCTTGAAGTTAATCTACCACTTGGTTCTGAGGGCAATAAATTTACCCTTTTCAAACTCAACACCCGAAGAACAAATAATCCAATCAAGAAATGGGCAGAAGACGTGAACAGACATTTCTGCAGAGAAGACATCCAAATGGCCAATAGACACATGAAAAAGTGTTATGGAAAGAAACTAGATGTCCATCAACAGATGAATGAATAAAGAAGATGTGGTATACACACACACACACACACACACACACACACAGTGGAATAGCATGCAGCCATCAAAACCCCCCCAAATCTTGCCATTTGCAATGACGTGGATAGAACTAGATGGTATTATGCTAAGTGAAATAAGTCAATCAGAGAAAGACAATTATCATATGATCTCTCTGATATGAGGAATTTGAGGGGCAGGGTGGGGGATCATTGGGGAAAGCGAGGGAAAAAATGAAACAAGATGGGACCAGGGAGGGAGACAACCTTAACAGACTATTAATTTCAGGAAACAAACTAAGGGTTTTGGCGGGGGGGGGTGTGAGTGGGGAGGGATAGGGAGGCTGGGTTCTGGACACTGGGGAGGGTATGTGCTATGGTGAGTGCTGTGAATTGTGTAAGACTGACAATTCACAGACCTGTACCCCTGAAGCAAATAATACATTACATATTAATAAAAAATAAGTTTGAATTGGACTTCTATCACTAACAAACCAAAGTCCTGATTCATAAAGGTCCCTCACTGCCAGTGACCTACCTAACAATGTAGTATGTCAACAACTTCCTGGGAAAACAGAAGAATGATCAGGCTATCTTGGACTCTGATGACATGGGTTCAAATCTCAACTCTTCTGGGGAGTCTCTGATGATCTTTTCACCTGATTGTTCTTTCCTATAAAGTGGATATTAAAAATATTACTTCTTGGGGCCCCTGGGTAGCTCAGTGCGTTAAAGCTTCTGCCTTCGGCTCAGGTCATGATCCCAGGGTCCTGGGATCAAGCCCCACATAGGGCTCTCTGCTCAGCAGGGAGCCTACTTCCCCCTACTCCCGCCTGTCTCTCTGCATACTTGTGATCTCTGTGTGTCAAATGAATAAATAAAATCTTTCTTTAAAATGTTCTTCTTTGGGGCGCCTGGGTGGCTCAGTGTGTTAAGCCACTGCCTTCGGCTCAGGTCATGATGTCAGGGTCCTGGGATCGAGTCCCACGTCGGGCTCTCTGCTCAGCAGGGAGCCTGCTTCCCTTCCTCTCTCTCTGCCTGCCTCTCTGCCTACTTGTGATCTCTCTCTGTCAAATAAATAAATAAAATCTTTAAAAAAAAATAAAAAAAAATAAAATGTTCTTCTTTGGCCCAATCATGTAAATGAAATAAGAAACAGTACGTGACATTAGGCTACCAACTGGGCCAGGCATCATTGGGTGATTTAGAAACAGCTACTAATACTTCTACGCTCCCCTTTCTATCTAGTTCATATACTTCTCACCTGAAGATCAGGAAAAGGTAGAGAGTAGTTCTCAAAGTGTGGTCTAGAAATTCCCAGGAACCCCCAAAATCTTTCCAGGGGAGTCCATGAGATAAAACTCTTCTGATAATAACACTAAAATGTTTCCCTCATTCTTTTATGGACAAAAAAATTTTCCAGGCAGTAAAACACTTGTCATACCACAACAAACTGAATGCAGAGACCAAAATGATTATCCATCTGTCTTCTAGGAAGCTAGATGTTAAGATTTGGGAAAATACTGCCATTGGGCCCAGTCATTTTTGTTTGTTTGTTTGCAAAATGTGGTAGGTATGGTAGCATGCAACAAATTCATTATTCTTATATTTTAAATTATTTCAGTAATTTAAAAAGATTTCCAGTTAGAATTTTGATTATGGTACATATTCATAGATAGATACCACTCAAAAACAAACTCTTTGAACAGACTACAGGGGTCCTGAGAATAAAAACTTTGAAAACTCATACAAAGCATGGATTTGGGAGCCAGATAAGGTGGGTTCAATAGGTTCACTGACCTACTGAGGGAGGGAAGTGACTTAACTTTTCTTGGCTGGCCATACTTTTCTCATTCATAAAATGGGAATATCATAGTACCCACCTCCCAAGGTTATTTTAAGGATTAAATGAGTTAACAAAAGTAAAATGCTTCATTCAGTAAATGCTAAAAAGAAAAAAGAAAAAAAAATAGTTGCTATGATCATTATTACTAAAGTTGAAAATATGGCATTAAAAAAGCTAAGGGATGCCTGGATGGCTCAGTTGGTTGAACTGCTGCCTTCGGCTCAGGTCATGATCCTGGGGTCCTGGGATCGAGTCCCACATCGGGCTCCTTGCTCAGCAGGGAACCTGCTTCCTCCTCTCTCTCTGCCTGCCTCTCTGCCTGCTTGTGTGTACTCTTTCTCTCCGACAAACAAATAAACTCTTAAAAAAAAAAGTTAATTATACAGAGCTCTACAGTATGTGCACTGTTTTTGGTACAACAATCCCTTTCAGCAGATTATTTAGAAATATTATGTATCAGGGCACCTGGGTGGCTCAGTCAGTCAAGTATCCAACTCGATTTCCCCTCTGGTCATGATCTCAACTTCCTGAGATCGAGCCCCTGCACTGGGCTCTGTGCTCAAAGCAGAGTCTGCTTGAGACTCTCTCTCCTTCTCCCTCTGCCCCTCCTCCGGCTTATGGCCTTCCCCCACCCCAAGCTCTGTCTCTCTCTAAAATAAATAAATAAAATCTTAAGAAAAAAAAAGAAATACTATGCATCAATAAACACAATGTACTCAAAGATCAAAAGAAACAGATTGCCCCCCCCCCCAAAAAAAAGATTGTGTCTTCAGGAAATTTATAATTTAATAGTAGTAAGAATAATTATTCAGGTCATACTTTTGTACCAAGCACTTTTGACTGTTCCCTTCAAACCATTGAGATAGGTACTACTGACTTCTGCGTTTTATAGGGGCAGTAACTGAGATTGTCGAAGATGTCATAATTTGCCCTGTAGCATACAGTTAGCAAGTAGGCACATATCAAGTAAAACCTACATGTGTGAGACGACAAAGACCTGGGTCTTTACCAATACCCTGCAGAATCCCTATTGGGGTGGCTGGGCCCTGGAAAGTACTGAACCAATGTTTACCTTCAAAGAGAAATGGAGAAGTATGTCATTTCAAAAAGGCCTCAGGAAATCCCAACACACCCACCTTTATTTTATTTATTTTTTGGGGGGGGCACACCACCTTTATAGAGGTCCTTCCAATACTGAAGGCTATAGGGACATGAATAATAGAATTACTTCTTCTATGGGCTGGGGTAGAGTACAGTATTATAAATGTGAGGGGTAAAATCATGAATCCCATTCTTTAAAAAAACACAAAAATGAGCCATATTACATACATCTTTATAGAAGGGGTATGCCCATTGGTGAGGGGCATTACCTGCTTTCAAGTAATGCCTATAAAAGAAAAAGCTCTTCTTAGGCAACAATCACAGAGATAAGAACCACCAAACATGATACAGAAACGTCACACACAATTTGTAGCCCAAATTATAAGCTATTCCCCCTTCCTATACAATCTTCCAGCAAAAACGAAATGTGCCCCAGGGGAATGAATAATAGTTAAAGCCAGCCAAAAATATGGCCTTTAGGAAGAGAAACAATAAAACATCTATTATTTTTAGCAATTTCTCATTATTTGTCTTGGGAGGGTGCTTTTCTCTTTCTTTTTTTTTTTTCTCAAAAGATTCATTTTCAGATTAGTCACAGAGGGCTGGCAAAACGCTGGGAAGTTGAAGGTACTTCAGAGCCGTCTTCTGGGGCAATTCTCCAAAGCTTTTCAGGGAAATGCTGCTTCCCTTGCCCAGAAATCTGTGCGAGCTGCAGAGTTTGAGCAAGGCAGAGAGCAGAAACCTTGGGGTAAATGCCCCTGGCTATTCAGCTGAACTTGAAATAGATCTTTTCTTCACTAGAGGGATGAGTTAGCTAGAAAAAGTAGAAAGCCTGACACAGTGAAGGTCTCCAGGACCATAAATACAAGTGGAAAAAGAAAGGAAGACTGCCGGGGCACCTGGATGGCTCAGTCTGTTAAACATGTGCCTCCCACTCAGGTCATGATCCTGGAGTCCTGGGATCAAGCCCTGCTCAGCCAGGAGCCTGCTTCTCAGTCTCTCTCCCCCTCTCCCTCTGCCCCTGCTTGTGCACTCTCTCTCACTCACTCTCTCTCTCTCAAATAAATAAAATCTTTTGTTTGTTTGTTTGCTTGTTTTTTAGGGAAGACTTTCAACCACAAAGGGGAAAATGTGCATTACAATACGTTTCAGCAGAAAAAAAAAGAAGTTAAAAACAATTCCTCATAAAAGTGGTGAAGGTAGGTTTGAAAGAAAATGAAGTATTATTGTGGTCTAAGAGAATATTTTTAAAAAGTTCCCTTTCCGTGCAATTATGCAGTTGCTGTGGAAAACAGTATGGAGGTTCCTCAAAAACTTAAACATAGAATTAGTCTGTGGTGCAGCAATTCCACATCTGGGTATACATCCAAAAGAACTCAAGCAGGGACTTGGACAGGTATCTGTACACCCATGTTCATAATAGCATTATTCACAACAGCCTTAAGGTTGGAGCAGCTCTAGTGCCCATCAGAGGATAAATGGATAAACAAAATCTGGTACCTGCATACAAAAAGGGCATATTCAAGCTTAAAAAGCAGAATTCTGGGGGTGCCTGGGTGGCTCAGTCAATTAAACACCTGCCTTCAGCTCAGGGTCCCAGGATCGAGCCCCAAGTCATGCTCCCTGCTCAGTGGGGAGTCTGCTCCTCCCTCTCCCTCTCCCTCTACTCCTCCCTCCACCCCTGCTCCTGCTTGCTCTCTCTCCTTCACTCTCTCTCTCTCAAATTAAAAAAAAGAAGAAACAGAATTCTGACCCATGCTACAAAAAGAGATGATCATTGAGGACAATATGCCAAGAGAATGAAGCCCATCACGAGAAGACAAATACTGTATCCTTCCATGCCGAAGTATCGAGATAGGTTACACCTAGAGTCGTCCCATTAATAGGGCGAGAAAGCAGCACGGTGGTTACCAGGCGCCGGGGGAGGGGGAGCGGAATGCGGGATTACTGAGGACAAAGTTTCAGTCTGGGGAGGTGCTGAAAGCATCCCCTGGAGAGGGATGGTGGGGATGGCCGCCCAGCCGTGTGAACACACTCGGTGCCCGTGAGCTCTACACTTAAAAAGGACTAAAAAGAAAAATCTTATGCTACATGTATTTTACCACAACAAAGTAAGCTGGAAAAAACCAACCAACCAACAAACAACCCAGAACACAAAAGGAGCCCCCTCCCCTCCACCTGCACTCTTTTTGCAATTTCACATGCTGCTCCTCCCACCAAGAGGCCACGTCCCTGTCCCTGTCCCCAGCCCTCAAGACTGGGCTGGCTCTGGGACAGACTGGCTTTCACCACAGAGGGTGGCAGAAGGGCCATTCTGGGATGTTGGAGCTGAGGCCTTAAGGGGCCCTGCAGTGATCACTTTCCCACGGGGAACCTGGCCACAACATGAAGAATTCCAGACTATGAGAGAAAGAGAGAGAGAGAGAGAGAGAGGCCCTTGCCAGATGAGGGCCATGTGCAGTGACGGGCCACAAGAAAAAAAACTAAGGCACCCCAGCCATGAGTCAGCACCAAGTCACGTGAGAGAGGCCGGCTGGGATTCTCCAGAACCAGCTCGACTGCCCCAGCCAGCACCATGGGGAGCAGAGACAAGTGAGTCAAGATGAACTGTCCCCAAATTCCTGACCACGGAATGGTAGGTAGGCCGGGGACTGGTGACAGCTCTAAGCCATGGCACGGTGAGGTGGCTTGTCTCATGGCAATAGATGGTGAAACAGTTGTGCAAACGTATGCCCTCGTCCTAAAGAATTTCCTCTCATCTTATTCTACTTCGACTGTCATGTATTACAGTCACCCATTCATTCAACAAATATTTACTGGGTACCCGCGATGCAGCACGACTCTGCGGACGCGTGAGGTGTATCACCGGAGGAAAGGAAGGCTCCTGTCCTCAAGGAGCTTACATTTTCAAAGGAGGACAGAGAAGAAATACAATTCAGAAAAAAATAGCACGTTTTAAGGTGAAATGTGGTGGAGAAGGAAAAGGTAGCCTGAAGCACGGGGAATTGGCAGAGGGGAGAGAGGGACACGGGCATTTCTTCTAGAAGGGTTCGCATGAATCTTTTCTGTGAAAAGATAATTTATCTGTTCTATCCTATGTTTTTTGTTATCTGACCTTTTCTGATGATGATGCCTTGGTTTTAATTATATGTAATCACTGTGCTAATGGAAATAAATATAGGCAGCTCAGTTCATTATCTTGATTACAGAAAAAATTATATGTTCTCTCATATTGCTACTACATTAAAAAAAAAAAAAAGACAGACATAAACTTCATCTGCAGGCAAAATCTTGAAGAAAGACCTGGAGACCCCAAAATTCCCTGAACCCCACACCAAATCTAAAAGGGCATCTGTGAATTTTCCACAGTCTTCAAGCCCGACTTTACCAAAATGGACCCTTCATAATGCCGACCGACGAAGAGCCCTACTTCTCTGCCAAGGGCTTTTAGGGCTCACCGTCTATCAGGTTCACATAAATTTGTGGTGAAGACCACATGCTTTGGTGTTGGGCACACCTGGGTTCAAGTCCAATTTCCACCACCTACAACCTGGTTGACATGTTCCCTAAGCCTCAGTTTCCTAGTCTATAAAATGGGCATAATTATACCATGCTTCAAAGAAGGAAGAAATAAATGAGACCACGTACAACTTAAAGCATTTAGCCAGCGGATACAAAATGACAAGCATTAGATATATGTTTCCTGTTAACATAGGATTACTTTTTAGAAGGCATTCTCAGGTATAAAAACCACAGAGCAAAAATGACAGTCAATCCTTGACTTCATAACCACAGAGCGATTCACCCTTGGACATGTCTTGGGACTCTGCAGGTCCTACCACGAAGGCCTAGAGCTTAAGACCTGGGTTCAGATAGAGCTCATACTGACAGGTACCTTCCTGCTACAACCATATTCTGAAGTTAGACGGAAGTGACCCTTTAATTATTCATGATCCTGGTGCAGGATTAATCATAAGAGGTCAAACTGAAAGCCAGTGTTAAATGGGAAAAAAAAAAAAAAAAATCCCTCCCCCCAGATCTATTTAAGGCTCCCATGAGTCATCCCTGCTACCTGGAATCATCCAGAGACAAGAACCTAGAGCTCTCCCTGCCCTCTTGAAACAGTATTTCTGACCCCAAATTTGCAACTTAATGATGAATGTAGGGAGTTTTGTCTTTTGGGGGGTTGGGGTGAGGATTGCTGCCTAGCACTTAAGGTCTTTTTTTTTATTTTTAATTTACTTGACAGAGATCACAAGTAGGCAGAGAGGCAGGCAGAGAGAGAGAGGAGGAATCAGGCTCCCCACTGAGCAGAGAGCCGGATGCGGGGCTCGATCCCAGGACCCCGCGGTCATGACCTAAGCTGAAGGCAGAGGCTTTAACCCACTGATCCACCCAGGTGCCCCTTAAGGTCTTTTTTATGTTTGGAGAACCCTTGCTTTATAAATGGAAGACGGAGCCTATTTCACACTAGGGAGGGTGAAAAGTCAAAACCTTCACTTGCCAGCTCTCTTAGCAGCTGCAGCACAGGCAGGAGCCCGGCCTGCCCAATCACACGGACTTGTCTAGACCAGAATAGGGACTAGAATGCGGATTTAACGACACCAAGGAGCAGGGCTGGGGGGCGTGTGAGTCTTGCAACCAGCTACAGTGCGGGTTTCTAGGGGCAGCAGGGGTCGAGGCGGTGGCCAGCCCAGGTACCCTGAGCAAAAGCCACAACCACATGTAGTACTGGCTGCCATGCTCCTGAGGACCCGTGTCCCAGTGTGCTTCGGCTTGTCTGACTGGAGAGTGCTTTCCTCTGATCGGTCTGCACTCAGAATCAGACTCTCCAGCCTTCCTGGAAGCCCAGTAAGCTTCCGGATAACCTCTGAAAAGAGATTTCCCTGACTAAATCAGCCTGAGCTCAAAGCTGCTAAGAACCTTGACGGATACGGTAAATCTAAAATAGCTTCCACGCACTAAATCTGATCCAGTGCCAGGCCCTGGGTCCAGCACTTTCTGCTCAATATCTCAATTAATTCTCACAACCACACCGCAAAGAAATCCTCTTGTCTCCTCTTGAAGAGGAGGAAAACTGTTAAGTGGTAGAAATGGAATTTGACTTCAGGCCACTGGAGCACCAATATATACCCAGTTAATCCCCAGTCCAGATTTTTAACTCCTATTCCTTTGTGACCTAGATCGTTAACTCGAAAAATGTTACAGAGAATCTGCTCTATGCCAGGCACGGTTCTAGACATCAAGGACAGAAGAGTCGCTATAACAAGCAAAAATCTGTGTCCTAACAGGATTTACATTCTAGGCCTTTGCTGAAGACTGGATATTTGTGTCTATGCCTCCCGCTCCCCCCGGAGTAATATACTGAAATCCTGACCTGGAGTGAGGTGGTATGAGGAGGTAGGTCTTTGGTAGGTGATTCAGTCATGAAGGAATGGGAGGAGTACCCTTATAAGTGGCCCCGGCACTCAGGGCAGAAAGACAGCAGTCTCTGAACCTGGAAGCTGGCTCTCACCAGACATGGAATGTTCCAGCACCTTGATCTTGGACTTTCCAAGCTTCCAGGACTGAGAGGAAGGAATGTCTGCTGTTTATCAGTCACCCAGTCTGTATTTTGTCATGGCAGCTCAGTCAGATTAGAGTTACTTAGGTCCGTGATCTCTTCCTCTGTGGGCTGGTTTTTGTTAATAGCAACCCCCAGCCCAGCCACTCCACGAGGTCCGCATAAGCGCACCGGTCCAGTTCTGGGGTGGGGGGTGGAGGGTGGGGGAAGAGCCCAGACCGGGTTTGTGCTGACCCACGGCTACTCTCAGATACTCTGCACCATCGCAGAGTCTCCAAACCCTTCTCCACACAGCTGAGCGCGGCTCAGGGATCAAATCGGCCAGGAGGGAAGAATCCCATTTGCCATCTCTGTTAGTGGTGCTCCAGCAGCTCGCAGGGACTCAGCAACCAAAAACAACATTTGCTCATTATGTTGCAGTTCTGTAGGTCAAAGTCCAAGGGGTTCTGCTGCCTTTTCTGCTCCTGGGTCACAAATCTGCAATCAGGTGTCGGTGGGTGGGCCTCTGATCTAGAGGCTCTGGGGAAGTATCAGGCAAACTCTTCAAGCTGTGGCAGAATTTACTTCTTTGTGGTTGTAGACCCAGATGGCCTTCCCTTTGCCTTTCGCCATATAATGTAATATAACCATGGAAGTGACATCAGGGGAAAAGGTCATGGAAGCCACTTAGCCATTTCTGCCTACCACACCACCCTGAGCCTGGGCCTATGGTACAGCCGTAATTTTCAGTAGTCTGGATAGAGCCAGTCTCGCCGGGAAGACGACATGAAGGATGTGAGCACGCAAGCTCTATGGAAGAACATTCCAGGCAGAGGGAACTGCGAGCGCCACGTCCCGGAGAAGGAACGCAGCTCAGGTGTTCAAGGAACAGCTGTAGGCCAGATGGCTGGAGTGCAGTGAGTAATGGGAGGGACAGGAGGAGAGGCGGTCCCTGAGGTTACGACTGTGGTTCTGAATCCCAGAGACCCTCCAAGGTCCTTGCAGGCTGCTCCAAGGACTACGGCTTCCTGTGTTCAAGAATTCTGGCAAGAAAGGATGGCGGCTCAGATGGGGCTGTGGGTACCAGAGGGGCTCTTTCTTCTGAAGTGGTCAGATGCTAAGTACATTTGGAAGGTGGGGCCCACAAGGACGAGAGAAAGAAAAGATAAAGATGAAAAATTCTGACTTTGGCATTTGTAATCTGTGCATCGCTGGGCAAACCATCGAAACTTTCCATACGTAATGTGTGCTGAAGAGTAAAATAAAATGGGCAGATCACGTATGAGTGGTGGGATTTCTGTGAGAATTAATGTCACATGTTCTAAAATCCAGCAGGTGCTCAGAAATCTTTTCTTTCCTCACTGCTTACTATTAAATGCCCGATTCTTCCCCGTCCTGTTGTGACTTTCTTGTTCGCCAACCTCATTCTCAAGGAAAGGCATTAAAGCCCAACTCAGCTTAGAGTTATAAATGCAGAGAGGAGGAACCAATGTCTGTCTGTCGCATTCTACCCCTTTGATCAAGGGGTTAAATAAGGATGTGAGAGGCTCAAAGAGGCCCCCAAGTTGAGAAACATCTAAGAGCCTCTGGCCCATGGGTATAAACACGGGCGTTAAGAAGTTGACCTTCCTAGTGAGGTTCCTGCTCTGGCAATAAAGGTGCCTATCCAGCACAGAGGAACAGCTCAATAGGTAACTGTTAAATAAAAACGTTAATAAATATTTACACTTTCAGTGTGGGGCTCTTTATCCAGACACACCACATTCACGCTGAAGGACACCCACAAACAGTGCACGAGGTATTAAGAAATGAGGCACCTGCTATTTTTACAGCAGCAGTCATAACATCTTTATTTTGCATCCTTTCCTTACCCCTTATGAGCTGGAAGACCTTGGACAAGCCAATGGAGCCTCAGTGCTGGTGGCTGCATTTCCTCACGTACTTACAGAGCAGACTAATGATACATATAAAATGCTCAGTAATGGTGCCCCGCACCATTCATCAATAAATGGTTAACTGTTCTTATTATCAACATTAATAAAAATAGATTCTGAGTATAGGAAGCAGGAGCTTCATCTCAGCCTCGCTCTGATGCTCTGCACTATTTTTTTTCCTTTTTCTCTCTCTCTGACATAGGAAGAGTCAAATTTAGTACACCGTTCCAAGAAAGAGCTTGAGATGATTTTTGGAGAAGGCCAGTTAATAACACTGCTGCCCTCAAGTTTGACTCCCCCACCCCGCCCAACACTCTTCTGGTGCTAAATATGCTAATTTGTCTTTTCCAGTCCCACCGCCACCCAACCTGCAGACTCTCCATTGACCAGTCTGAGTGACTCACAGGGTTTGCTGTGATGCATCTGGAGTTTCTCACAATCCTGCCTTCTTCTCCCAAACCTACGCAGATTTGTGTCATCAGCAAATTTCACCGACTTGCCAGTAAAAGAGTTGACATTTACACACCCACAGCTCTAGGCAGCAGTGACCAAGCCAGTGAATTTCTAATGAGCAAGGTTTTGGTCTCTGGAAATAAATATTTGACAGCTGGATGTCTCCAGAAGGAAGCTAACCATTTTAACCCATTTGCGGCCATTGTCCCTCTCTTCGTCTCTTGCTCCCTTCCCTTTCACATTTTTTGCCTATAGAGCTAATTTGACTACCAATGCTTTTTTTTTTTTAAGATTTTATTTATTTATTTGACAGAGATCACAAGTAGACAGAGAGGCAGGCAGAGAGAGAGAGAGAGAGGAGGAAGCAGGCTCCCCACTGAGCAGAGAGCTCGATGTGGGGTTCAATCCCAGGACCCTGGGATCATAACCTGAGCCGAAGGCAGAGGATTTAACCCACTGAGCCACCCAGGCACCCCAACTACCAGTGTTTTTAGTTGAACAGCCCAGAGAGAGGACGTTAAAAGGAGGGGACAGGTAAATGGATCGTGAGACAAGGTCTGCTGTAGGATTGGTGACTGCTGGCAGAGGAGAGATAGCAGAATGCTTTACCCTACAGTGTTGGGCATCCCAGACAATGCATTACAAAGATACCAGATGGTGCTGGATTGAGGGCACTGATCCTTGTGTCTTCCCAACCTCCTTTGTCTTCTTCTGGAAAGAGCAGTTCAAGTTTCCCTTGGGAGCAACCTCCCTCCCCAGTTGGTTGAGAATGTCAATCCAGTTCCAGGTCCCTGCCGCCTAGGGAGCACATGACCCCAGGGAAAACCATTTCCATTTCTCTCTCCCTTGCTTTAGAATTTTCAGCACAGGGATGCCTGGGTGACTCAGTTGGTTAAGCAGCTGCCTTCGGCTCAGGTCATGATCCCAGCGTCCTGGGATCGAGTCCCACATCAGGCTCCTTGCTCCGCAGGGAGCCTGCTTCTCCTTCTGACTCTGCCTGCCACTCTGCCTGTGCTTTTTTAAAATCTTAAAAAAAAAAAAAAAGAATTTTCAGCACAGAAGCACCATATCAAAGATGGCGGACCAACAGACACGGGTTCCTGTTCCCTTGATCCTCGGGTCCCACTCTTCTGAGAAGTCTGCTTTTTCTGCTTTGCCTTAGAAACTGTAAGTCACTCTACATCCTTCCTTTTTATGGAAGCTAGCAGAAACACTTTCTGTTGCTTGCAGTCAAAGACTCACAAATGATCTAAGCTCTAAATCTAGCCTTTCCAGGGAAAGAGGAGCAGTTCAGAGAAACAATAAGCTGATATGTTTGCATTTACCAGCTGCACACTGGCTTTTTTTATTGCAAGCAAGGAGCTATTTTCAAGACAGCTGTAAAATTGTCACTGAGGGTATCTTAGTTTAATAGTTTTCATTTCTCCTGCCAGTTACAGGGGAAGAGCAGAGATGAGGGGGAGGCTAGGAGGGCACAGATATAAGTGATAGACTGGCACTCTTGTGGGATTAATTAAGCAAGGCTAGTGGATTTTATCAGCATAAGAGAAGGAAAAAAAAAAACCAAAGTTTGAAAGGAAAAGAGACATCAAAACTATCTAGAGATGGGTTTGCAAGAACAGGATAATAGAGACATCTTAGACAAGGGTTAGATTCTGAAGTCATTATACATGGAAAAAATAATTGAGTCACAGTGAATTTATCTCTTGATTTACCAAAGAGTTACAGTGTCACTGATGATCCCATACAGGGAGTTATTATTATAAATATATCACAGAGACTAAAATGTATACTGTGTAATAAGAGTACATATACACAGTATAACTTTTATTTTTAACTAGGTAAGACAGACAGAGTCTGAAATGTGAAATTTCCATGTGTGAGAAGCCCACACTACAAGCAGCAAGTTGGTTCTATAAAAGAGAGACACATCTCTTGTCTCACACATAATCTGGCCACAAACCTTATGAACAGAATGGCAGGCAGAATCACCTATGGTACTTCAAGTGTTATTTTTATTTTGGGAAGGGGGTTGACGGTCAAGTACCTAGTTAATGCATGCTAGAAGTATATCTAATACAATGCCTGTGACCTTGAAGGGTCATTCACCTTACCCAGGGGTTTTGGCTGTAGTCGCGTGAGCTGCTACCTCTTCAGACAGCACTAGAAACTTCTCTGAGCCCTCAGAGTCAGATGTCTCTTAGGTTTTGAACACTAAGAGATACAGATTACCTAAAGCTCTTTCCTTGATTTTGCTTTCTTTAATAAAATAGAATTGCAACTCTATAAAAACATTGTGACAAAATACCAAAATAAAATCAGCACATCAATGAAATTACATACATAATTTAGAGGCAGGCAGAGATAAATACAAAAACACAGCTACAAGGAAGTGATTTACACACTGGTCATAGAACCACAAATTAATTTAGGCCTGACAGAAGGCCTTAAAGGTAATCCAATTTAATTTTTTTTTTTTTTTTTTAACAATAATGCCTACTGCATAGTGGGACACTCAGAAACACCTGTTGAGAAGATCAATAGCTTAACTTTTTAAATTAGGAAACAACAATGATTAAAATGATTTTCAAGTTCATCATGATATTCAAAAGAAAAAGAAGAAAAGGAGAAAGGCAAAATTGTTAAAGTATGAGAAAGTACAAGGTAAAGCTCTTTTTGACAGAGCAATGTCAGCTAGGAAATGGAGAATGAATGGTAAAATTAGAAAATCAACATTTTTTGACCCCCCAGTATAATAACCAATTCGAGCTTCAGGCTGATCAGCGCACGTTACAATGATGGAGTGAAAGGGTGTCGAGGAACAAGATATTCATACAGATTCCTTCTGAACTACAGTGGGGAAAAGCTACTTCTACAATGGAGAGATCTGGCAGATATTCCTTGATCAAATGATCACACTGAGCCCTGGCGATTACAGGACAAACTCATGCCATGTTCCTCCAGAGGGAGGGGAAGCACACAGCACCACCCATGCAATATTCTTACCAAGAAAATCTACCCTAATTCCAATCACAAAGAAACAGTCCAACAACCCAGAGCGTGGGTCATTCTATAAGATAACTACCTTGGAAACACATCAATGTCACAAAAGACAAGGAGGGAGAACATTTTCTAGTTCATAGGAGAGTGGGAGACCACACAAGCAAAAGTAACATGTAAATCTTGATCCTGGATCCTGGAGGGTTTTTTTTTTTTTTTTTAAGATTTTATTTATTTATCAGAGAGAGAGAGGGGGGAGAGATCGAGCACAGGCAGACAGAATGGCAGGCAGAGGCAGAGGGAGAAGCAGGCTCCCTGCTGAGTAAGAAGCCCGATGTGGGACTCGATCCCAGGACGCTGGGATCATGACCTGAGCCAAAGGCAGCTGCTCAACCAACTGAGCCACCCAGGCATCCCTCCTGGAGGTTGTTTTTTAAGGCAAGAAAGGACATTTGGGGGAATACTGGAGAAATCTGAATCTGGACTATACATTAGATATTACTGAATTAATATATTTCTTGGATAGGAGGAAGTTATGATGGTTATGTAGGAATGTAATCGGGATACGCTAGAGTTCTTTGAGGGTGAGGGTCATTATGTCTGCAAATTACTTTAAGGATTCAGCTCTGTTGAGGTGTACACACACACACACAGAACCAGAAAGCAAATATGGCAAAATGTTCATGATTGGTGAATCCAGGAGAAGGTATAGAGATATTCTTTTTTTTTTTTTTAAGATTTTATTTATTTATTTGACAGAGATCACAAGCAGAGAGGCAGACAGAGAGAAAGAGGGGGAAGCAGGCTCCTCCCACTAAGCAGAGAGCCTGATGTGGGGCCTGAATCCAGGATCCTGGAATCATGACCTGAGCCAAAGGCAGAGGCTTTAACCCACTGAGCCACCCAGGCGCTCCTAGAGATATTCTTTGAGCTGTCCTTTCATTTCAGTATCTTGACATTTTTTTTTCAAGAGAAAAAAATTTGCAGACAATAAAGAATCAGGTTCAGAGACATCTTTAAATAACACACCCAAACCACTGGCAATGTTATCAATTACAGCTTAGTCTACCCCTTAAATTCCCCTCAGGCTTGAATAAAAAATATTCTCATTAATCCAGAGCTGTTAAAAGCCAAGGCCTGGTAGGATAAAAAGAACCAACGTCAGATGTGTTCGCAGCCAGAATATGTGAAGAATATTTACAACTCCATAATAAAATGACAACCCGATGAGAAAAGAGGTAAAAGATATTTTTCCAGAGAGGACAGACAAACGGTCAAGGAGCCCATGAAAGGATACGCAGATACAGCCACTAGACAAAGGCCAATCAAAGGCACCATGAGACACCACTTTTCATCTACCAGAATGGCTATAATAAAAAGACAAGAACAAGTGTTAATAGAAATGTGGGGAAATCAGAACCCTAACACATTGGTGGTGGGAAACTAAGTGGCACAGCCACTTTGGAAAACAGTTTGGCAGTTCTCCAAATCCTGATGACCCAGGAGTGTCACTCCTTTCCTAGGCATAGATGCAAGAAAAAACGGAAACATCCATATACACAAAAACGTGTACACAAATGTTTCACAGCAGCATTATTTACAATAGCCAAAGAGTGGGCCCAGTCCAAATGCCCATCAGCTGCGGTGCATCCATGCCAAGGAAGATGATTCAGCAACGAAAAGGAAGGGCACACGGATACATACAATGGTGTGGATGAACCTCGAAAACACCACATTAAATGCAGGAAGCCGGTCACAAAAGCCTACAGATGGTCCGACTCTGTTTATGTGAAATGTCCAGAGTGTGCAAATCTCTGGGGACAGAAAGTGGATTAGTGGTTGCCAGAGGCTTGGAGGAGGGGGAGGATGGGGAGTGACTGCTAATCCCTGTGGGGTTTATTTTAGGGATGAAGAAAATGTTCTAAATAAGATTTTAGTGATGGTCTCACAATCCAGTGAAAATACTAAAAAACAAAGAATTGTACACTTTACGGGACTGAATTGTCCTGTCTGTGAATTATCTCAATGAAACGGACTTTTAAAAAGTATATGTATATGCATGTATTTATATGTATTTTGTATATTTACATAAATATACATATTTATATGTAAATGTGCATAGATGCATACGTTTTATTTAAAAATATGTACACACACACAGGCACACACAATATGACCTCAAAAAAGTGTTTGCAAGCAGCTCTGCCCCAATCTTTGATCCTTTTAGCAGGACATTTCTTCTTCCTGCTACAATTCATAGGGAAGTCCCATGTTTCCATTCTAAACTCTTTACTATAGACCTCTGGCTAAGTGGACAAAGAGAAGCCACAGGAAGCTCAACCTGCCTTCCCTACAGCGTGAGTGAGGACTCGGTTACTCTGAGCTCCGTCCTCCCACACCAGGAACAGAAGCATGGAAGGATCAGCTGGTACCCAACTGTCCCTCGGCAATGATCACGCATTCAGGATCAGGCTCCAAACTGCTCTCTGAGGCAGCCTACTTCTGAAGCATCTGCTTTCTTAGATGAATTGGGAGTTTCGAAATGAGGAAGCAAAGGCCCAGGTTTTTAAAGGGATAGAAAGTGGCTATGCACTGATGAGAAAAAAACAAACAAAAAAAAAAAAAACGGAGAGCCATGGCACGGGCAGGAAGAGAGTTGGGTGTGCGAAGTTGGAGCAGTTCTGTGATGGGTTTAGTCCCTCCAGGCAGCTGTCCTTCTCCTCCCGGAAGTGGCTACATGATTTCCCACGGGGATCACTCCTCCTCGGTGCTTCAGGCCACTGGGTTTGGGTGGTGCCTAAGCTCAGCCCTAGGGGGAGGCCCCAGGACCTGGTCTAACCAATCCGCACATTCATTCTTCCTGCTGCGGTGATTGGTTCAGGGATGGGCACATGACCCAAATGGGCCAATGAGATTGAGGCCCAGGATTTAAATTGGAAATTCTAAGAAGAAAAAGACTTTGCGAAGACTTTTAAGCTAAGAGTAGCTGGCAGCAGTCTGTCCCACACAGGAGAATGGGCATGGAGAGGTCCTCATACTACACAGAACCCAGAACCCTGATCTAGAAGCTAAAAACCCCTGATAGTCTGATCTACTGAATCAGTGTTTCCTCCCCCTCCCCACCTTTTTTTTTTTTCTTAAACCAGTTTCAGTTAGTGTTCTGTCCCTAGCTATATAAAGAATTCTGTTTAACGTGGAAGAAAACCAAAAGAATTCCACTAGTGGCCACCCAAAGACAGGGAACACTACCTGGGATAGTTAATTTTATGTGTCAAGTGAGGGGTCATGGTACCTGGACATTATAAGGTATGACATTATATATTTCTGTAAAGGTATTTTTAAGATGAGATTTTTAAATCAGTACACTTTGTTTGAGTAAAGCAAATGACCTTCCATAATGTGGGTGGGCCTCATCCACACAGTTGAAGGCCTTAAGAGAAAAGACTGACCTCTTTGGAACAAGAGGGAATTCAGTCAGCAGACTGCCTCTGAACTCTTAATTAAAGCTCCTTCCTGGGTCTCCAGCTTGCCAACCTACCCTGCTGATTCTGGGCTTGCTGGCATCCATAGGTACATGAACCAATTGCCTAAAACAAATCTAAAATAAATCCTTAAGATAAATCTGCATCAATCTCTATCTGTACCTATAGATTTAGATACAGACAGGGATGTGGGCATAGATATAGAGGGAGAGAATGGTTTCTCTTGAGAACCTTAATACATGATCAAATGGTGGTCCCAGGGCAACGTGTTGGCTTTCTGAGTTTGAGGTGGGAAGAACATATGCTAGAGTTCTCACTGACTCTCCCTTCATCCTCAACAATAATCATACACATTGCATACCAGGTTCTGTGTGAC
Source organism: Mustela nivalis (assembly GCF_964662115.1). Lineage (NCBI taxonomy): Eukaryota > Metazoa > Chordata > Mammalia > Carnivora > Mustelidae > Mustela > Mustela nivalis. The sequence continues at coordinate 184,549,473 of NC_139020.1, read as the reverse complement.
ATCTTTTCCTCCTGTCAGCTTAATTGTCTAATATGCCATTCCCATTTTTCTCAATGAGGGGTTAAATGACTTGTCTCAGGTCAAAAGGCTGGTAATGGAGACCCAGGAAACCAACCCAGGACTCCCTAGATCTATCCCGAAGACTTCAGCCACCAGGCCAGCTGCCCAATTTCTGGGAGAAACCTCCTGAGGTTACTCTTCTCTTTCTCAGGGATTTGGGGGTCTACTTTTTTCTTTCTCAGAAATTTGGAGTATGGGGCCACACATCTTGTTCCAAGAAGCAGCAAGACCATACCCTGCCCCTGACAGCCTTCCTCCAACACTGTTTCCATGTTGGAATCCCTCTGTCCATTTAAACTCCAACTTGTGGGTGGTGCTGGTCTAGAGTGAGTCACTGGGTCATAGGGCCGTGTTCTCTGCTCCTGGAGAGGAGGATCCAAACTCTAATTCCTAAAACGCTGACTAGGCTCACAGACATGAGTTACCACACACCCTCTCTACCTTTCCTCCATCACCACTTGATTTTTTGATCAGGCCTCCGGTGTCAGGTGCAGCTTTAGTGTAACATGGATGGCCAGCTACCAGAATGGGAGAGATGGAACTGGTGGCAGATACCCACTGAAGTCTAAGCAGAGGCCTTAAGGATGCTGTCTAGGCAGAAAGGCAAAAGTTGGTGTCCTCTCTCCTTAGGATGGCAGGAGCTGCCATTTTCCAAATATTTGTCATTTTTCTCTCTCCCCTCCCGATAGGGGTCATAGTCACAGACCACGTTCAATATTATTTATCCAACATAGTTTTTAACTGGCTCCTTGTTGCGTTAAAATAAATCTATTTGAAAAAGGAATTTCACAAAATTATTATATATAGAAATTATTTTTACTTGCTATAAATAGAAAAAAACACTGGGAAAAAAATAATCGTTAACACGCTTGTCCCACAAAAGCCATGGGGCTATGGCTGTCATTTTGTTTAAGAAAAAGAAAAAAGAAAAAAAAAAAGGCAAGATTACAAGTAATGGAGAGATGTAAAGACCTATTAGTTAGTAACCTTGAATGTTTAAAATCAGACTAAATGATACATCATTTGAAAAGACCAGGGAGTACATGAAGCACTCTAGGTCAGTGAATCTTGACTGAGCACCTGTTTTGGGTCAGAACCTGTGTGGTTTATCTCTGACAAGCTATTTCAGTAAGAGTTCCATCAGAAACGGTTAAAGAAGTTTTGGCATTTAATTCAATTATGTTTCAATATAAAGAAAAACATCTTCAGATGCTCTGATTTTTAAGTACCAATGTAAGTATGGGGTCTCCCTTCCCTCTCTTCTAATGCCATCCATGAAAATACGTCTCCAATGGGGCGCCTGGGTGGCTCAGTGGTTTGGGCTGCTGCCTTTGGCTCGGGTCATGATCTCAGGGTCCTGGGATCGAGCCCCGCATCGGGCTCCCTGCTCCGCAGGAAGCCTGCTTCCCTCTCTCTCTCTCTCTGCCTGCCTCTCTGCCTACTTGTGATCTCCGTCTTTCAAATAAATAAATAAAATCTTTAAAAAAAAAAAAATACGTCTCCAAGTCACGTAACTAAAACATACAGTCTTAAAGATTATTAAAGTGGAATTTCAGTTAAAAGAGAAAAGATCTACTTGCACCACCTAAGTGACCTATTAGCACTTTCTTCTCACGTTTGTGGAAGAGTATAAAACATATTAGCTTGTCTACTATGTACTTTATTTTTATTTTATTTTAGTTTTTTAGGATTTTATTTATTTACTTGACAGAGAGAGAGAGTACACAAGTAGGCGGAGAAACAGGCGGAGGGAGAGGGAGAAGCAGGCTCTTCACTGAGCAGGGAGCCCAAGATGGGGCTCGATCCCAGTACCCCGGGATCATGACCTGAGCAGAAGGCAGATGCCCAGCTGACTGAGCCACCCAAGTCTCCCTGGGCTTTTTTTTTTTTAAATTTAATGCAGAACTTATACACCAACTGAAACTATCTTCCTTACCACCTAAAAATAACTCACTGCCCTATAAAATCATTTTTAAACTGCTGTGCCATGTGTCCCATTTTGGGGAATGCAGAAAACAAAACAGACTTTGGAGTTCAATACCTGGGTTGGATTCCTGTTCTGCCACTTAGCAGCTGTGTGGCTTTAGGCAAATTACTTCACTTCTCTGAATTGCCAGCTCTTCATCTGTCAAGGGAACATAACAATATCAACTCTGTAGGGCTGCTGGGAAGGAGAAAAGGACCAACTACTTTGAGCTTGGTGCTTGCTACACAGTAGGCAAACAATACATGGTATAAATCTTTCATGGGAAAACAAAGGAATCAGCAATGGCCAATAGTGAAAAAGTGGGTCCTTGTCAAGGATGACAACCTGAATGGCTACAAGGGCCCAGCAAGTCACATGAAGGAAGTCAACACGTTGGGTAGTGTCCTCATAGAGTGGAGATCCAGCTCAGGGTCTATCTAAATGAGGCAGGTGCTTGCTTATCCTCAACTGACCACGGCCATGTGAGCAACCAGGGACATATATTAAGTTATTATCATTACTCAGGTACTTCTAACCTTAGGAGGGAGGTCCCGGGATCACCCTCATGTTACGTGTGAACAGACAGGGGCACAGATAGCTTGTCGGACCCTATATGGCTGAAGAAGTGGCAAAACCAGATCCAGGCATTCTGTGTTCAAAGCCTGTCACCCTTTTTACACTCTAAGTATGGTGAGTGACTCTCAAGCTTTTGGGTCCATCAGAAGCACCCAGAGAACTTATGAAAATAAAAGTTGCCAGATGATTCCATAGGTCAGGAAAGGGGAAAGGACAGAGAATCTGCATTTCTAACCAGTTCCTGGCTGATACCGATGATGCTGATCTGAGGCCACACCTGGAGAACCACTGTCCTAAGCTCTTCTTCCTCTCCTAAGGCTGGTCCCGTGTTCCAGATCTGACTGAATTTTAAGAGAAGCCAGAAATGTGGTCTTCCTTAGGAAGGCTCACCATATTTACATGCTGGCCACTAATTCAATGCTTTTAACAATACTGTGCAAGCTGACAACAAAAACAACAAAAAAAACCCCAGAAAACAAAAAACAAAAAAACAAAAACCCCAGAAACAAGCTTAGCAAGCCAAATTTGGCCTCTGGGCTATTGATTTGTGATTGGTGCTTTATGCGTCAAAAGCGCTTTTAACACACTTACCCGACAAATGTTCGTTGAGCACTTGTTACACACCAGGGGCTGAGATGGGAAATGAGTCGGGAGATGAGCCCGGCAGATGAGGTCTCTCTCTCTCTGCAGAGGTCACAGTTGGGGGTGGCGGCAGGGAGGGGAGTCGGGAAACGAAACTAACGAAATAAATTGCAAAGATCTTTCCAGCTATGGTAAACTCCCTGCAAAAAAGCCAGCAGGGTGAGAAACTGAATGATTTCCTTGACTATTTACCACTCTAGAAGAAGGAAGGGGAAGTGTACTATACCTCCATCACAGAGGAGAGGCAGACAAAAAATAGTTGAATTACGTGCGGCGACCAACGTCCCCCAGGCCGTGGAGGTCAGCCAGGAACCACACCACTGCCTGACTTGCCTGCCAATATTCCCTTCTCATCTCCCACGGATTATTTACCTCATCCCCAAGTGTGGAAGGTCAAACCCCCCGGTCTTCTCCCCCCCCCCCCATCTGCCTCTGCAGGTGAAATTTAGCAGTAATTGTCTAATTGCTACTCTGGCAACGGCTGCCACAGATACATTTTAGAACCCCGCACAGGTGTGCTCCATGGCTGATGTGCTATTTTCAAGGACGAAAGGAAGGAATTAGGAAACCTGATGTCTTCTGCTTCAAGAGTTAAGATGAAGTTATTTTTTCCCCCAATCAACTCATGTTATCTCGCTTCAATTTTCCAGAGTGTCTTCTCATCATAAATTAAACTGGGTTGCCAAATCCCAGAGCAACAGAAACGGAAAGGTAGTTGGGAGGAGGAGGAGAAGAGAAAGTTTGGGAGCTTATTAAAGAGAAATGTTCCTGCGTCCTTGAAGTACAGTTATTACATAAGGAACTGTATGTGATGATAATAATGAAAAATGATAGGGCTGATAAAAATAATAATAATCGTGATGTTGTTGACCGTGGCTGGCGCTCAGCAAATATTCATTCATTAAAGCCACAGGATTCTGCTTTGAGGTAGGTAAGCAGCCCTAGGCTGATTTTACATATTAAAAAACAGATTTAAAAAAAAAAAGTCCAAGTGAATTCCTTAAAATAGTTACTGCATTCTTGATTCCAGCAGTTAATTCAATTTCAACAAGACACCCGTTTTTTTTTTTTTTTTAAAACACTTGGAAGACAGATATGCTGACTTTACATATGCCTTAATTATTTTCAATTCAGCACTAAGGAGATGAGCTGTAGCCAGTGGTATGTGCCTTTACAAACTCGACGCGTAATGGAATGAAAATGCCAAGGCGGACAGAACTAACAAAGAGAACGCCAGTAAGTCCATTCCGGCGTCGCCTTCCCCATCATGGCACATTTCGGGAGTCAGCACAGGTCAGACCTTGTCCCCAGTCACAAAGCATGCAAAGCTACCGGGTACAGGAGAAGCAATCCATCACAACTCCAAGGTTCACACCTGGCCGTGAGCCACGAGGTTCTGTGTTCTCGGATTGTTTCACGGGTAGGAAGAGGCAGCGTGGGCAGAACTCCTGTGAGTCTTAGCTACAGTGATCAAGTCAGAAACCCCTTCCCCGGTCTCAGTTTCCTTACCTGCAGAAAGGGAGGGGACAGTGACGATCACAGCTGCCTATCTACCCACAGGCTACAACAAAGGTAAAACAGAACACCACATGGGGAACCGTAAACGGACCATCAGACAAACGCAAGAGGATCAGGACCATGACCTTCTCCTCAGCTGGGCTCCTGAACTACGGGGGTGCACAGGAAACATCAGCTTATACTTCTTCGCATCTCTCACCACATTATTACCAAGTAATGATGTCAAGTGCAGAGCCTAGGCTCTGGTTCTCAAAAGTCTTTGTCCCTTTTGAAAGGGTTCACCTAAGGTTTTCTTCAGTCGACTCTACCAATACATCTGAAATACGATCTGATTGCCCCCAAAATAGCAAAACTATTTCTAAAATGGAAATGGAGTTCTTTGAATTTATTTTCTGATTTAATCTTCCCCATAGCCCTTCAAGATTGATATAACTAGCCTCGGTTTTTGATGGGAAAACGGAGACTCCGTTTAAATAACTTGTCTAATTTCACACAAACTAATAAGCAGCACAGGCAAGATTTGATCTCAGATTGGACTGCTTGGGAGTCCGAGGACTTCTGTATTTCTAACTTGTGCAAAGCTTGGCTGGCCAGTGGACAGAACGGTCCGTCACAGTGCCCATCACAGTTAATGTAACTTCTAAGCTTACTCGTATATATTAGGAAAAACTCTACCCTTTCTACAAGTATTTCTTAAGAGACTATTCCTCTTACCAAGAAGAAATGAGCACTCTTTGGGGCCTGTATTCAAAAGATAAATCTCAACCCGGTAAGAGTATTACAGATGCTTCCCATTTAGTCTTTAATTTCTACATCATTGTTAAAAAGGGATGTGCAGGGTCAAAGAGTAAGGCATAATGGCAGCTTAAGCCAGGACCCTGATTCTCTGCCTTGAGCTTGTCTTAATGAGCATGTATCTAGGAAGCTGGTAAAAATGCAGACTCCCGCTTCCCCTTCTCTCTCTGCCTGCTGCTCTGCGGACTTCTGAGCTCTCTCTGTCAAATAAATAAGATCTTTAAAAAAACATAAAAAATTAAAAAATAAAAATTAAAAATAAATGCAGACTGACTCCCAGCCTCCCTGCCACTCCATGATCATTCCACCTGCTTCCGGTGGAGCCCAGGAATCTGAGTTTTAATCAACTCCCTGGTTATTCCCACGGCAGCTGGTCTCAGACCACACAATTGTGTGAAGCAGGTCAAGGGGAAGTAGGTAGGGAATCGGGAACCAAGAACCTACCTCTGGGGCACGTTTGTTGTCAGGCCTTCAACAACTCACCTAACATCTTTGGACTTTTATGTTTGGAAAGCAACTCTGTCTTTCCTGGGTGATGTCTGGCCCCCATCCTTTGGGGGACTAACTGGGCATTGTGTGTTTCAGACCTTCTAGATAGGCAGCACCATCTTTTAGTGTTGGGTCTCTGTGCCAGCTATTATTAAGGGGAATACGGGGAGTGCTTTTGTTTTTAATCACAGAACAAGCGCCAAATGAAAGGTAGGAACACCGTGAGAAAGCCTAGGCCTCTCCCAGCGTTTGAAGGACTCCACTCCAACCAGACAGTCACCCTCGGGGGGCAGAGCCATATGCACTGACCATGTGCTTAACAAACTTTCTTCTACTAGTGTTTACATGACTGCAGGAGGCCCCCTCCTTGGCAAATACGTGTAACTAAGGAGGCAACACAAAGGCTATTTTTCCGAAAGGGATTCCTTAACACTTCTAAACATAAATATGTATACATACATACACAGAAATATATATATACAAAAAAAAAAAAAAAAAAAAACTAGGATCCTTCAAAATTGGCAGTAGAGGGAAGACCTCACTCAAGACAGACTTTCTTCTGCTCGAGGCTGTAGTTCCTAATCCTACCTGGGCATTAGAACCAACTGTGGGCTGTAAGAGAACATACACATTCTTCTACGCTTATCCACAGGCTTTTCTGTAAACGGCCTGCACTGGAAACTCCAGCTAGCACTTTTCAAAGTTCCCCAGGCAAATCCACTCTGCAAATTGAATTGAGAACATGGACTTTGAGGACCTTCAACCCAACCACCCTGCTGACACGAGGGAAGAACTGTCCCCTTCCCACAAAGGACATTTCCCTTAGCACCCAAGGACAACCACAGTGTTTAGGTCAATGGTCTCCACAATGGATTGAAAAGATTTAAGGTTTATATTTGACCTAAACAGTGGGGGATATCTGCCATATGTCCGGACAATGGGACCCTCCCTAGATTTTGTTGTCAGCTGGCCATGGGGCATGCTTCTCAATGGCATCAACAGGACTCTGAGAAAAGGGTGGGAAGGTCACAATATGGGGCAGGTGACGGGGGCATATTGAATATGACATTTTAGCGCTCTGTGACATATTACTGAGTTTTCTGGGTTAAATGGATTTATGGAGTTGTGGAAATCTAGTATTACCTGAACTAGCTTTGACAAATGACTTAAACAGATTCTACAAAAGCTCCACAGAGCAGAATTCTAATAATGCAAACACATGGAAATGAGAAATGGGCAGAGTTGGTTCGTCTTCTACCTGTGGCCTAGGCTCTTTGAACACCGCATCATAAAGTCAAAGCAATAACCAGAAAAACTGTAAACTGGTTAAAACAAAATGATCAAGATAGTTCTTTGAAGGTATGGATTTTGCATACTATTATTGAAACCATGAACGCTGATTTACATATATGTCATACTTTGGAGTACAGACAGTATTCACTTTGCACGGTTCCTTATGCACAAATTTTAGTTACCCCGGTTTAGTTAAATAACGTCAGTCTCCCATCATGGTTCAAATTTCAATTTCCATGCTATTTTAACTGTGAGTAATTTGCATGGTATTTAACTGCGAGTAATTTGCATGAAGTATAAACTCCACTGCTTCCACAAATCACTATGTAAATAACAAATGTACATTTTGATCAAAAACCAATCATGTTATTTCTTCCCGTGTCTGCCAGTGACTGGCCACAGCCTGCACATTTGTTACTTAATTCGTGCACAGACAGCAAAGCATGGAGCTGTGTTGCCTGTGTGTCTCCCAGTGATACACCCATGTGACTGATCAGGCCATCAACATTCCAAGTGTGGCAAAGAAACAGAAAGTGATCACGCTGGAAATGAAATACAAAGAGAATATAAATGGAATTATTGAAGGAAGAATAGTGACCATGGAGTTGACTATGGACACGCCACTAGAGGGATTTAATGAAGGTGAACTTATCAACATCAACAGAAAAGTAGTTGTGACAAAAAGGATGAAAATTTACGTTGGAGAGGAAGTGACATGCAACAAAAAGTTCCCTTTAAAGGAGCTCTTAGAGGGGCAGTTGTGTGGCTCAGTCAGGTAAGCCTCCAACTCTTGGTTTAGGCTCAGGTCATGCATGATCTTAGGGTTGTAGATCTTAGGGTCATAGGAGAAAGCCCCCTGCCAGGCTCTGTGCTCAACACAGAGACTGCTTGAGATTCTCTCTCTTCATCTCCCTCTGCCCCCACTACCCCCAACTTGCACTTGCTCACTCCCTAAAATAAATAAATAAATCTTGAAAAAATATAAAGGAGCTCTTGGAAACATTTCACGAAATCATAGAGCATAAAATAGAAAGTGAATCCAGATTAGAAGGGAGTGTGACAATTTGCCTAGTTATAAAAAAGATGTTTGCCCTGTATCCTAGTTAGAAGATGAGAAAATTGGAAGACAAGCACTATTCAAACTACTCTTGATAAGATTTTGACCAAAAAAAATTTTTTTATCATGGTCAGTGCTTCTCATGTCTTAAATTGGACTGTACTAAATATTAGTTTTACTATTTTTCTTATTTCCCTATGCATTTATAACCAACAGTAAGAGAGTTTCTACTATGTTTAAAAAAAAATTTAAGGGTCCTAATACAATTGTAATTTTTCCCACTGCCTATTAAGATCAATTTGCAAAGTTTCAGCTTGCATGGTTATTTTTAGAGTCCCACACTGCCATGCAAAGCCAGTACGGCCTGTTTTAGCTAATCATAGGAGTACATATATGTAATTTATTGATAAGTAAATGTAAATGGTTTGGCAGTCTATGTCCAAACATTATCTACTGAAGGAGTATGTAGTTAGAAGAGTCTAGAGACCAGTGACTCAGACCATATTAACTGGAGAACACAGGATGGAAACAGGGAGATGACCACAGTTACAAGGAATAAAGATAATCCACATATCACGATGTAGCTTTCTCAAGCTCCCCTGGATGCAAGCGTTTCCTTCTAAACTCCAGCCTGCTCCCAAGTGCAGAGACCATCTGGAGCACCTCCTACCTGGGCATGCCTCTAGGACCTCCACCACCTTAATTCTCAGAGGGGGTCTTCAAAAGGACATCACCCAAAGCTTGTTTGAAATGCAGGTTGGAGGCCCTACCCCTTCCCCTATCAAATTAGAATTTTCCTTTTAATAAGACCTTTAAGTGATTCCTAGACTCTAAAGCTGGACAGTATGACTCTAGACTTCATGACTGAGTCTGTGACACAATGCAAGGACCAGGAAGAGACAGGGATTCACTGTGTCCTATATCGAAGGACTGCATTCTGTATTTTGTTAGAAGACTTGATACTTCTCCAGGTGACTGACGTCACTCACCAAAAACAATAACAGCAGCAACAGGAAATATTAAGCACTTACTCTATGCCAGGCAGTGTGATAAGCCACTGACAGACTCATTGAAGAGTCATAACATCTGTAAAATGGGAATCATGATACTACTCCCAAGATGCCTATAAGTTGCAGAACTGCACAGAACCTACATGACATTGGTGGTAGACTGAGAATGTGGAACTGCCTCTATATGTGAACCTCAGAGTTGTGTGTGTGAGTGCTGTGTGTATGTGTGTGTGTGCTTTAACTTAATTTTTAAATTTTTTTATATATTTATTTGTGTGAGAGAGAGAGAGTGAGAACACAAGCAGGTGGAGCAGCAGGCAGAGGGAGAGGGAGAAGCAGGTTCCCTGCTGAGCAAGGATCCTAACACAGAGCTCAATCCCAGGACCCTGGGATCATGACCTGAGCCGAAGGCAGTGGCTTAACCAACTGAGCCACCCCGGCACCCCGTGTGCTTTAATTTTAGCAGGAAAAGTCACCACCTCCCTTTTTCTTTAGGATCTCTCAAACTCCTTCCCTGAGTCACTGCCTACTGCCAACAAATTGAGGACCACCTCAAATTCGGAGCCTTGGTCAAAATCCCAGCTGGCTCTTTTGCAGAAATTGACCAACTTCATGTGGAAATTTAGAGCACCAAGAAGGGCCAAAACTTCTCTCTTGAAATAGAAGAGCAAAGTTGGAAGACTCTCATTTCCCTATTTTAAAACTTACCATAAAGTTGCAATAATCAGGACAGTGTGTTACTGACATAAGACAGACATATTGATAAAGGGAACAGAATTGAGAGTCCAGAAATAAAGTCATGTATCTATTATCAACTGATTGATGAAAAGGGAGCCAAGAGAATTCAATGAGGGAAAATGATAGTTTTCAACACATGGTTGTAGGACAATTAGATAGCCACATGCAAAATAAGTTGAACCCATTCCTCTTACCACAAACAAAAATTAACACATCAATACTTGATCACAGAACTACATGTAAGAGCTAAAACTATAAAATTCTCAGCAAAAAACATGAGTAAATCTTCATAACCTGGGGACAGGCAATGGTTTCTTAGATAGGATCCTTATCCCAAGTGACAAAAGAAAAGTATAGCTCAAGTGGACTTTATCATAATAGAAAACTCTGGTGCTTCAAAGGAGATAATCAAGAAAGTGAAAAGATCATCTACAGAATGAGAGAAAGTATTTGCAAAGTGTATATCTGACAGGGGACTTGTACCTAGAATATACAAAGAATCCTTAAAATCTAACAATAAAAAGATAACTTAATTAAAAGTGGGCAAAAGACATTTGTCTGCGGAAGAAGACACACAATGGTCGAATGCAGATGGAAAGGGGCTCACAACCATTGGCACAGAAGTGCAAATCACACCCATGAGTTGCACTTCCCATCCACAAGGATGGCTCTAAGCAAAGCACAGAAAATCACAGGCATGGGGGAGGATGTGAAGAAATGGCAATCCTTATACACTGGGCCTGGAGATGTAAAAGAGACACCCACTTTGCAACAATTTGACCATTTCTCAAAACGTTACAGATGAAGTTACTACCTCACCCAGCAATTCTACTCCTAAGGATGTACACTCAAGACAAAAGATAACATAGGTCCATGTAGGCTAGCTAAAAAATGCAAACAACTCAAATGCCCATCAACATTTGACTATATAAACTGTGGTATATCCATACAATGTAAGATTATTCAGCAATGAGAAGCTATGAAGTATTGATAATTGCTATACTATGCACGAGCCATGAAGACATCAAGCTGAATGCAAGATGCCAGTCACAAAGGACTGTATATTGCGTGATTCTACTTATATGAAATGTCCAGAATAAGTAATTCCATAGAGACAGAAAATAGATTAGGTACTATTTAGGGCTGGGGGAGGGGGAGCTCGGGGGCAAGGGGGAGTGACTGCTAATAGGTATGGGTTTTCTCCTTGGGCTGATGAGAATGCTCTGGAATTAGTGGGGACAGATGCACAGCTCCGTGAATGCACTAATGACCACTGAATCACACACTTTAGATGAGTTGTATAGTACATAAATTATAGTTCCATGAAGCTGTTGAAAAAACTGGGAGCCTAATGCGCTTCCCATGATTTCCCCACCCAAGGACAGCTCTGATGATTCAGGTCAGAGGCTGAAGCTCAGTTGCTCTCTAACGCCTGGCCTCTCCTGCTTCTGTATAAAATAGAAGTACTGTTAAAAATAGAAGTACCTTTATTCTCAAGGATGGGTATGCAGGCAGCGAAGTCCCATCGGACCCAGTGTTGCAATTAACGTAGTTGCCAACTCACACGCCAGTCCTGCTTGGCAGTTTTTAATACTCTCTGCGGGGGAGTGAGGCTTCCAGTTTGGGACACTTCTCAGAGGAGGCAGGGAAACCAGCAAGGGAACAGAGTTCAAGTCTTGATCTCTAAATAAGAATAATAGAGCCTGGGGAAGATGGTTGGGGGAGGTGCCATTGTTAATGCGGGACAAGTGTGACACTGAATTTCTCTCCTTCTCCTCAACTAATTAGATTTCCATTTTAATTAGGCTGACTCCATCTGCCATCCCTTCTTAAATCCTTTTACCAGCAGAACGTGAGATTGCATCCCAGTCCAAACTTTCTATCCACCCAGGTTGGAACGGCAAAGAATTTACAGAAGTCAGAATTTGACGGAGGCTTATTTGTATAATTAATAACTCAATTAGCTGAGATATCATGAGCAATCTAAATTTCAATTATGACATTGCCCCCTGCGTGTGTTAGCCCAGGAGAGCCCCACTTTAGAAAAAAAAATGCTGGAAATGACGTTTCCGTATATCCCTGAGAATCCGGGGATATCAACTCACCAGGAAAAGCCAGACAGAAATCTCAATGCATGACTTAAAGTGCTCGATTCCCACTGGCAGTTGGTTGCTCACGTGCTTTGTAGGAAAGAAGACTCTCAAATATCGAGTTTTACATAAATGCGTCTGCTCCCTGCGTATTTTCCAAACTTTAAAGGCTGCGAGTTCTTTCCAGACTTCCAGTTACAAGGGGGAAAATAAAAAAAGGTTAATTGCTCCGATCCCCTAAAAGACCAGTGCAGACTAGCAAATATGTACACACACAAACATGCACGCACAGAGCACCTTGCTATCATTTTTTTGAGGGGCTCGGATTTTTCATCAAGAATCTGGCAGGCTCGCCTGCGGGGTCCTGGAGTCCTTTCCAGACTTGGAGCCGCCCCCCTCATGCTTTCAGGCAGTACGTCATTCAGACCTACGTGCATTTCAAGTTCAGTGGCCAATCTGTAAATTGCCCAGGGTTCTGGAAGGGGTCACCAGTATGAACGCTAGGGACGCTGCCTATAAACCATGAAATGAAGAGCCATAATTTGCCACACAAGGTGCTTTTCTTCAGGAAATCTCTGTACTTGCACAGCTAGCTCTTAAGAGTTAACTAAAGATGTTGTAAAGACCTTAACATGAGGCCCAGAGGAAAAAGAGGAATATTCTTCCTCCTCCAACTCTACTTTGGAGTTCCGAATCAACTTCCTAATCCTGCTGTTTCTGGGCCAACCACCCCCACCCTTCTCTCTTCCCTTCCTAAGAACCAACTGCATCTCAGCCTGTTCTCTCTCGGCTCTGCCAGAAGGGAGCCCTCCCGCATGCCTAGGACCACCCACAGACTCCTGGCTCTGTTTGGACAGGAGGACCCAACTGCAAAGAGGGAACATCTCGCCTGTTTCCAAAAGGGGGTTGAGTCACCTTGGTTCAAGCAGTCAGAGCTGAGCAACATTACGCCCCCGTCCTCGACAATGAGGGTATCCAAACAGCAGCTGATGGACCCAGGAATGCTTGGCTGGCCTGAGCCCTGCTACCTCTACAGGTTTATAAAATAGAACGACTTCTAAGGCCGACCCCCAGAAATCTGGATTCAGTAGGTCCTGGCGTGGTAACTGAGAATCTAGAAAATTTTTTTGGTTTGTTTTTGGACGCTTCCTAGGAAGTGTAGATGGGGGGCTGGGTTTGGGAACCACTGCTCTAGAACCAAGATGCTAAAGGTAAGCCTGTCAAAGAAGTGAGATGAGAAGGAAATACGAGAAAACACTCGCTTCTTGACATGAACGGCGCCGGATTCTGTCTGGGCGCCTTCGAGAGAGAGAAACCACCCACATCCTGGCGTGCATGGAGCTGGTCAGAAAGACAGGGTTTCTAAAAAAGGACAACTTTGGAAGTGAATGGACTTGGCTTTAGTTCTACCGCTCAGGCTGACAGACAGACACGAGGTCCAACTCCCGCTCTGTGACTTAGGAGCTGGGAAACCTTAGGCAAGTCTGAGCCTCAATTTCCTCAGGTCATAAATGGGGATGGTGAGGCCGAGGACAGTAACTATAGTTGCTAACAACTTTATTGTGTGCATTTTGTGCTGACTGCAGTCCTAATATCCCAGATGTGAGTTCGCTGGGGAGGTGCGAGTAGAAAGGAAGACATTTCACATAATGTGCTTAGCATACCACCTTATGCGTTGTTACTGAGTAGCTACTCTTAGGGTTTAACAGTTTTACGGTTGCATTTGACCAGAAAGATAACAGCCCTATTGTCTCCTTAAACTGGAGCATAAACTTGCACTTGTCTCCAGTCAACAGCCTCCTGGTCACCTCAGCCCCCTCCCACACCTCTTGTCCTGGCTTCTGATATTGCCCTGGACATACACCTTGAGGTTCGGGCACAAAAGGTCTTGGTAAAAATAAAAGTATTCTCATGGAGCAAAATGCTTTCCTGATAGACATTCATACTTCAGATATGATTTATTTTTTTGAACCAATTACTTATCAGAAGGGTTGAGGATTAAAAAAGAAAAGGTTAAGGGAAAGCAAAATTCAAGTCTGTAAATGTGGGTAAAATTTGCGTATCCTTTGAGGGTAGGGATCTTCATCTGAGAATCACGGACACCTTGAAAAAAGTATTATAATCCATGCATTCTCTCCCCAGAAAAGTCCTATGTGGCACGCACACACATAAAATATTTTGCATTTTATTTCAGGGGATTTGTTCCACCCAGGGCCATCAATGGATACCCTTGAAAAACCAGAGTCTCTAAGTTAAAAATCCACCAAGGGCTGGCAAACTCTTTCTGTATAGAGCCAGCTGGTAAATAGTTTCAGCTTTGCAGGTCATGTGGTCCCTGTCACAGGTCCTTAACTCTGCTATTGTAGAGGGAAAGCTGCCACAGAGGATAAGGAAACAAATTGCATGGCTGTGTTCCAATAAAACTTTATTTACAAAACAGGAGGCAGGCTAGATTTAGAGTATAGTTTATTTTGCTAAGTCACTGTGGGTCAAAACTCACTCTGGGAACATAAAGGAACAGAGCCTGCTATGCTAAGGACCACAGTATGAGAGGTGGGAATGCCTTTTGCTCCGCAAACCCGCTCTGTTCTGGCGGAGCTCCTTCCCAGTGCGCTCCTCTGGGTGTCCAGGAGGGGGGCAGTTCCACTTAGGCCCGCTTACTTCTCACGCATATCTGGACCCCAGGCCCTCAAGCACCAGGTCCTCTGGGCCGTTTCCATGTAAAACCCCCTTTTCTAGAAATGTCTCTGGAATATGGAGTTCCATATCCCCTGCTAGGATGTGAAACACAGAGTAGTGTCAGTTCGTCTCAAATCGGTTTTGCAGGGGATAGAGAAAAAGAATAACCTCGCTTTAATCCCAGAGCAGGCCTGGGTTGTCCTGAGTAAACTTAACATGAGTCACTTAAGTGTGCTTGCCATGGGAGGGAAAACGGCCTTATTAGTTTTGACAAATGTCATGAGAAAACACCACATCTTTACATGTGCGTGATTAAAACCTAATCTCCAGATAGCGGGAAGAGAAAGCCACTCTTTTCCTCCTGTGGTCATGTTTTTTTAAAGAACCTTTTAAATAATACACAAGGCTGTAATCAGATGCTACCCAAAGACAGAGACGACGTTATTAACCACAGAAGAGCCTGTTTCTCATCCCTCCCCTGTTATCCTTGTCGTAGCCAACGCACGGGATATGCTTCTGGGCCGCAGACTACCTGCGGGAGCCTCACCCCGGACTCCCTCTCAGGGAAACAGGTCCCTGCGGCGTGGCTGAAGACGCCCCGACAATCAGGCAAAGACACAAATCACCGGATGGAAAAACTCTTGGAATGTTGAAGCCTAGCTCCCCAGTTGCTTAGGTTTGCCTAGGAATGGCTTCCTCCTGTCAAGTATGTCCCAGCTGATTGGGTTGGGTTGGGGGAGGGGCTGGAAGGGAGAATGTTCTTCCTCCAGAGAAAACGGGGAGCTAAAGAACAGTGACATGCCCCAGCGGAGTCCGGACCCCAAAACCACTCACCACAGGATGAACACATTCGGGGCCCGCTGGGTCTCCGTCGTCGTAAAAGCTTAGAACACTGCCGTGATCTAACAGTGGTAAATTCTTGCGCTCAGTCCATTTAAAAACATCCCAAGGGACATTACCACAAAGGAACTTTGGAGTAAACAAGGGGGTATTTGCAGGCACCCCCCCCTCACCAACCCCCACAGCCACAGACATGCAGAATGCTGAACAATGGGACACCTGGGTGGCTCAGTTGGTTATGCCACTGCCTTTGGCTCAGGTCATGATCCCAGGATCATAGGATTGAGTCCCGCATTGGGCTCCTTGCTCAGTGGGGAGCCTGCTTTCCTCTCTTGCCTCTGCCTGCCACTCTGCCTGCATTTGAGCGCGCTCTCTCTGATAAATAAACAAATAAAAATATTTTTTTAAAAAATGCATCTTTCGGGGCGCCTGGGTGGCTCAGTGGGTTAAAGCCTCTGCCTTTGGCTCAGGTCATGATCCCAGGGTCCTGGGATCGAGCCCCGCATCGGGCTGTCCGCTCCACGGAGAGCCTGCTTCCTCCTCTCTCTCTTTCTACCGGCCTCTCTGCCTACTTGTGATCTCTGTCTGTCAAATAAATAAATAAAATCTTAAAAAAAAAAATGCATCTTTCAAGGAACAACTTGAATTCAGGTTGATCGCCACCTCACCTCCTGACAAGACATATTTGTCTGTCTTCTAAGCATTTACATTTGTTGACATCATCAAAAGAATGCGAGATGAAGTGAGCCTTTTACTAGATAAACATTTGGTTTTGATAAGGGACGTCCATTTTTTCTAAATGGAAACACCCCAAAAGGCCACTATTACATTCCACCACCACCACCACCCCCCGCACTGGAGGCACATCCCAGAGAGGTCTCCAAGACCCCAACAACTGGGCGTGCTCCAGGCTCGAGCCCATCACATCAGGGAGGGGAGGTCTGCCCTGTGCTGGGAAGCCATGTTTGGTTTTGCTCTCACAGATCTGTCTGAGTTTCCTAATTAGGAAGAAGCCTGGAGAACATCGAGAGGTCAAATATTTATTCTCGGAGAAGAGGCCAGGCTTGCCTAATGTGCTCTCCCGATGGGTAGGTGAGTCACTTCCAAAAGCAGCAAGAATCACAAGCTGCTGAATTTATAAATGGCTGCCAACCCCAGTGGTTAGGACCTCCTCCCCTAAAGCCACAGGCCTCCAGCTCACCAGCCCCGTTGCTTGGGGGGGCTCTGTACAGCAGGAAGGCAGGACTGTGCTCCTTGAGAGGTCAGTCCTAGTCACTGCTACTTCGGAGAGCCTATGACTGTTTCTCTTCCCTAGAGTTGGCTCGGAAGACCAGCTGTCAGCCTGGAAAGGTTATTACCTTCAAGAATGCTGGGTGTCTAAAAGATAAATAGCTACAGGCCCTACGATGCTCCAGTCTTTCTTTCCTTGGTCCCAGAGTTCTATCCCCTCCCCTACAGTCTACTCCTTCTCTCTGCCTCCTTCGCCTCTTCCTCCTCACCCCACCCCTATACCTTTGCTCCAATCCTCTAAGTTCCTTTGAAGAAAGCAACACCATTTTCTCCTTCCTGGTCTTTAATCTGTCACTAATAGGATCAGTATTTTCCAGTTACATAAAGAGCGCCTGTGTGGCTTTATAACATATGCTGACAAATCATTTGGCAAACGCTTTCTTTTGTTGCAACAAACTGCACTGGGGAGGACTGTAGCATTGGCAACCAAACAGGAACACTCTTAATGAAGCAACAGAGATAAGAAATCCATCTCGATGCTGACTGCAGGCTCTGGGGAGCCAGAGTCATATTAAAAAGGAAAATTGTGATCTATTGTATAGGAGGGATGTCTGCTGGAATGGTTTCCAGATGGATCCAGGAGGCTCCAGAAGAGAGGTTGCTGAAGAATCGTACAAGGTTCCCACGGAGGGTGCTGTTAAGCCACAGTTTATTTTGGAGGAATTTGCCCCCGTTTCATCAGTGTAATTAAGACTTTATAAAGTGTTCCCTCCAGCGGGACAGCGGACCAGGTCAAATGGTGGTAAGTCGTGGAAAGCACTCCCGCTTGAGAAAAGCTAATGCTTCATTTATTAATAACGAAGATTACTCAGAGTCTACTACGTGTCAGGCCCTATGCTAAGCCCTTGGCGTTCATTAGGGAGTAAAACAAGATTCCTGCCCTTACAGTTAGTGCAGGGGGTTGGGGGGAGAGGGATAAACAGACAAGAAAGAGAGACCAAATAAGTCAGTAAACCATATATTGTGTTAGAAGATGGTTAAGTGCTCTGCATGAAAGAAAAAAAGCATACTAGAAAGGCTGGGAATCCCAGGGAAGAATATGGTGGGAAGCAGAAAGAGATCGTCCAGTTGACCAAGCAAAGACTTGAAGGAAGTAAAGGTTTTCCAGCAAAAGGGAAATCGGATGCAAGGGTCCTCCGGCCAGAGCAAGCAAAGCACAGCACGTTCTGGGAACTGCCAACAGTCGGCTGTGGCTGGGGCAGTGAGTCTGAGCGAGTGGTGGCGCCTGGGAACGGGAAGGAGGTCGGGGTGAGAAAAGGGACTGTTGACCCCGTGGTGACTGCAAGGTCCCTGAAAAACTTTGGCTTTGAGACTATGGGAGATGGGGTTGTCACTGGAGTCTTCCCATTCAAGACCTGACGTAGGGTTTCTGAATAGCCCTCTGGCGGCTCTTCCTGGAACCCAGGCAAGAGACGGCAGTGACAGGACCAGGGCTGTGCTGGGGTCATGGTCAGCGTCTGCGTATCTGCAGACAGAGCCTGTAGCACTGCTGGGTGGGCTGAGCGTGAGAGGTCAGAGGCAGAGAAGAGTCCAAGATGACCTCCAAGCTTCCGGGCTGAGAAATGGATGAGTGAAACTGTCATCGAGGATGACATGGCGAAGTTGCAGCTGGAACGGGGAGAAGACGGGGAATCCAGCTCTGTACATGCTCGGCTCCCTTCGCCTAGCGGTCATCCAAGAAGAGAGTCGGAAGGAGACAGCCACTGAGTCCGGGCAGAGGTCTGAGCTAGAGACGCACAGCTTCACGTTGGCAGCATCTGGAGTGCTCAGAGCTACAAGAAGGGTGAGCTCACCGTCCTTCCAGGCATTTTAAGGACACAGCCACCCTGATCCAGGAAAGGGCTTGGATTCCCCTCTCAGTCCAGTCCTGAATCAGGAGCCCAGCAAACAAAAAACAAAATGCAGACAGAAGCGGAGAAGCAGCCACCCCTTCCTTGTCAAACCGAGGTCGGGGTCAGCTAAGAATGTGCCGAGAGAGTTTCGCAGAAGCTTGCATGAAGCGTTCAGAGACAGGAGAGTGGGTGACTCCTGCTTATTTTGAAAATTATATGGTGCTTCCAGAGAAAGAAGATAATGGGAAAAAAACAGCAGGAGCTGCAGAGCTCCAGTGTGCAGTCAAAACAGGCAAAACAACCAGTTACCTGAATTAAATCCTTCCCCTTCCCCCATCACTAATTTCAATTCAACTCCTATTTCCTGTGCCTACTAAGTGTTCAGGTCTCCCCCGGAGAAGGCTCTCACCTCCCCTCTTAAGCCCCTGGAGCTCCCGGGAGGCGTCTGAGAAAGATCTACCTTTCCACTGCAAGAAGCACTTTATTTATACTTCTCATAAAACTCTTCACGTTTTTATATATTGATTGATATATACTTTGTCTTGTTTCAGGGAGAATTTGAGGCAGCTTATGAAAAGACATAAAATACAAGATGGCATAAATTTAAAATAGGAACAAAAGGAAAAGAGAAATGAGGACGGGGACATTAAAGCGGATCCAAGAATGAGGCTGAACTGCATACCGAGAAGATGTATGGGCCACAAACTTGGCTCTAAATTTGTAGCAGCCGATGTGGAAAAGGAAAAATGACATAATTACACAACTCGCCGTGTCCAAAAAGTAAAATCCGTCCAAATGCTCTGGAAAAATTAAAACACTCCCATACGCCCTAGATAACATCTCTCTATCCCTTCCTCCCTTTAGGAAACCAGCTCACGACTTGTCTCCAGGAGCTCCTCAGTGTTTGCAGAAATGGGAATGAATACATGAGCAAATCAACTCATTCACCCCTTCATTTGCCATCGTCCCCTTACCCCAGGAATGCTTCCCGAGCATAAACTCAAACTCGGTGGCAGGCACTGAACTAGGTGCTGGGGACAGACTGGTGAGTAAAACAAACAGGGTTTCTTTCCCGGGTGGGGAGGGGGCTTATCTTCTAGTGAAGGAGGGTGAGAAAACACAAGTAAGTGTACAAATAAAATAATTACAAAGTGCCTCATGTTATGAAGGAAAGAGACAGGAGGCTGAGGTATAAATAATGAGAAGTAAAATACAGCCTGTGAATGGGTGTGCTTGGGTAGGCTGAAGAGGTAATAATGGCTGAGCCCTAAAGTAAGAATAAGGTCGCTAGGTGAAGAACCAGGGAGCTGAATGAAAAGTCCTGTGCAAAGGTCCTGAGGCAGAAAAAAACTTGGCATGATTCAAGTACAGCTGAATGTGGCCCGAGATCACAATGGCTCAACTATAGTAGGCAGGGCAGAAAGTGGTATGAGTTGACTGCTGGCAAATCAGATCACACAAGGCCATGTAAATCTTAGAAAGAGTTTGTTTGTCCTAAGTGCAACGAAGGGTTTTAAACATGGGAATGATATTCAAGGTAGGTTTGAAAGATCACTCTGGCTACGTGTGGGAGAACAGATAGGAAGGCAGGAGGCAGGAATATCAGTAAAGAGGCTGCTTGTTGCCTGGGCCAGGCATGCACCTGAGGAGTAAAAATAGGAAAAAAAAAAAAAAAAGCTGGGAGAGGGGTGATGGTGAAGAAAGGGGGTAGGTTACAAATGAAATGAAAAGGATCTGGCAAGTAGTTTGGACAGTGAAGGAAATCATTAAAGGAAGGAGTCAAGCACAGCCCAAGGTTTCTAAGGCAGAGATGACAACACCAGCTCAGGGAAACCGAGGCCCCAGTTCTCCTGGGCTCTGGGCTAAGCACTTGGTCTAAATTATCTGTGTCACCATCTCAGCCGCTCTGTGTGGTTGGTACTATTAGTACCATCTCCACATCAGTGAGGAGGACAAACAGATAGGAAACATCTAAGATCCAAAGTCCATTCTTTTAAGAATTAGGACCGTGATGAGAATCGTGTGTGTGTGTGTGTGTGTGTGTGTGTGTGTGTGTGTGCGCACGCACGTGCACACACTTAACACAGTCATCTGGTACCTCCCAAACTTCCCGAATTAGGAGCCCAGAGGTGGGGCCCAAGCATTCATCTTCTTCAGGAGCAGCAGGCGTGACTCAACAAACCACAGTGGGAACTCAGGCCAGGCTCCGGCTGCAGAAGACACAGGGCACTGTGTGGCCACGTCCCCATCAACAAAAAGGTATGTTCAAGCTACAAGTAACTGCTAAGAACACAGGAATCATTATTCCCTGTTTTCATTTTTGCCTTCAACAAGGTCTTAAGTGCTACAATGTAGCCAACTGCTCTTCCAGTTCTTTTAGCAAGTGGTGGGAATGGGGGAAGGGAGAGAGGGGGCACAACGACCCAGGAAGGAGGATGAGACCTACTTGTCATAGTGTTCCAGAATCTTTCTTAGAGGCTCAGACAGGAAGTGGAGCTTGCAGATTTTTCAAGGGTACACGTGCGGGCTTAGACTGCTTTCCAAATTTAGAAGTCTTTCACCAGACTGTTCCAGATCAATGGCTTTCTAGGTTTTACCAGTCTCCGAGAAAGACAATTCTATCACCTGCTCTGGCAATGAATTCCCATTGTCGGATCCCTTTGTCTCAAAGTTCCTTCCTGTATCTAACTTAAATCCCAGGAGCTGTTATTTAAACTCATGTCCTCCTGAACTGCTAGTGGATATTTAAAAGGGTTGGCCTTGATCTTCTTTGAAGCAATCCTTCACGTGAAATAATAAAAAAGACTTTTCTGTATTGGGGGGGGGGGAAGAGTACATAAACTTGGGAAAAAAAGAAAAAGGAGAAAAATCCCTCTCAACTTTCATTCCCAGGCGTGGTCTTCCAAAAAAACATAAAATGATTTATCACATACATATGTTAGCATCTGGAGTGAAACTAAGAACTATAATTACAATTGGAATTGCTGAATTTTGAAACTGGAAGGAAAAGGACAGTTAACAATATGTATGTATTGTTTTTTAACCCTCCACTATCATTTAATTAGGTTTCTTCATGTCAGCTTCCCAGTCACCCTTCAGGAAAGGATCAACTTGCCCCCCCCTTTTTTTTTGAAGGATTATTTATTTTAGAGAGAGAGCACAAGCAGGAGGGACAGAGAAAGAGAGAGACTCTGGAGCACGCTCCCCGCTAAGTGCAGAGCCCAACACAGGGCTCGATCCCACGACCCTGAGACTGTGACCTGAGCTAAAACCAAGAGTCAGATGCTTAACCAACTGTGCCACCCAAGTGCCCCTCAATGTCCCCTTCTGGATACAGATGAGGAAACTAGAGCTGAGAGGGTTCAGAAGGCATGTCCATGGCCACGCTGCCCAGCTGTGCAAGCGACAGAAGTCAAATTCTAAGATGCATTTAGTGGGGACTGCAAAGTGGCAGTTCTCAACCAACGGCAATTCCACTTCCCAGGGGACAGTGGGGAGTCTCTGGAAACATTTTTGTTTGTCCAGATGGGAGGAGAAGGCATTTCTGGCATCTGGAGGGGCGTCTAGAAGCCAGGGGTGCTGTTAAACACCCCATAACACACACGATAAGCCCCAAAGCCAAGAACTAACGGACTCAAAATGTCGATAGTGCCAAGATGGAGAAACTTTGCCTTAGAAAATTCTCCAGCAAAATCCCTCACTCCTGACAGACTGAAAAATGGAAGCACAGACATTTTATAGGAAAGATGTTTATATTTCTCAACTTAATAACTTACTGAATTATTATCTTCGGCTACCTGCAGAGAGTTTACCTTCCTACAAAAAGAAAAAAAAAATCTGATTCATTTTGTTTGGCATTTCATAGATGTCATGAGAGATTTTTTTTCTCAGAAGCACTCAAGGAATAAGTATGATTCATTTCCTTCCAAGGCCAGTGGGAAGCCTTGCTTTGAAGGCACTCAGCTGTTACTCCCTGGTTCTTCTGAAAGGAGCAGGCTGGATTCAAAGGAGAGACCACCAAACAGTCACTCTCTGGGAAGGTCTTCACGTGGAGGTTGAGAGCCAGGGGTCCAGAACCAACTGGTCTACCCCGTGAATCCCAGTTCCACCATTTATCAATTGCATAACCTCAGGCAAGTTACAAAAACTCTTTGTGCCTCAATTTCCTAACCTGCCAAAGGCAGTAAATGAAAGTCTGAATTTTGTATAGGTATCACAAAGACTAATAGAGTAAATCGCTTACTTACAGTGCCTTGTTTTGAATATTTGCTGCTGTTATTATGATGATTATGAACAGTATTCTTATTCCCTTGGTGAAACAGGAGAATGGCAGGAAACTCTGGATTTGAGAAGGATTTTACGAATAGAGACGAATATAAGAACTGTCCCTTTCCCCCAAACTCAACCGTGGGCATTACAGTTTCTTAGAAAAAGAACACCGCTCTCATGAATGACAGATACAGATAGGCCCTTTGCATCTGTTGCAAGGGCTACCTGAGCCAATGGACAGATACATAGTTAAACTGCCTGTGCACTTACCATGTACCACAAATGACACTCTCCATCACATCACACCTCGGCTGTTATTCCTAACACCAGGAAGTCGGCACTCTTTCACAGCTTCCTCTTACCAGTCAGGGAAAGAAAATCTCCTGACATGAAGAACCATGCCCAAGGGCACTCAGCCAGTTTACGACAGCACCAGGACCAGAATGCAGGTGCACTTGACTCTGACCTGAGTGTTTAACCACAGTTAGATCGCCTCTGCCTGTCTTTAAGCCAGGGGACAAAAGCACAGTGTGACCCTGGGATGCACGGAGTGAACCAGCTGGTGGACTTGATGGACATGCACAACACATAGTGTTCTTGGATTTTTTTTTCTTTTTGTCTGCCACATTTTTCTGTAGGCTGTCCACTAAGTACTGTAGCTTAAAGAGGCCTAAATAAAGCACACGCACCCAAGGACACCTGCTGAGATGCCTTCTGGAGAGCATTTGGTCTGCCCAGGCCCTGGAGAACAAAGGAGGAATTGTGTAAGCCATATTCATCTTGGAGGCTCCAGAACTATGCTGCTTCTAAAAAGGGTGGCCCCTGCAAGACTGGGGAGGTGGCCTGCATGGGAGTGATGAGTCCAGGGTTGGGCCAGATGGCTCCAATAGCTGACACTCCTCCCAAAGTCCTTTGGGAGGACTTCCCAGCAGGGAAGTCTGCTCCCTCCGAAAAGTCTACACCAATACCCCTTTGCAGCTCCCCATGCAATACCTCTCTCATGTTCAAAGCCAAAGGTTGTAGGAACTTGTCAGTCCTGGCATGGAGTCCTGGAAGGATGTTCTCCAAAAAGCAGAACCGGCCCGAACAGTTTCATAAGTCAGGCATGTCTGCCAGCCACCACTGAATCCACAGGTCAGGCAGCATCTGGGAGTTCGGCGGGGGGTGTGGGGGTGTGGGGGCATCTAGGAAGTCACCAAGTCTAAGCACAGTCTCCAAACCACACAGGTGATGCCAGGCTCAGGAGCCAAGACTCAAAATGCATGGGGAGAGCAGGATGCTTCTGTGTCCAGGTGGCACAGAAAATTATGGAACGGGTTTGGAAGGAGACACTGCCTGGAATAGAATCTTTCTTTTCAGGGCAATGTGGGACCAGGGTCCGAGAAGCCCAACACCCAACACACTGTTCAATGGGATAAATGGAGCTACTTTCGCTCCTTTTATGGTGTGTGTGTGTGTGTGTGTGTGTGTGTGTGTGTAGAGGGTGAAATTCTTTAAGTTTTTATTTTAATTCCAGTGAGTTAATATACAGGGTAACATTCGTGTCAGGTGTATAATATAGAGATTCAACACTTCCATACAACACCCCGGGGCTCATCACAAGTGCCTTCCTTAACTCCCACCACCTGTTTCACTTATTTTCTGGACCCATACCCATCACCTTATAGACACCTATCGATTGCCTGGTCATACAGAAACTAGCTCTATATTACTCGCTAAGGAAAACCCCATGAGACGTAAATATCTACCCATTTATATGTTCTAGGCAACTGGCAAAGGGCTTTAAAAAATACAACTCTGTGAGTTAGGCACAACTATCTCACTTTACAGGTGAGGAAACTGAAGTTTAATTTGCTGAAGGTCACACAGCTAATAAAGTACAAAGCCAGGATTCAAGTCCAGATTCCCCTCATTCCCAGCTCTCCTACCCAGTCTTTGATAGTGCCTCAGGGATCAGGCCACACACAGCCCAAAGCCCAAAGAAGTATCAACAGCAGCTTCCAGCCATGGGAGTTATGAATCTCCACGCAATCTCCAGTCAAAATGCGAGGGTGTCGTGTGTGCACACTTGTCTGTCAGGATCCTAGTCTGCCAGTCATCACACAGACCAAACCAACAGTGATTTAACCAAGAGACAGGTTATTTCCCTCTTGGTTAACAGTCTGAGGCTATGCAGACCAGGGCTGGTGCAGAGAGTCCATGGGTTCAGGGACCCAGCCTCCTCCTCCTCTGTTACGCCCTCATCTTCGCAGTGTTGCTGCCGTCACAAGTCGATGATGCCTCACGGCCACCACGGCCACATCCCTGAAGCTGGGAAGCAGGAGACAAAGGAGGAGAGGTGGGCTTCCCTCCTCCTCCTGAGATTGTGACTCAAGTAGGTTCCCTCATCTCCTTGTCGTACCTAATGGCTGGGATGCCACCTGGCTGCAAGGTAAGCTGGGAAATGTAGTCTTTGTCCTGTGGCCTCCTATATTTCAACATGGAAGCAGACTGGCAGAATGGATGTTTGGAGAAGATAGGCAGCGTCTGCCACAAAGTAGTAAGTCCTTAGCATGACAGAAAAGAAGAGAATTAGCTCTGCTCCTTAGTTCTGCAGAGGGACCTTTTCTTCCAGCTGCACAGAGCAGTAAGAAAGGAGGGAAATGACAAGAGTGACAGGAAGCAGGGTGAGGACTGCAAAGCAGAAGGTGTGAAAAATAGAGACGAACGGACAGAATGAGGTCCTACCGTTGATCTGCCCCCACTCCAAAAAATGATGCTTGGCATCTATTTCCCGCACAGAAGAGCAACTTGGAAGGGAGCAAGACCGTTTCAGGAGGGATTGCCCTCAGAGCAGCCCAAACCCTAGAAGCTGAGCCCACCCCGGGCTCTCCACAGCCCTGCATGCACGCTCCCCCTTGAGCAACCTCATCCGGTGGCCAGCATTATTTCCAAACACCAGCACACAGGGGGTCCTTTCGTTCTTTCTAAACTCAGGTAATTATTCCCACTCTTGCTTTTGCTGGAAGGAAAGCCACCTGCTTTAGGGCACTGGACTTTCTGATGTTCCGAGGCTTTTCAAGAAATATTAGGAAGTGATGAGGTCAGGATCAAGAGAGATAAAAATGGAATTTCTCAAAGATTAAAGAGAAAAACAATAATAACTGTAGTAAGATTCATTATTTCAATGTGCCAGACACCATGTTTAAATGGTAGCGATAATAATAATATAGAAACATATAATAATGTATGTGTGTATGTTCCTTCAGCCTCAAATGATCCATTTTACAAAAAGAAAAAAAAATACTGAGACTCAGATTGAGGAGGTGTCCCAAACACGCACAACACATACAAGTAAGAGCTAGACACGCACAACACATACAAGTAAGAGCTAGAGCTTGAACCCAGGCTTCTCAGGCTCTAAAATCATTAAGCAATGCTAGCACCTGTCTACACTGCAACCACTCCACCCCCAACATTGCCTTAGCAGCCGCGGTGCCTGGAGCAGATAAAAGCTATTTCAATACAGGGAAACTTCTACTCTGTAGCCGAGCATTTCTAGGAAGCAGCACTTAGTTTAAAAAAAAAAAAATCGTAATTTAAATGAGCTCATCATTTTAGAGAATATTCTGGTAAAGCCTTTTGCAAGCATAAGAGACTCCTTTTGCACACTGTGTACCTGATAACTCATTGTTTTGCACATTTTTATTTTCAGACATGGTATTCAGTTACTTTCAAAGGGGGAGGTATTTACATCTGTAGAGCTTTCACTTCTATTGTAGCTGTGGTTGGAGTATAATCATTTGGGAACTGGCTGTCCCATTTCTGCATCATTCAGAAAGTTGAATTTTTCTTTCCACCTGAGAACTAAATGTAAATAAAGAAGGCAGGTCAGATGGGTAGGCAGCAAACCGCACAGCAAATGCCCCACCTGAAAGGGGCCCCGGGTACGGAATTCCAACCAGCCTCGCAGTACTGTGAGCCCAGCGTGAAACCACCAATTCATAAACATTAGCAACTGATCCCATCCTTTAAGAAAACCTACACAGGCCAAACAAACACAGTACAGGTGTATCGCTGCCTAGGGCCACCGTTCTGCACTGCTGTTTTGTTTTGGGTTACTTGAGCCTTGGGCTGTTTTGTGAATTTCACTGATGCTGAGAGTGAAAGAAGACAGAAGGAACATGGATGGAGATTAAGCCC
The DNA here is from genome assembly GCF_964662115.1 of Mustela nivalis. Classification (NCBI taxonomy): domain Eukaryota; kingdom Metazoa; phylum Chordata; class Mammalia; order Carnivora; family Mustelidae; genus Mustela; species Mustela nivalis. The sequence goes on along the minus strand of NC_139020.1, from coordinate 184,522,147 downwards.
ACAGATCTTGGAGTCGGCTAGGTCTAGACTCCACTCTTTAACACCTAAGTAACGAGCTAAGTAACTGCCATGAGCGCTTAGCCTCTCTAGGTCTCTGTAAAATGGGTCTAATGGTCTAATGATCTCTGTAAAATGTCTAATACCCACTACAGGGGAGCTATGAGGGTTCAATGTGACATGGCATGGCCTTTAATATATGATAGCTAATTTTATCGTTACATTTATTTTCAGGGCACTGGTCTTCTAACCACGTGCAAAGCTATCAAAATCCCTCCCAACATCTCAAGAAAGATCCTCACGAGGTGGTCTGCTTGTTGAGGCGCCCAACTACAGTCCAACCTAGGCCAAGAGAAGCACGCCAACCCGCAGGGCTGTCAGCACAATAAGGCTTAGTTCCTTCTCTGGCCAAGTTCAGATTTCCAGATATCTCAGATGAGCAAAAAAATGACTGGGAGCTAAGGGACCTCAAAGATCATTTTACACACCTCTACCTTATGGGTCAGGGAACTGAGGCACAAACAGTTGAAGTCATCCAAGGCTAGAGCAAGACCCAGATGGACACTCACAACAAGCCCTTTTGATACAGCACAGTCATTTCCCCTCTGTACTACCAGGTGTCACCTAGTCTACAGTAAGATATAAAAGCATGGACCCACCTCTCAGTTTTAAAGTCGCACTTGTCCAGAGGGTCCAAGACAATCATCTGAAGCCATGGTGGGAATACAGAGCTTACCAGGAAAGCTCTTTATCTCCCTCTCCTTTTTTCTGTCCCCATGCCTGACAATCCTTCCTTATTAAATAAGTGTCCTTCCCCACAAATGGAAAAAAGCTCTGTGTAGCTCTTGCATGCTTAATACCCATAGTTTATAGATTTCCTTGGCACGTTCATGACACCTCTATAACCATTTCACATTGTCCTCTTCCCAGGTACTGTGAGTCCGTAATGTTCATGAGACCATGAGAGGAGGACACAGAATGATGATAATTTCTCCTTTTGTCATACTGTGGCAAGTACAGGAGAGTCCGTTAGTCCCCATCAACAGAAAGTCACACTTCCCCGAGAGCCCTGAGAGAGCAACTTTCAATAGTATAATCAACTCAGGTATAGTGAAAATAAAAATACTCCTGGGGCACCTGGGTGGCTCAGTCGGTTAAGTGTGTGCCTTCGGCTCAGGTCATGATTGCAGGGTCCTGGGACCTAGCCCCACGTTGGGCACTCTGCTCAGCTGAGAGCCTACGTCTTCCTCTCCCTCGGCCTGCTGCTGCCGCTGCTTTGCTCTCTCTCAAAAAATAAACAAAATCTTTTAAAAGATTAAAAATAAAAATACTTCTAAGGTAGAGCTATAATAAATCTGTGCTGATATATAATTGGCACTTTATCAGTATTAATTAAATCAAGGCTGAAGAGAGCAGAATTAAACAAGCTTAAGTATACACAAAATTTTGTTTTTTTACGAGGGAAAGAAAACTTCAGCACCCAGACACAACCATAATTACCATTTTGGTCTATTTCTTTTCTGTCTTTTTTCCTATGTGTATGCATTATTTTAAAAAATAATGAGAAACTAAATACACAATTCTCCCTTATTAATATATCATAAGCATTTCCCGTATCATAAAAATCTTAGTCAACAACACTTTTAGTGGGCATATTATTTAAAGATATTAATATTCTAGTCTCCTGTTGCTAGAATGTTTCATAACCTTATTGCTACATATTTATGTGATTTCCAATTTGTAATTATAAAAAATAACATTGTTATAAATACCTAAGCATTTCAGCTTTTTTTTTTTTCTTCCTTTTTCTCAGATGATTTCCTTAGCAAGGAATTCTGGAAGTGACATTCCCGAGTGGAAAGGGCATGACTATTTTGGGGGCTTCTGATAATATCTTGCCAGATATTTTGAACTAATGTGTGTTCCCAACAGTACTGTATGGCAGAGCCAATAACCATACCGCCTTCCACACTGTTTCACTCCAGCAACTCAAAACAACAATAACAAAACCTTTGTTAAATTAATACACAAGGGATGCCTGGGTGGCTTGGTGGGTTAAAGCCTCTGCCTTCGGCTCAGGTCATGATCCCAGGGTCCTGGGATCGAGTCCCACATCGGGCTCTCTGCTCAGCTGGGAGCCTGCTTCCTCCTCTCTCTTTGCCTGCCTCTCTGCCTACTTGTGATCTCTCTCTGCTAAATAAATAAGTAGATTAATCTTTTAAAAATGTTTAAATTAATACACAAAACAGCATCTCGTTTTGGGGCTAAAGTGCACTGCCTTCATCGCCCATGAGTTGAACTTTTAAAATCCCCATTTGCCATGTGGCCTCAGCTTCTCTGCACTTTCTGTTCCGATCCTTTGCCCCTCTGGCAGGCACTCTGAAAGCAAGCAGTCATCGTTTGTGAAAAGTGAATAGGTTTTGCCTGTGCTCTTGTTTTGTCCTCTTTACCTCATCTTCCTACCAAAGCTCTACCATGGAGAAGTGACCGTGAACGACAGAGAATCCTTTTGTACTGACGGAGGAGAGGGCTGACTCTTCCTTCCCGGGGTAGGTACTGCTGGGCTGCTCAGCCTGGGTGCTGCCTTTCTCAACCCTTTCCAGCCAGAGCCCATGGACACCAGTGGGAGAAGCAAGCCCCACCAGCTCAGAGGGGGATGGAGGTGAATTCTAAAAGGGGCACTGCAAAGACTCACCGGCAGCCCCAGCTTTCAATTAGAAAGAAGATTAGAGAGCCGTCAGAATTGATTTTAGCAGCGGTCACTTCCCCAATCTGCTTCCCAAGACTCACGGAGACGGGCACACACACACCACATTGCTGTGCCCTCTGAGCCATGTGTCTGGGGTGGGGGACACTTTCCACAGCACTGATGGACACTTGGCACACAGGAGTGTGGGGGCCCGAGGAGGCAATGACTGCCCTGCCACAGAGCTGGGCATTAATCCTTTGGGAATGTTTCTGTTTGCAGGAAATTAACGAGGCACAGACTGTTTGGGCTCTGCAGAGTCACAGAGACAACAAAATAAAGACTCCAAGGTTAAATATACAAGATTAAATGAGAGACCTGAAATAGCATTTCTTATATCCATGTAGCAGCACTCCTCAAGATAAACATCCTCACCGCGGATGTTAAACAAGAAGGATTGGAATTGTTTTCCCTGGCATGCCCAGGATTAATTACAGAAGCTCAGGGACAACAGAACCTAAGCTCACTTGCCTGAAGCGTCCACTCCTCTCTGGAGTGAAAATCAACAGGGACTTTCCTTCACCTTGGCGTTATGAACAAAAGCCCGTTTGGTTTGATTTTTTTTTTTTTTTATTCATAAACCTAACTTCACAAAACACCGATCGCACTGACCCTACCTTGCAGGCACGTGTCACAAAGAGACAGGGCAGCCAATGACAGTGCTGCTACAGTTGCTCTGGACCCAGATGCTGCTTCACCTGGCAATGACATCATCACTTGGCTGGGACTGAAATGAAACAAAATCTTCCTGTGTCTTCTGCACCTGAATACTTACATGACAGACCAAACATCAGACTTCTGGGGCCAAGTAAATACAATGATCGAGCAAACTCGCCTTGGCATCAGGCAGATAAGACTAGGTTCAATACCTAGTTCTCTGCTTTTGGGTTGTATGACAATGGGCAAGTCACTTATACTCTCTTAGGGCAAATAAACTGATAGTAAATGTGTTCAAAAAAGACTATTTAAACAGTTCCTGGAACGTGGTAAGAATTGAATAAATTATTGTTATGATAGTACCTCGACCATAAAATGAAAACTTATTTCAAATCCAAGCTACCCCTTGAAGGCTAAATTGTAAGGATTAAATAAAACTTGGGAAACGTTCATCATTGTCTCTGGCCAAGAGGAAGTGTTCAATAATAGCAGCTAGTCTTTTCAATTAATGAAGAAGTTCATAATTTAAAAAGTATACAATCAGGGTGCACGGGTGGCTCAGTCGGCTGGGTGTCCCACCCTTGACTTTGGCTCAGGTCATGATCCTGGGGTTGTCAGATCAAGCCCCACATTGGGCTCTGCTCTCAGCACGGAGTCTGCTGGAGATTCTCTGCCCATGCTCCGTCTCTCTAAAGTAAATTAAATCTTTAAATAAAATTAAAAGTATACAATATTAGAATGTCTCCCTTCTTTTCCTGAATTTACCAACACTCACACTGTGAATTCATTCCCATTTTTGTTTGGGAACCTGGCATAGAGGAGCAAATGCTTAGGAGGTCACGCAGGTAATTCAACACTGTGATATTGGTTGTGTGAAACAAAGTTAAAAGATACATTTCAAATTAACTAAAAGGGAAGACAAACCAAAAAACTGGCAGCAAATTTAACCAATCACTGAGACAGCTATAGCAAAGGTGACCAGCTCCCAGAGAGAAAAGGTTGACACCATTCCATGGTTTCTATCAAACCCAGTCTTGGAGAACTATCATCATGGTTCCATGACTTCTTAAGCCCAGCCCTAGAAAAACATCATCATGGTTTTTTATCTCTTCGTCCAAGAATTTAACCACTGTTACATGCCTGAAGCTCTTTTCAGAGCAGGGAATGCACATCTTCCTTTTTCTCGGATATTGCCAAATTGTTTGCTAAAATGGTTGCACGAAACAGCTGTGCGTAAAGAATCGGAATTTCAGTTTTTAAATAATCCCCATGAGCCAAGGAAGGAGACATGATGTTTTTCTATTTCACAGATGAAAAATCAAAGGTAGGGTAGGGGCACCTGGGCAGCCCAGGTGGTTAGCGCCCAACTCTTGATTTTGGCTCAGGTCATGATCTCAAGGACATGAGACTGAGTCCTGCATTGGACTCTGTGCTCCGCAGGGAGTCTGCTCGAGATTCTCTACTTCCCTCTTCCTCTGCCCCTCTTCCCTGCATGCACATGCCCTCTCTCTCTTTCTCTCTCTCTCTCCATATATAAAAATACATATATATATATATATATATATAAAATAAATCTCTAAAAAAAAACCCCAAAGGTATAGAAAGTCCTATTTGTATAAGCAGGAAACAGAATATCATAAAGCAATCTTAGGCCATCCTCACAGGTGAATGCCTCTGGGTGTGAATATTTGTGTTATGTCTAGTGAAAACAGCAGAAGTTTCTGCAGTCCATAGGAACTTGCGAATATATGCATTATTCAGACACAAGAACACCTACGCCATACAAGCAAAGCAGCTTCTATACCAACAGTTCTCAACCTTTGCCACACAGCAGAATCTCTGGAGACTTTTGGAAAATCCTCATGCCCAGGCCACAGCTACAACTGTTCTATCATAATCTCCGGCGGTAGAACCCAGGCATCCACATTTCTTAAAAGTCCGTAGTTTATTCCCGTGCAGCCAAGGTTCAGAAACCATGGGCTTGAAGATACTTAAGAATGCATTCCCTGTGAAACTTGGAACAACTTGAACACCTAATTAGTATACAGGACTGTATGCAGGTATTAAAGAATGATAACTGGGAATACTGGAAACCCGCAGAAATGCCTGCTATATAGCATCAAGGGGAATGGAAAAGGTTGGATTTTGACTCCTGTGGGCAACAGAAGGCAGAATGTTGTCTTTTCCATTAGTTCTCCTGCATGACCTTGGAGTGGCGAGCTCAATTCTCCAGCCTCCTGTCAGTTCTTTATGTCAATGACAGGCTTCCAAACACATGTTTTGTGTTTCCCTTTTAACAAAATATTTTAAAAGCTATCCATGAACGATTAAGTGGGTAAAAGCATGCATAAATGTGAAGAGACACAGGAAAAGAAAACATAAAAATATGTAGTACTACCTTGGCATGTCGTCAAATGATGGGACATCTGAATAAGAGCACTAAGGAAAAACATTCCATTTTAGTCAAGGTCATTAGGCAAATGTCACAGTAGTAAATGTCGTTAACAAAAGTCATCAATGAAGGCAAAAATAGTGGGGTAAAGGATGCTGAGAAACAGGATATTTGTATATCTCAAAAGTATCTCCCCATAAGGTATCTATTGATTACAAAGGGGAAAATAGTAGCTTGATTCAAGAGAAACCTTGATACAAGAGTACCCTAAACAAGGTGTCAAGGTTGACATTTCTGCAGCACTTGGGTAGCTCAGTCGGTCAAGTACCTGACTCTTGGCTTCGGTTCAGGTTGTGATCTTAGGGTCCTGAGACTAAGCCCTACATTCGGGCTTCACACTGAGCGGGGAGTCTGCCTCAGGTCCTTCTCCCTCTTCCTCTGTTCCTACCCTTCTGCTGTCCACCCCCTCCACATAAATAAATGAAATCTTAGAAAAAAAACATTGACATTTCTGATACCAAGACACACTGAGATCATGTAGCTCTTGATACAATGCGCTGAGATGAACCCAGCATCCTTTCTGTGATCTTCTTGTCAAAAAGGCATATTTCAATCTGATCGTGCAAAAATATCAGGCAAATCCAAATAGAAGAACACGCTACAAAATAAACTGCCAGTTCTGTTCCAATGGAGCAAAGTCATGAGGACAAAGACTGAGCAGGGGTCACAGGCTGGAGCAGAAAATGATAAAGACACATGACAGCTAAGTGCAATGTCAGGTCCTGCAGAAGATCCAGGACTGGGGAGAAAAGGGTATCAGAAGGAAACCTCCTGACTTTTAAGTAAGGTCCACAGTTTAGTTTAATATTTAATTTATTATTATTATATTAATTTATTATATATTATATATTGTATATATTATATATAATAATAAAATGTTAAATATGCTAATATTTAATATTGTGTGGGTGTCAATTTCCTGGTTCTGATGATTATATAATGATTTTGGAAGATAAGATACGGACTTTAGGAGAACCTATGAGAAAGGTGTGCAGGGATTCCCTGTGTTTATTTTGCAACTCTCTGTGCTTCTAACATATTTCAGAATAACAAGTTTTTGAAGACTAGTTCAGCTGTTCAAAAGTCATTATTCACAAAGTGTTAACATCACCTTCCCCCCACCAATGGGCTATCATGGGCGTATACTTCGGAGATGAAAGAATAGGGCCGAGGATGCTGAGGAAGATGACTGGGTAGAGGACGGTCTCATTCTGATGCCTGCACCGATGGGCACATAACGAAATCCAGTCCTTTCCCAGCCAAGGAAGACTGCTGGACCAGTCATGATGGACCCATCAAAACAGCCCCAGATTTGCAGTCAGCGTTATAGACATGCATACTCTGGTGCTGGCAATCCAACACAGCTTTGTGATAATGAGTCAGATGCTTGTCACCTGCAAAAAATGGAGATGAACAAACTTCATTGCATGATTATTCTGAGGATAAAGACAAGAGATGCGCCTGGAAGCATTAGGTAAACTGAAAAGCCCTGCTTTTTTTTTTTTTTTTTTTAGATATTTTATTTATTCATTGGAGAGAGAGAGAGAGAGCACAAGCAGGGGGAGTGGCAGAGGGAGAGAGAGAAGCAGACTCTCCACTGAGCAGGGAACCCGATGCAGGACTTGATCCCAGAACCCTGGGATAGGACCTGAGCCGAAGGCTGATGCTTAACTGTCTGAGCCACCCAGGTGTCCCTGAAAAGCCCTGCTTTAATACCAATAAAATGGTTACTGAAATTAGCAAGATTAACAATAGTACATATCTACTCAAGATAATTCTGCAGTTTCACTCCCAAACCGCAGTGTCCTAGCATTGAATGATACTCATCCCATATGGAAGCAAATCTGTCTTGCCTTCTGCCTGAACTTGGAGCCCGGGGCCATCAGTCTTCATGTGTGGTCAGTATGAAGCACCATCTGTCCTGAGTTAACACAGCTCCTCCCAGGTTCAAGCAATGAACACAGGCTGCACTTTCAACATCATAAGTAAATGCCGTATGAAGGAAGGCCTTCGCATTCTGTGGATTACTTTGGAGGGTGGCACTCAACTCCTAGCCGTTTACCCAGCTAAACAGCGTGATAAAATGCCGTTTGAACACTTTTACAAGCAATCAGATGCAATCAAGTTCTTTTCTCGCTTAATTCGCCTCAGCAAACAAGATACTAAAAAACCCATAGGAAGCTGGGCTTTGTGTCAAATCTTTTTTTCCTGCTGCACATAGATTCCCTGAAGTCACTCCATCCCTTCCCTCCATAAAAAGCCCTAACAATGGCTATGTCCATTACCTCTGCGAAGGTCTTTCTCAGTGCTTCCGGGGTCTAAGGTGGAAAGGACACTGACTGTTGTAGGCATCTGCCGTGTTAGTCTCCTCGAGATCCGTTTCTTACTTCTGATTCATGGCACCTCATTCTCAGTTCTCACCTCTGAGCACACCGCGCCCCTCCCACCCCAGGACAAATGAGCCGGGATTGGCCGATCAGCACAGTCTATCCTCCTGGCCCGAGCTCCAGGATGGGACTTGTCTGGGGACAGCCAACAAAAGGCAACTTCCGCAGGAGTAACCGGAAGAGAAAGTTCCCTTTCCCAGGGGCATTATGGTAACAGGATATCAGCCAAGGTTTGCCTGAGCCCTTCTGCCACCATCCGAAGAGGGGCTGTCCCGAGACAGAGAACACAAAGAGACAGACAGACAGACAGAAATAAAAACACTACCAGTGCCTAAGCCTAAAGCCACGGTTACACACTCTCTCCCGTACTGACTGCTTAGTTTCTTGTGTCATAGTCTTTGCATCCGTGTCCTTGAGTTAGGTTTCTGTCACTTGCAAACCCAAGTGATCTGGTGGAGGCACCAGGGAAAGAAACACTGAACACTTTTTGCGAACAAAGAAGATGCTGCCAACCTGCACGTTTTCGGGGGGCGGAGACAGCTGTCCAACGTCGGCCCACAATGACCTCACCCACCTGCCTTGCGGTGGCGGGAGGGACCATCTGCAAACCAACTGGCAAGTGTAAGGAAGCATCTCCACCAGGGGGATGGCCATTAGCTGTGCAGGGCTCACTCGTACGGTACACAGCCCTCACAGAAGCTGGCCAGCCTCATCTACCTTCTATCTTCTTCCTCCCGCATCTCTGACATCCCAAGCCCGCAGAATGTCTCTCTTCCCTGATTCACAGCACTCTGCCTCACGCTGCCACCCCAGGGCCCTTGTACTCTTCCTCTCGGGCCCAAATCAGAAACCTCCTGTCTCAGAGACCTTCCTGGGACTTTTCCAGGCAGAGCTGGTGGTCCTTCATGTGGGTTCCCAGAGAAAGGCCAAAATGTTAGGTAGAGGTGACCATGTAACAAGACAAATATTGATGGACAAATGTTTCCAGGCTCCCTGCCCCCGCCAACTACCGACACAAGTTCTGGCTTTGCCAATCCGCTTTCTCAATCATCACCTTACACCCACCCTGCACCCCATCTGTGGTCTGAAGGCCGTGGGGGGGTTGCATTCACTGGGGCACTAGATAAGGCTTCTGTGAAGCAGAATTGAGAGAAAGTGGGAGTGGAGAAGGAGAAATTGGAGATATGTGAGGAGGAGGGTTGGGGAAGTATGTTTTTTGAGGAATTTCTGGGTAAGTAAGTCTGGATGACAAGATGGAGGGGAACCAACAGTGTGCATGGATAAATGGGGAAAATCTTTTTTTTTTTAAGGAATGTCTTCAAGTATCCCTTTACGATGTCTGAGAAAAGGATGGATTTTTTTAATGTTACCTACAAAAAATTGTCAAAAATATCTTTCTTGGATGACAACATCTCTGTTCAATACACTGGTGTCTGGAGACACACACATACACACACACACACACTTGCACACAATAGTACACACCCAGGTTTATTTAGGTCTAGCTCCCTCGCTGAAACGTAATTTCACTAAGATCGGGGAGGGGGGGCACTTCTTGGACTGTTAAGACATCACCTGACCCTTAGTGCCCGGCACACGTTATTTCATTTATTCCTTGTCACAGTTCTGAGAGGACGAGGGAAGGAGGTAAATAGTCAACAGTCTTTGTCCTTTCCTTGTTCTAGAAGAAAACACAGTATCAGTTTTCACTCTAAGGATATGTTTCTTTTCCTTGGTTCCTTTGTTCCTTCAGGTAGTCCCTTAGATGGCAAGCACCTTAAGAGCATGGGCCAACAGTAGCCCCCAAGCCCAACATAATTCCTGGCACACAGTAGGTATTCAATAAAAACTAGACCATTGATATCCAACGTGAACCGACGTTCCAGTTCCACATTCCACACACACTCTGTGTGACAAGTCTCCACTCTTCCAAGTTTTCCTCAGAAATGTCTGCCTAGGTTCCTTCCGATCGTCCCTGTCATGGCAAAAACGGAAACAGGAGAGAGGAGCCATTAGCTCCCCTAAGGTGAAGCTATGAGAGGGACCCAAACTGTGTCATGACATACAGAGGGATGAGAACCCAAATTTGGGGACTGGCTGTCATTCCTGTGTTGTTTGTGGCCAACCTTCGAGAAAGCTCAGAGCTGTAGCTGATCACATGGGTGTGCCTTTTTTCAAAACACACACTCAGGGGCGCCTGGGGGGCTCAGTGGGTTAAAGCCTCTGCCTTCGGTTCAGGCCAAGATCCCAGGGTTCTGGGATTGAGCCCCACATAAGGCTCTCTGCTCCGTGGGGAGCCTGCTTTCTCCTCTTTTTCTGCCTGCCTCCCTGCTTACTTGTGATTTCTGTCAAATAAATAAATTAATTAAATATTAAAACACACACACACACACACACACACACACACACACACTCAGATGGAAGGCCCAGGGAGGGTAGCTGGGTTTCTGAGAGCCACAGTCACACAGGGGCCATGTTCCCTGTGATTCATTTGGGTTCTTTGCTATAAAAGGAACAGTCAGTGGGCTGGCTATTTCCTGCCTGCCTTTCTCAGACCACCACCTCAAGCTGGGCTACATGGCCTGTCCATCTACCCACAGTGCACCAGAGCTAACATCATATAACAACATATGGCATGGAACATATCTAGGACCCTCAGGGGTCCTAACTTGCCCCAAAATATGCTAGAATGCCAAGCCCATGGCACGCCAGGTCAGAATATACTTTTCAGAGTGATAAGAGCTTAAAAAATCAAAGCAACCAAAATATTTCAATTTTCCTCTTGTACCAGTCAGGGTTGTTCAGAGAATCGGGACCAGCAGGATATATATATTAAGTACGTATGTGTGCGTGTGTGTGTGTATGTGCACATATATATATGGAGAGAGAAGGACACAGAAAGGTATTTTAAGGAATTGGCTCACACGATTGTAGGGGCTGGCAAATCTGAAATGCACAGGGCAGCTCAGCAGGCCAGAAATTCAGGTGAGTCAACACTGCTGTCTGGAGTCTGAAATCTAGAGGGCAGGCCAGCAGTCTGGAGATGCTTGCACGGTTTCCCTGCTGAAGTCTGGAGGCAGAATCCCTTCTTTCCTGGGGCACCTCAGGCTTTTCTCTTAAGACCTTCAATTGACTAAGAAAGGCCCACCCACATTACAGAGGACAACCTGCTTTAAAGTCCCCTGAGAGTAAACATCAACCACATTAAAAAAAAAAAAATCCTTAAAAGCAACATCTAGACTAGTTTTTAACAAAACAAGGCACCGAAGCCTACTCAAGTTGACACAATGAATTAACCAGCACATTTAATGCAACCCATAATACTCAGTGGCTTTCATCTTCTTTGGACTATGAGAATCTCTCCCCTTCATAAAGTTCATTGAGGTAGTGCTCGCTTTGGCAGCACATATACTAAAACTTTCATTGAGGTATAGTTTACCTGCCACAAAATTCACCTATTTTAAGTCTACAAATTGATGATTTTTAGTAATTTTATCAAGCTGTGCCACCATCGCTATAATCCAGTTTTAGAAGACTTTCATCACCCCAATAGGATCACTCACATCTGGGGATCCTTTGGAAAATCTGCTAACTCCAGCCAGAACAGAGGTCCAACACTAAAGGTTGTCCATGCCCAGCATTCGAGGCTTACCACTGTCAATATTCTTAATAACACCTTTCATCTTTGCACAGTTTTGGATAGGATTCCAGGGTCCAGGTGGTCCTGCAAACTTAGCTCCATATCTAAGTGGAGGCCACTGATCCGAATAGTTTCCAGTCCAGCCCCTCCAACCTCCCTCCTTGACTTCTTTGTATGCATCTAGACGCCCGTGACCTCTCACCTAGAAAGCTGTACCCTCCTTCCAACACATCTTTCTGTCTCCAACCTTGTCTCCCGCAGACCCGTCCTCCATGCCCTGGGCAGCGGGAGCCTTCTACAATAGAAATCAGCTATTCTTAGGGCCTTTCCAAGGTCTTCCCTCATCATGTCTGTATCAAATCCAGAGGGTGGTCCAAACATTCTCAATAATATCTATCAAGCTCTGACATAGCTCCTGGCTGTTTTTCTGGCTCCATTGCTAGCTACTCTGCTTACTACATCCCACACTGGAAGCTAAAACTGCTCATCCTCTGCCCTGTCCATCCATCCAATGCTCAGGTGGAATTAGATATATACCTATTTGTCCTCTATATGAAGCACATTTCTATTATTGAACTCATCATATCGTATTATAACACCAACCTTCAATTTCTCTCTACCCTACTGCCTTGTTCCTTGCCAGCCGCAAGCAACTGGTCAACCAGAATTTACTCAACCAGGAACCAGAGAGGCAGGTTAAATACTTAATCACAGCAATTATATTCTCTCAAGGTCTGATTGGCTAAAATCATTATCCTGAATTATCTTTTGTGGCAGGGCCTGGATACCACTCTGGGAGTTACCCTACAGAAATAACAAATTCAAAAACATACAGAGCAGTAGTTTGGAACAGTGGAAGACCAGACCATAAAATGCTAATTATTGTCATCTGGGAGGGAGGGGGCAAGCAGAGTCCAGTAATAGGGATTTGGTAAAATAAGTCATGGTGCTGATGAGGTGTTGGATGTTACGCTGTTTTTAAAATAACATGTAGTGGGGTGCCTGGGTGGCTCAGTGGGTTGGGGGTCTCTGTCTTTGGCTTAGGTCATGATCCCCGGGACCTGGGACCAAGCCCCCCATTGAGCTCTCTGCTCAGCAGGGAGCCGGCTTCTCCCCCAACGCCTGCCTCTCTGCCTACTTGTGATCTCTGTCAAATAAGTAAATAAAATCTTTAAAAAATAAAATAAAATAACATGTAGATGTATATTGATATGGGGAGTTATTATAGTTGCTATTATATATTTATATTTGCTACATTTGAAATTGCTATTTGTTTAAAAAGTGGTAATTACCACATATTTATATAAAGATACATGCTTTGGATATTTTAGACAAACAGACACACACACATACACAGAAATAGACACACCCACACAGAGTTTAGAAAGTAAAAATTTAATAGTGGTTAATAAACTTTCGAGGGGTAAAGTAGTAGACATTACGCAGGACTTATGGGTATAACTTTAAATTTTTTGTCTCTTATCCCTATCATCTATGTATTTATGATGTGCACTAAATTCGTGAGGAGAGAGAAGGCGCCCAGTGGTTAAGAGAAAGGGCTGTGTGGTTCCTACTGACACCACCCTGAGTAAACAGAATCCCTGACAGCCTTCATGTCCCCATCTAAAAAAAGGAGCTGTGCCCCCCCCCAGATCGTGCCTTTCCCAGCACTGTGGTAAAGTCCATGTAAAGTGTTTAATCCAGATGATGGCACACAGTTCTTAAATAAATCAATACCTTTGAAACAGGAAAAGATTTAAAGAAATAAACATCAACAAACAAACATGTTCAGGGTGTCTTTCCGAAGACATTTCCAGAATGCATGTTGGAGGTGTTGCTCTACCACAGGCCCTGATGGGCCGGTAAATGAGGGAAGAGGGGCCACTGGTCAAAACATCCACCTTCCTGCACTACTCCAAACAGCACTAAGGATCTATCTGTTCCAGAGGCTTCTGGAACACTGTGGGCAAGCCCGTGATCTGCCAAGGACGCGACCCTGAAGCCACCCCAGGCCTCACTCCCTTCCAAGAGGATTTTGTTTTTCACTAAGGTGCCACAGCAGGTGGTCATCCAGGAGGTCCAAGGTCCTTGTGCGCTCTGGACCCCATGACCCTCGTCCCTCCCACTGGGGGAGGGCTGCAGGGAGGGGAGGGAATGCTAGAGCAAGGAGGGAATGGAGCATGCACTACCCGCCTGGACAAAGGGGGAATCAGCTGCACGCTTGAAGAATCGGTGGTGTTGGGCGCCTGGGCGGCTCAGTTGGTTAAGCAGCTGCCTTCAGCTCAGCTCGGGTCATGATCCCAGGGTCCTGGGGTCGAGCCCCGCATCGGGCTCCCTGCTTAGCAGAGAGCCTGCTTCTCTCTCTCTCCCTTTGCCTGCCGCTCTGCTTACTTGCACTCTCTCTCTCTCTCTCCGTCAAATAAATAAATAAAATCTTTAAAAAAAAAGAATCAGTGGTGTTCCTTCTGCTGTGCCGACAGTGGAGGGTAAAGGAGTCTGGTGTGCGGGCATCAGAGTAACTATATTTCACGCGGATTTATAAGAAATGACGTTCATCTTTCCCAAGGGATTCATTCATTTATTTTGATCATCCGATCTAAAGTAGGTCTGCTGCCACAGTTATTTTCTTACTAGAAACCACATTTTTTCTCTATAGCATTTACCATAGTAAGCAATGAATAGCATATTTGTAATGTATTATTATAATAAATAATATTATTAAAGCTTACTTCTTTGAAGCCATTTCCAGGGATCTGAAGACACTAGAAACAGAACAGCAAGGATCTCCTGACCTAGGGGCCCCAGAAGGATGTTCTTCCTCCCTCAATGACCACGTCACGCAGGCGCCACTAAACTTTCGCTATGATCCTTCCAACGGTTCTCGAGACGCATCTGCTAACTGATAATAAAGGTGGTAACAGTCCATCCATATGCCTGCATTCTACCACACGTGAAAATGGCTGCCTACTCTGATGGTTTTTAGATTTTTTAAAAAATTTATTTATTTGACAGACAGAGATCACAAGTAGGCAGAGAGGCAGGCAGAGAGAGAGAGAGAGAAGAGGAAGCAGGCTTCCCGCTGAGCAGAGAGCCTGATGCAGGACTCGATCCCAGGACCCTGGGATCATGACCTCAGCTGAAGGCAGAGAGTTAACCCACTGAGCCACCCAGGCACCCCCCTCTGATGGTTTTTAAAGGTCCTATTTGCCTGTAACAATCATTATTATCATCCTGTACGCCTTCCTCCTGATGATATCAGGTTGGATCAAGGACACAGTTTGGGGAGAGGTAAAACTGAAATTCAGAACACAAGGCTTGTCAAACATGGTAGCCTTTCTAGCATAAGACTTCTTTTGAAACCTCATGTCCCACGACTTATGAAACCTTGTATGTGAACTCCAAGTTGTACACTGAAACTCAACAGATATTTCAGGAGTGCTTTTTATAGGCTAGGCACCGAGCTAGGAGGAGGCCACCAGACCTCAGACAAGACAACGAAGGACAGTGTCTTCCTGGAGCCTACATGCTAGTGGGGGAGACAGACAACAGACAAGGAAACAGATCAATGGACAGGACGGTTTCCGGTGGAGCAAGGGCAGTGAGGGAAAGAAGCACAATGAGATGGTAGTGCACACGAGTGGAGGTGCAGATCAGAAAGACAGGCCTGACGGTTCCCAAGGAGCCGCCCCAGGAAGGGCAGGGAAAAGGGCAGGCAGGGTAGGTGGGCAGCAATTGGAAAGCTCTGTTGCAGACACAAAGCTGGTATGTCCAAGAAACAGAGGAGGCCGGTGTGGAAATTAAATGCAATTAAGCCGGACACCAGAGGTCATTCCGGACATGCCCAAAGGAGTCAAATTCTCCAGAAAAGAGGGAAAATGATTATAATATCAATGAAGCCAGGCAAATTAGCTCCATGCCAAGCATAGTGCAAAGAACTTCACATGTGAGATTTCATTTGACCCGCGACAGTTGTGCAAGGTAAGTGTCATCATCCCTATTTTTCATATTCAATAACCTAACCTTGGAGGAATGAATCCATTGCCATTCCCACAGAGCTTCTGAATGGGGGGCCAGCCTGGATTAGAAGGCAGGCAGTGTCTTCTCCCATCCCCTGGGTCCCGCCCTAAATGACGTCTTCTCCTCGGACACCTCCAGAGCCTCGCTTCAGTCCTGCAGTAAGGGTGAGGTGGCCCCACCCATCCATAATCCCGATTTTGGCAAAAATCAAACCATTTTCGATCCACAAGGCAAAAAGACAAAAGCCATTTAGTTCCGATTCTAGCAGCTCAGCAGGAGGCTTGGCTCGCCACCCACACACTCTTTTATTAAGCTATAATAAGACTCAGATGAAAACTGTTGCCATAGGTGAAGCTTACTTTAACATATGGTTGATCCAACTGAAGAAAAACATGTACAAAATGCATTTTTAAAATCCCAATTTACTTGTGTAATTTTTTTTTTTTTTTTAACATCGTTTATCGTGTTTCCGGTCGGCTGATGCATTCCAAATGTTAGGGTATGGAAACGTGTCCATGTCCCGGGGTTACTCGCTAAACTGATAACAGAGGCCCTCAGGCCCCCATGGAGTTTGGCTTTCAGTGTTTGATTTGATGCAATTTGCAAAAACATAAAGAGGTAACCTGTGGTTTTGTAAACTTGGTTAGGGGCAATATGTTTTTGACTTGAAAGCTCGCTGCGATATTTCTAACCCAGCTCCTCAAATACCCACCGCCACCCTCAGCTGCAGAAGGCTTTGCCTGGCTCTTAGAGGGGGGTATTCTAGCAAAGCTCTCTGCTTGGGAAGGCAAAGCAGCAGGGGTGGGCAGACACAAGACAAGGCGACAAAGACGCCATCAGGTTGGGGTGGGGTGCGGTGGGGTGGGGAGGAGTCAGAGCTTCCTCTGGGCTATAATTGAAATTGGCTAGCTGAGAACACAGAAGGAATGCGCCGTTAATTCCGGGCAGTGTTCTAAACGCTTGCCATGTATCAGCCATTTAGTCCTCGCTAGGACCCCATGAACTGGGTCTCGTCTAGACTGGTCGACTGAGGCACTGATGTACAAGGTCACACGGCTCTTGAGGGGATGGCGCTCTTTGATGATGTGGCTATGTGGGCCTAGAAGGCACTCAGCCTCCCTGTGTTCTAGTCCAAAGATGAACGGTTTCTCTTGACCAGGCCAGACCAAGGACACTGATCATTCTCCATTTCTCAAACACTGGCCACAGGCATTCTACTGCCATTCCCTCGGCCCACCACACCCCTCCCCTGACCACCACAGCAAGTTTACCTTCTATGCACATGCCACTTATCTTATTAAATTTTTAGTTTAGTGTATTTATTTTAACAGGAAACATATATATATATATATATATTTTTTTTTTTAATTTTATGTATTTATTTGACAGAAATCACAAGTAGGCAGAGAGAGAGAGAGAGAGAGAGAGGAGGAAGCAGGCTCCCTGCTTAGCAGAGAGCCCAATGTGGGGCTCGATCCCAGGACCCTGAGATCATGACCTGAGCTGAAGGCAGAGGCTTAACCCACTGAGCCACCCAGGCGCCCCGGAAACTTATATTTTAATAGGAAAACCAATACATTTTGCTATAAATGGAAATTAGCCAATTTTTTTAAAAGATTTTTTTTTTTTTTTAGAGTTCCAAGTCATCTCCATACCCAGTATGGGGCTGGAACTCATAAACCTGAGATCAAGAGTAGTTCATGCCACCAACTGAGCCAGGCAGGTGATGTGGAAGCCAGCCATTAAAAAACAAACACACACACACACACACACACACACACACATAAAACATGAAATATCCAGAATAGGCAACTGTGTAGAAATAGAAAATAGATTACTGGTTGCCAGAGGCTGGAGTAGTGGGGGATTTGGGGGATGATGGCTAAGGGGTGTGGGGTTTCTTCTAAGCTAATAAAAATATCTGAAAATTGATAGAGTGAAGGATGCCCAACCCCATGAATATACGAAAAGCCACTGAATTATATACTTTAAATGAGTGAATTGTGTGGGATGTAAATTATATCTTCATAAAGCTGTTTTTCAAAGAGTCTATATAATGCTCTCACTTTAAAATAAAGGAGAAATAAAAGGGAAGTGATTTGTTATTACAAAATACAGTAAATGTCAAATAATGCTATAAAATTGCACTTAGACCATGTAGTCTCCCTGCTGACAGTTCTGAGGGCCTAACTTCTTCTTTTTTTTTTTTTTTAGATTGCATTTATTTATTTGAGAGAATGTGTGTGCGTGCATAAGTCGGGGGGAAGGGCAGAAGGAGAGGGAGAAGCAGACTCTCCGCTGAGGAGGGAGCCCAACTCAGGGCTCCATCCAAGGACCCTGAGATTATGACCTGAGCCAAAGTCAGATGCTCAACTGACTGAGCCACCCAGGCACCCCCAAACTTCTTTCTTAAAAGGGAATCACAAAAGCGGATTCACCCTCACAGCCCTGTAAGAGGGCTATAATGAGAAAAGGGAGTCAACAACCAAAGACGGCAAGGGCGCACAGAAAGTTGAACTCCTATGCACTGTTGCTGAGAATATAAAATGGCACAAGCCCTTTGGGAACCAGTTTGGTCATTCCTCAAAACAGTAAACACAGAATGACTGCGTGAACTAGCAGTTCAGCTCCTAGGCATATCCCCAAGAGAACGGAAAACATGTCCACGTAGAAAACTTGTACACAAACGTTCACAGCAGCATTATTCTTGATAGCCAAAAAGTGCAAACAATCCCATTTTTTATCTAGCAAGTGCTGAAATAAACAAACAAAATGTGAACTATCCGTACAAAGGAGTACTATTCAACCTTAAAAAGGAACGGAATCATGACTCATGCTACAACTTTGAAGAACCTTGTAAACGTTATGCTAAAGTAAAAGAAGCCAGATACAAAACTGCACAGTTTAAAAAAAAAAAAAAGTTGCTTGATTCCATTGACATGAAATAACCAGAAAAAGGCAAATCTATAGAGACAGAAAACACGTAAGTGTTTGTCTGAGCCTGAAAAGGGGGGGAAATGACTGCTAATGGGCATGAGGTGTCTTTTTGGAGCGATGAAAATGTTCTAAAATTGATTATGGTGATGGTTGTGCAACTCTGTGAATATACTGAAAAACGCTGAATTATACAACTTGAACTGTTGAATTGTATGCCATGTAAATTAAGTCACTGTTAAATAAAATAAAAAATTTTTAAATTCCACTGCCAAAAAAAGTAGGTTCATGCTGTAACTCAATAGTAATGTCTTGTCTACAAACCATCTAAGACATTTTGCACACCACCAACGCCAAGGATCACATAGTTGAGCGAACACTGTCTTAGGTCTGCCAGAGTTGGAACTTTGAGAAATTCAAATGAGTTACAAACAAGTTTCCTGGGAAAGTGAAGTCCCTAGCTTTTCTCTCCAAAAGTCCATAAGTCTTAGGATTTTATTGTTTTTATTTTTTAAAGATTTTATTCATTTGACAGAGAGAGAAATCACAAGTAGGCAGAGAGGCAGGCAGAGAGACAGAGAGGGGAGGAAGCAGGCTCCCTGAGGAGCAGAGAGCCCGATGCAGGCCTCGATCCCAGGATCCTGGGATCATGACCTGAGCCGAAGGCAGAGGCCTTAACCCACTGAGCCACCCAGGCGCCCCAGGATTTTATTTTTAATTGCAGAAGCTTATCATTGATTCATTCCTTCAAACCAGCTTTATGGTGCCCTTGCTATAAGCCAGGCGCTGTTCTAGACCATGACTGTAAAGAGGTATATAATTCAAAGGAGGTCTTGTCTTTATGAAATTGATGTTCTAGAAAGGAAAAAATAAATTATAAAGCTTAATAAAATAATGACAGATATGAAAAAATAAATCAGATTAATGAGATAGAGGAAGATGAGGGACAGGGAAAGGTAGATTGCCATTTAATAAAGAAGCGGAGTTTGAGGAGAGCCCTAAGTGAAATAGCCCTAAACCCTAATAGGGAGGAGCTAAGGCTACAGAACCAGGTAACTCAAGGATCAGGAAGAAAAATGGTATGAATGGAGAATAAGCAACTGGCAAAGGGTAGGAGATGAGGCCAGTAAGATGGGCGTTTGGGACCTAACTGGTCACCTGTGTGGTCTTGGATTTCAGAGTCAGTGTGAAGGGAAGTCATGAAGAAGGTTCTGGAATGGGGTATGCATGATTTTACAAGGTCACTCTGCCTGCTGCTGTGAATGGGCCGTAAGAGGCAAGAACGGAATCAGGGAGTCCAGGGAGAAGTTCTGGCAGTAAGACAGGCCGAAGAGGGAGGCTGTGTGACCCACGGTGGTAGCAAAGGAGATGGTGAGAAGGGACAAACGCAGATGGGTTCTAAAGGTAGAGCTGATGAAAACTTGCTGGGAGTTTGGTGGCATGTATGAGAAAGAGGAATAATCGGGTTTCTGGCCTAAATGAAGGAACAGACATCAGATCTAAGTGCTTAGAACAGGGGCCAACAACTGAAAAGCTGCTGAAGGTGCTGAAAACAAGAAAACACCATCCTGCACCATCAACATCACTGATGTCATTACAACCCCCGGGATTATCACAAATTCCACCATCCCCTCCACCGTGGTCATTACAAGTGCCATCAACATTTCCATCACCCCAATGTCACCACCACGGCACCATCAACAGCAGGGGGCTATGTGGCGCAAAGAGCAGAGGAAACCACCCAAGGAACAAGTCTATGTCAAAGGCACCTGCATCCCAATCAAGGGACTGGTTCCGGACAATCACGAAGGACAGGATGACCTATCCTGGAATACTGCCCAAGTCACAGAACCTAGGGAAGGCCTACCACCTCGCTCTCCCTCCTTGCCCCCCCCATATTTATATAAGCTTCTTTTCATGGTTATCTTTTTGTGGTTATGGTCTCTTTGGGGACTCCTGTCTTCACTGTCAGGCTTTTGCCTCACCCTGTCCTTGTCCAATCCCTCTGTGGAACATGCCTCCCACCCCAAATGGCCTGATGTAGCTTCCAAAATTCCTGATGGGTATTTGGAACATTCATGTCACTGAGTATTACAGTATCTACAAAATGCAAGCAGTGTGCTCAGCGCCAGAACTGACCTAGAGCTGGCCCATGCTATAAATGGAATCGTCAAAATATAAATACATTAATTGTGCTTGCAAATCTCTTACCCCTCAGTAACCTTGTGCCTGAAATACCTCTAAGGCTCTTAGTCCTCCTAGCCACTTAACTTCCTACCAGCAGTCTATTGAGGGACCACCTCTGCAGGGTCAAGGAAAAAGAACCTCCACGTAGGTGCTTATCAGCAGGAAGGTCAGGAAACAGATGGAAGATCAAGTTCAAGAAGAGACAAGCATGCCTGAGAAGGTTCCACGTTCTCTGGGGTAGCCTTAGCGGGGCCATACAACTGTTCACCATTCTAGCAAATCCCCAACGTCCATGAAATGGCCTCTAGCTCTTGGAAACCCATGGCCTACCACTTCTTCTCCAAATACTGCAATGTTATATAACACGATTGATTTCAGAATTCCAGTGTAAAATCCTAGAACGGAAGGATCCCCGAGCTTGGGTCTATACATTTTTACTTCCAGACAAGAAAGGGGGATATCTCTCTAGTGGTAGGATAGCTCAGGATCATCTTTCTTTAGATGTTGCTTTTAAAACACTAATTTATTCTTGCCAAATGCTCATGACTTGTTTTCAAAGTGGAACACAAGCTCCAGCCACCACTTCTCCAAGTCCCTGGCCAGCCACAAGGGCTTTCTTTCCTGGGTGGGGTAGCCAGGGCACCGTGATCATCTTGCTAAAGAGAGTGAATCCCTTCATCTGGGATCAAATCCAAGCCAATATTTTGGGGACCTGTATGAGCGTGGGGAGGAAAGAGAAATGATGACTTTTATCCAGTGAACAAAACTCCTTATAATTAGGTTGGTGGTTTCTATGGTAACAAGGAGCTGACTCTTTTATTTGAAATAAAAAATAGCAACACTGCAGCTGTCCTTGCCGTCCGGACGCTCCAAAGCAAATGAGAGATTTGATTTCACATTTGCTCTGACTGTTGAGGGTTTTCAACTACGTATTTTACTTGCCGTCAAGTTTTGGCAAGACGCTGCGTCCCAATCCCCTGAGAAAACAGGTGTGAGAAACAACAAGCAAACAACAACCAAAACAAAATCACGTTCCCTCTCAGCAACCAACAGGCTGTTTGTTTCGTTCTTCCTCCTTGTCACAAGCAGCCATCGAGCCACCTCCTTGAAGAACAGTGGTTGGGGGTGGTTCACCTTGAAAAGTCATTGCAGCGCTCTGAAATACATTTTCACCTTCATAATAACAGCATCCATTGTAACTAAGGACTTTACTGGCTGCCAGGTTCTGGGCCAAGGATGTTCCTGCACCATCTCATAAAATGCCCACAGCAACCCTGTGAGATCAGTCCTATTATGGAGTAGGTTCTAATGATAAGGAGGTGTTAAGAGGGGAAAGAACTTGCCCACTGCCGGTAGGAGCTTAAAGTTCATCCCAGTTCTAGCTGATGGCAAAGACCACACTTTGCAGGAACACCTGGGTGGCTCAGTCTGTTAAGCATCTGCTTTTGGCTCAACTTAGGATCCCAGCCAGGGTCCTGAGATCAAGCCCCATACGGGGCTTCCTGCTCAGCGGGGAGCCTGCTTCTCCCTCTCCCTTGGCTTGCTGCTCCCTCTGCCTATGCTCTCGTTCTTTCTGAAAAATACATAAAATCTTAAAAGAAAAAAAAAAAAAAGGAAGATCAAGCTTTGTAGTGTCCACCCAGTACTACTCTGCCTTTACTGTCATTTTGGAACTGACACTAAAATACATCATTTACTAGGTGGAGGCTCTGTTTGAAATGCCCCATCAAGAACTGTCAACCTTAGAAGCCTCACAGAGCACTGTCATCTCTAGGACGACCGCTGTCCTTCTCTCTCCATCCCACATGGTGTCAGCATGCCAGAAGAGACACAGGAAATGATGATTTTGCTCTCAGGAGGACCAGCCTGTAGTCCGCCCACAACAGTCAGAAAGGCCAACCATCACATCCTCAGAGGGCTAGCCTCCTCACAGTGGGTGCGCCGCTTGCTGGGGGCCAAGAGGCCGGGAAGAACCCAAACAGAAGGGGCACTTGAGCTAAGTCTTGAAGGGATAGTAGATGTCACTCAAGCTACCTAGGGATAGAGAGAGCCATTTTAGCAGAGAAAATGACTGGATGGGGAAGCCAAGGTAGGGAAGGGAAAGGTGTGGTCAGGGAGTCTTTGTTGTAGGGCATGGCTGGAAAGGGGCAGGGATGCTTGGCAAGGTCCATGAAATGAAGGGACTTGTGTATCTCGGCAGGCTAAGGGCAGTCAATGAAAGAGGGAAAGGGGGAAAGACATGTACAGGCAGGGCACAGGCTTCCCTTTGTGATATTCTAGAAATCTGAACAAATTGCTTTTGGTTGTACACAGCTCTGGGGACTGAACCACATGGACCATGGAATTATGAGCATTCCCTTTGATAATCTCCCCTACGCGATTGCCTCTACCAAGAAACCATGAATTACTTAAGAACAAGAGTTGTATCTTACTCATCCTTATCCCGAGTCTAGTTAAAGACCCAGCGTACAACAACAATTCAACAGACCCCAAACGAACGGATATAAACACTCACCAAACACATGTTCTTCGACACATAAATATTAATTACTAATGACTACCATGTCAGCCCTCACTATAAGCCAGCTGGGCTGCAACGCGCTTGACACACATCTTCTCATTTAATCAGCATACGCACTGTAAGGAGAAGGTACTAGAATAGCCTCATTTTGTAAATGCAGAAAATGAGGCAGCCCAAATCCACAGGGCTAGTCAATGACAGAGTCAGATTTGGAAACCCGCTGGCATCCCTTCCGGGCTCAGGCTCTCTGTCGGCGGGCTGTGGCGAAAGAGTCAATTTGAACGATTATGGCAACAGTAGACGCTCAGGGACGGAACAATGCCAAGCACACAGTAGGTACACAATTACATTGATTGGAGCAATGATTAAAAACCTGCTGTGTGCAACAGACTAGAAAGTATGTTTAAAGATCAGGGGCCCCCTGGTTGCTGATGACTGAGGAACTCTCTCCCAAATGATTCTGGAAGTGGGGGAGGGCTGTGATTCCTGCGGCAAGAGTCATTCTCTTAGAGAAGCAGAAAAATGATCCCTCTATAGGTTTTCATAACAGCACTTTGATGTATTTTGCCAGCTCAGCACCTTTCCTTCTTCTCAGTGATAAATTGACCTTGAAGTAACTCTGGGGTGCCATGCCCTTCCCCTCTCTCCACTCAAGCAGTGTGGATGGGCTAGGCCAGAGTCCTGATTCACGGGGGAAGTGTGTGACCCAGATCTGGCAAATCCAAGCATTTAATCTGTTTGGCCACAGTTCACACAATCCAATCAGAGCCAATCCTGAGAATTTTCCCTGGAGCTACACAGAGAGCCAAGGTATTAGGGTGAGGCTGGGGGGTGGGGGGGGGACTGAGTGGAGGTTTAACAAAGGCCGACCATCTGACTCACAAGGGTGGAGACCAAGGGACAGCAGAGCCAAGTCCTGGAGAGATTCCTATCCTAAAGATGTTGCTGGAGCCTTTGCAGCAGCCTTGTCTGGGTATTCCGATAACCTCAACCAATCAATTATCAGTTTCATGCATAAACCCCTTTAAAATGGGTCTCTCAGGTTGCCTGGGTGGCTCAGAGGGTTTAGCCTCTGCCTTCAGCTCAGGTTATGATCTCAGGGTCCTGGGATCGAGCCCCGCATCGGGCTCTCTGCTCAGCGGGGAGCCTGCTTCCCACCCTACCTCTGCTGCCTGTCTGCCTAATTGTGATCTCTCTCTCTGTTAAATAAATAAAGTCTTCAAAAATAAATAAAATTAAATAAAATGGCTCTCTCTGGCACTTGCAACCTAGAGCCTAGACAAATACAACTGTACTCTGAGGAAGTAAGTAGGCGCATGTGGTGATCTGCAGAGGAGTGGAGAAAACACTGGATGGGAAGGAAGTTGGGCTCAGTTACTCCTGAGCATGCATTTGATTTCCTGCACTGAGGCACATTCTATAGGACGGCATTTAAGAGTCCTTTCACCTCCTCCAGGTAGAGCAGTCACCTAATGACTGCCCCAGGGCACTAAGGTAGATTCAGACCCTTGGAGACAGGGACTTAATGCTGCTTCCAAGGAAGACAAACAGGACAGAAATTCATTCATTCAATAAATATTTATGCAGCATATTCTGTCAGACGCTGAAGCTAACATTTGCAGAAAAATTATCTCATTTACTTCAAAGGGGAATTCAGATCTCTTTCAAGTGAAACTTCACTGATCCGTGAGACAATTAAGGGAAGAAGGGAACAAAGATGGCCCTCCCCTCCACCTTCTGCCCCAAGCCGTGGAAGGATAATTTTGGATAGCTAAGGGTGGCTAGTAGGTGTTTGGAAGTAAATGAAAATCTACAGCATATGCAAAGGAAGGAGAAGGGGAAACTGACTGGATTACTGATGAGCTACAGTTCAAGTAGTCAATAACCTTCTCATAATGCACAGCATAGGTCTACAGAGCCGGGGTGGGAACGTTTCCAACCAAGACCCAAATTTCCTAACAAGAATTCCAAAATCAATGTATTTGAGAAAAAAAGAAAATAAAAGCAATGAAACTATGTTAGGTTACCACTGAAGAACCAGCCAGTATGCACACAGATATTTTCAATATTACATTTTTTAAAAGCTATTAAAACCATTATGATAAAAGCCATTATAAGGGCTAGGGGACCAGGCTGATAACCAGCTACCCCTTTTCCATGGGTTCACAGAATCAAGGATGGCCACATGCTTTCCCTGATCTCCTACTGCAGGTTTCACTTTCAATTCAATGCATTATCTCCTAGGTAGAAATCAATACAGTACATTTCCGCCAACGAGGAAAACGTGAAGTTGCCAGCCAGGTAGAACAGAATCAACCCATACGGGGTAGGGTGAAAAAAATTCAGGCCCTCGGAGATGGGCAACTAAGAGAGACTAGAGCCATAAACACCAGGGCTGAAATCCTGCTTCTGCCTTTCCTGGTGGGCTGAGGACTTCGGGCAAATGACCTAATTTTTTGATGCTTCAATTTCTTCATCCATAGGATGGGAATAATCACGTACCTACCTTCAGGCCGATTTCACAAGTCAATACTTATGAATGTTTCCCATGGTGCAAAGGAGTCCATGTGCCGTGGGGCACAGACTGAGCACTCAATACAGGGTAAGTGACATTATCAACATCACTATTTAAAAATTTTTAATAGAAAAGGCACTCATGTGGAAGTTGTTACCGGGCTAGGACTAAGTGAGGCGCTCACCCTGGATGCAACATTTAAGAGGGTACCACTATACTTAGCAATCAAGAAAATGATGTTTCCATGCAATCTTTCAAAAAATTTAAATGTAACGGAAAAACAGGTGACTCTGAACAGATCATCAAAGTCTTTAAATAAAAACAAGATTAGTATTCCTGAACTTTCCCCCTTCTGCCTCCGGCTTCTGCATGGCTCTGCGGGGCACTGTTCAAGCGCAGTCTTTCCATAAAGTTCATTTATCCAAAGTTTTGATGTTTTGTTCTCATGCCAGGATTGTGGGGGACAACCCCGCGCCTTGGGCCCTTGAACTCATGGGAAACTTGAAAGCGCCTGGTCCCCCAGCACCTTGTGTCACTATGGCATGGGAAAAAGGAGGCCCGAGTCCCAGGATGAGAGCCTGCAAAATTGCATCCAGGACCCGGCTGCAAGGTTCACCGTGAACGCTGTGTATTTCCTAAACGGTCAGGACAGTCCTGAAGGCGTAACCATCCATCATGCCCCAGAAAAAGTGCAAGGCACCAGACAAAGGTTTGAGGGAGCAGTGAGGCCCCCCTGGTCATTCTGAGCGTTATCTTCTCCCCTTCTTCCCTAGAGGTCTCCACACACCATGGGCCCCGCTGAAGGGACCCGCCTCCCCTTCACCTTCCCTCAGTTAACCGCAGCCACGGAGATCAGTTGCTGCAGAAACTGAATCTCCTCCAGACAAAGATGCTTTAAATGGCAAATAAATACGGTATGTGGGAGTAATCAAAATCAGCGCGATGCAAGCCTCACTTCGAGCCCAGATTATTTTAAAGCATGAGCAGAATTGTCAATGAACTGTAAAAGAAAGAAGGGTAGAAGAAGCAAACACAAAAACCCACCACCAGCCTGGCGTTGTTGGGATGGAAAGATCTTTTACATTCTTGCTAACCAGACCTGAATCTCTGACCGTCAGGGAGACGGCGGCAGCCTTGCCGCCACCCGCCCTCTACACCATCTTAAGTTTCAGCAACCTAAGTTGGCTACGGTCATGCTTCAGAGGTCAAGTGCAATCAAAAAGCTGTGAAATACACAACCTCACTGAGGAGAAAATGTATTCTTCTTTCCACAGCTCTGTGTCTTTTTACAGTTCACTTCAGAAGGCTCAACTGCCTTTTCCCATTTGGTGTTAGGGAAATGTCTTCCTTTTATTGGCTCCACGGATCTGATACCTCAGAGGAAAAGAATGAAAAAGAAAAACCCATAGAACACCCAAGGATGTGTTTTTGCAATATGGCTGCCTCACTCCCTGTGATGTCTAATTTGGTCCAGGCTCTCTTCTGCCCGGGGAATTCTGGGAGGTGTGATCTTTTCTTGTTTGACTGTACAAACGGTTCCTGTCTAGTTACTGCACTTGTGTGGTTTCTCGTGAGGGTCGAACAGTCATCAGGAGCTCTACATCACACGAACAAGACCACAGTTTTAGAGAACTACAGCTCAGAATCTGGAGCTCTTCATCTAAGCAGGGTTACCACCTTCTACCTGAGGCTTGCATTGGAGTCTCCGCGAGGTCCCACGTGTCAGAACCCAACCGTCTCAATCATCTTTTCAAAATGTTCCTTCCAGCGTCATAAGGATGAAGAAAAACAATAGGTTGCGACACTTTGGTTATTTCATTCCTAGGTATTGAAAGAAAATTCAAATTTCCTCTTCTACTTGAAGAATGATAATGTACTCTTACAACATTTTTCTTTACAAAAATGCAGTCATCTCACCTTAATGCTCACGATGAAATATCTTTTAAGTCTCACTTTAGCTACTCACAGTAACACAGTTCTATAACATAGTATCAGAGACACACACATTCCAAGCTGTAGAGGCAAAGCTTTGGCGGGGAGCAGTGAAATTTTACCCTGAATTATGGAGAGTCCTGAGTGAAACCAAGAAGGCACCTGGATCGTTTTTCCTTCTAGTTAGACATCCTACACGTTCGTCTATATTTCTCAAAAGGTGCTTCATATATATGTTTCGAGAAGTTAATAGATACTCCCTCAAAAAAAAGAAAGAAAGAGTGGTTCGATGGCCAAGAAAGTTTAGAAAAATATACCAAATCTTCTAGAGAATCCTGTGACACATGTTAATATATTAAAAGTTCTGCCTTCCAATAAAAATAAAACAAACAAATTGATAAATTCCAACCTCTCTGACTTGGTATAATGCCATATTTCCCAAACAGTGGACGCCTACCTCAAAGTGTTTTCCAGCTTCCCATTTGTGCCTTCTTGGTCACATCTGGATTGGAATCTCACCATGGAGATGGTCTCAAACAGGCTCCTACAGATACTTCAGATACTTTGTGTGAAAAGTGTATATAACAAAGCCCTTTTGCAGTTTAACCAATACTTCTTTTCACCCTGAGTTTTTCTAAGCCCTAGTTTCTTCAGTGGGAAAATGTGGATAATAAATTTCATCTTCCTAAGGTCGCTATGAGGATTAAAGGGGATAGTCCCGTCAAACACTTGGCAAGTTGAAGGGTAGATAGTCAGCACTCAGTAAAAATTAGCCGCTCTTACTAGGACGACCCCCCACTATTATGAATTTCCACCCCGGTTTACCATAACCAGAAGACCTATCTGCCCAGTTGCCTGTACACAGAGCTAGGAGATGTCCCCAGAAATTCAGGCATAGGATTGGCCCCCATTTCTCTGTCTTCCCGTCTTCCCTTAGCTCTCACTCTGCCCCCAACCCTCCATCCTGAACCACACCTTCTTTCCCATCTAATACCACTGCCCATGCACAAACATCCCACCAACCATCGACTTTCCCTCTGTTCAACCTCAAAAGCCATCAGTAGGGACATTGGGAAGAGAAGGTGAGAAATGGCTCAGAACTCCAAGAGATCAGCAGGAAAGAACCCAGAGGGCCCTCTCATGGTTTTCGAAGGAGGGTAAACTGACCTGTATTCCTTGGCTAAGGGAGCATTCTCCATTTTATTGTCATTTCCCTCTTGCTGGGGCTTTGATTTGTGACCAAATAATTATCTGCTTAAAAATGATTCCCAGGGGACGCCTGGGTGGCTCAGTTGGTTAAGCGGCTGCCTTCAGCTCAGGTCATGATCCCAGCGTCCTGGGATCGAGTCCCACATCGGGCTCCTTGCTCAGCAGGGAGCCTGCTTCTCCCTCTGCCTCTGCCTGTCACTCTGTCTGCCTGTGCTTGTTATCTCCTCTCTCTCTCTCTCTGACAAATAAATAAATAAATAAATAAATAATCTAAAAAAAAAAAAAGATTCCCGGGGGCACCTGGGTGGCTCAGTGGGGTAAAGCCTCTGCCTTCAGCTTGGGTCATGATCTCAGGGTCCTAGGATCCAGCCCTGCATCAGGCTCTCTGCTCAGCAGGGAGCCTGCTTCCCTCCCTCTATCTGCCTGCCTCTCTGCCTACTTGTGATCTGCCAAATAAATCAATAAAATCTTAAAAAAAAAAAAAAAGGATTCTTGGGGAAGTTTCAAAGATACAAGCCAATAA
This sequence comes from Mustela nivalis, assembly GCF_964662115.1. Taxonomy (NCBI): domain Eukaryota; kingdom Metazoa; phylum Chordata; class Mammalia; order Carnivora; family Mustelidae; genus Mustela; species Mustela nivalis. The sequence goes on along the minus strand of NC_139020.1, from coordinate 184,492,430 downwards.
AGATCTGATTTGATTAAAAGCACTGAGTCTTAGAGGCACCAATCTCTTTTCTTGTAAGGCAGTCGACAAATTAGGTTTCTTTTACCTACAGCCACGAACTAAGATGATTTAATGACTTAGACCCAACAAATATTTGCTAAACAGTCCATTTTGTAACTCTATCATCTCAGGCACATTTTTCTTTCAAATGCTAATATGAATTTAGGGGTTATGATTGGGATAAATACCCCTTTTCATGTTCTTATTTGGGTTGCTGATGATTATCAAACGGATCCAAAGACACCCGCTTCCACCAGGCTGTACTCAAAGGCCATTCATTTTACTCTTAAAATAAACCAGTGAACAGAAATCAAACACTTTTATAGATTTACAGCTTCCCTTGAGCCAACAGAGAGCACTGCGGAAAAAAAAAAAACAAAAAACCACACATTTTAACCAAGTTAGAGGTAAGAACAGATATCAAAGCAATTATAATATTAAACACACAAAAGCCAGCAGACATACAATGCTGCCAGGATCTCTAAGACCGAAAAGTTATTCTGCCAAAGAAAACCAAAGGAAAATCTCAAAAGGTAGCAATTTGTAAGACAAGAACGTCAATCAACTTCAAAAAGCTCCGCGCTCACATGTACGTGACCACAAAATGTTACATTGGACAAATGTTAGAGGTTTGTCTCGAAACCACAGAAGCAAAAACACGAAAGCACCAGGGCTGGGAATAGATTCCCACAGAGCCAGCTGGGTGTAAGCAATCTGGTCCAAGGGAGGTGGGACCACCTTTAAAAAGATACCACGTGAGCTTGTGTAAAAAGAGAAAGAGCAGAACTGATGCGGATGGGGGAGAAACCCCTTCGTTTTGGCGTAGAAACTTATGACGTCTTCATTAAATGTATTTATCATGTTTGTCGTTCAGTAAGCAGACTTTTTCCAAATGCCCTTAGGTCCAACGTGTGGGCCACTAGGGGAGCTTTAATGAGGACACCTAGGGGACGGGGGGAGAATGGCAACCTGTCTCGGAGGAGGGGAAACTGGTGGGCACGGGGCTTAGAACGCAGACCCAGGCCATCTTCTCATGCCTGCAAAAGGAGGGTCGTAAGGGCTGATGCACAAGGTTGGCTTTGGGCCGCAAGCAGGACAACTGCATCTACTGTCAGAATATGGAAACACTTGGCAAACAGCCACTTTGCTGAAACTCTCACAGGCCCACCTGCACCAAAGGGTTAATTCAGAGCCCAGAAGGGAGCCTCCAAAGGCCCATTTCCATTGCGCGGGCCAGTACTGGTTGTTAATTCCAGGCATCTGTGCCATGGCATTTATTAAATATTCTTAATATCCTTCCTGTGTGCATGACATTTCCCCATCTTACCCCAAGGGTGGAAAAGGGATGAACTCATCACCTAGGAACTTACAGGGGTAAACAATGCTTTACAAGATCCCAGAGAAATGAGACCAAGGTCTCGGAGAACACCTCATTTGACTGGACTCTGTAGATACCACATCTTCTATAAACTGAAGGTTCACGGCAACCCTGTATCCAACAGGCCCTACGGTGCCATTTTTCCAATAGCATTTGCTCACTTTGCATTTCTGTGTCACAGTCTGGCAATGCTCACCACGGTCCCAACTTTTCCATTATATCTGTCCTAGGGATCTGTCATCGATGATCTTTGATGTTCCCATTGTAATTGTTTTGGGACCCCATGAACAGAGCCCGCAGAAGATGAGAAACCTAATCAGTAAATGTTATGTGTGCGGTCGGACTGCAGATGAGGTAGAAACAGCAAGAGAACAAGAATTTGATAGTGGAGCCTGGAAACAGGACTGCATTGGAAAAGTCTCCTGCTCAAACTTTAATGGACGAGGAGTTGTTTCTTGCAAAGGAAGTGGTTTCTTTGTTTCTTTTTCCTTCCTTCCTTCCTCCCTTATTTTTTTTAAGAATGTGGTTTCCTAATGGGGCGCCTGGGTGGCTCAGTGGGTTAAGCCTCTGCCTTCGGCTCGGGTCATGATCTCAGGGTCCTGGGATCAAGCCCCGCATCAGGCTCTCTTCTCAGCAGAGAGCCTGCTTCCTCCTCTCTCTCTGCTTGCCTCTCTGCCTACTTGTGATCTCTCTCTCTCTGTCAATAAATAAAATATTAAAAAAAAAAAAAAAAAAAAAGAATGTGGTTTCCTAAGAGGGCACCTACTCCTGGTGAACACTGATGATTATTATACAACAACAATGGATTTAGAATATTATTATCAACTGGGTTGATAAAGCAGTGGGCAGGGCCTGAGAGGACTGACTCCCATTTTGAAAGAGGGTCTCCTGTGGGCAAAATGTGGTCCAACAGTGTCGCGGGCTGCAGGGACGTTGTTCAGGAAAAGAAGAGTCCATTTTTGGAGCAAATTTTACTGCTGTCTTATTTTAAGAAACTGCCACGCTGCCCCCAACCTTCAGCAACCACTGCCCTGATCAGCTGGCACCATCCACATGGGGGCAAGCCCAGACACCAGCAAAAAAGTTCTGACTCACTGAAAGATCGGACAATGGTAAATTTTAGCATTTTTTTTAAGCAATCAAGCATTATTAATTAAGGTACATATGTTGCTATTTTAGATATAATGCTATGGCACACATAGTAGATTACAGCACGCGTATAAATGTAACTTTAAAGATGTTAAATGTTTGGGTGTCTGGGTGGCTCAGTGGGTTGAGCGACTGCCTTCAGCTTAGGTCATGATCCTGGAGTCCCAGGATCGAGTCCCACATCGGGATCCCTGCTCAGCAGGGAGTCTGCTTCTCCCTCTGACCCTCCCCCTTCTCATGCTCTAAGTAAATAAATAAAATCTTAAAAAAATAAAAATGTTAAATGTTTTTACTTAAATTCCATTTAGTTAACAGTGTAACATTAGTTTCAGGCGTACAATACAGTGATTCAGCACTTCCATACACTCATGACCCCATCTCCTATTTCACCCATCCCCCAGCCCAACTCCCTGCGGGTAACCATCAGTTTGTTCTCTATAGCTAAGAGTCTGTTTCTTGGTTTGCCTCTCCTTCCCCCCCCACCCCACCTTTGCACGTTTGCTTCTTAAATTCCAAATAGGAGTGAAATCATATGTGTTTGTCTTCCTCTGACTTATTTCATTTAGCATAATACTCTCAAGCTCCAACCATGTTGTTGCAAATGGCAAGATTTTATTTTTTTTATGGCTGAGAAATTTTGGATGTGTACACACACACACACACACACACACACACACCCATCTCCTTTATCCATTCATCAGTCAATGGACTGCTTCCATAATGTGGCTATTGTAGATAATGCTGCTATAAACACTGGAGGGGCATGCATCCTGTTGAACTAGTATTTTTGTATCTTTGGATAAATACCCAGTAGTGCAACTGCTGGGTCGAAGGGTAGCTCTAATTTTCAACTTTCTGAGGAATTTCCATACTGTTTTCCAGAGTGGCTGTCCTAGCTTGCATTCCCACCAACAGTGCAAGAGGCTTCCCCTTTCTCCACATCCTGGCCAATTCCTGTTGTTTCTTGTGCTTTTGAGTTGAGCCATTCTGACAGGTGTGTGGTGATAATCTCATTGTAGTTTTGATCTGTATTTCCCTGATGAATGATGCTGAATATCTTTTCATGTACTTGTTGGCCATCTGGACATCTCCTTTGGAAAAATGTCTATTTAATTCCTCTGCCCATTTTTAATTAGATTATTTGGGGGGGGGAGGATTGAATTTTGTAAGTTCTAAGTGTTTTGGATACTAACCCTTTATCAGAGATGTCATTTGCAAATACATTCTCCCATGCCAGAGGCTGCCTTTTAATTTTGTGGATTGTTTCCTTTGCTGGGCAGAAGCTTTTTATTTTGATGATGTCCCAATAACTTGTTCTTCAAATTTCTTTCCCTTGCCTCAGGAGACCTATCTAGAAAGAAGGTGCTACTAAACGTAACTTTCAAAGGCACTGGGAAACCCAACGTTCATTGGACTTGCTTTATTGCGATACGTGCTCTATTGCGGTGGTCTGGAATTGAACCCACAGTAACTCTGAGGTGTGCCTGTATTCCTTCTCAAATGAGGAGGAATAACTGGACATTCCTTGCCCACGCTGCTGCCGCCCCATGAGTTGAAGCCAGCCATGCTTGTACAGTCTGGCGGGTCGACAAATATGAGCTCCGGAAGAGCATAAACTACATCATAGTCCCCTCGTCCCGGCCTGGTCCAGGACCTCATCCAGGCCCTCACACAGTGTAACTGCTATGCAGAAGCTAAAGGAAACACTTGAAGACAATTATCTATCAGTCTTAAAGTCAAGAATTGAATTGAAGGGCAAGTTCAATCCTCCTTATTATTATTATCACTAGTTTTATTATGTGGGCTTTTCTACCTTGAATTTTGCTCTGCAATGAACTCAATAAAACTCTGTTCACTATTTTGGTTTCGTTGATCACATGGTGATTCTCCACCAAAGGCCTTATTACAACACCTCTCCAACACCAACCTCACACCAGAAACATCTGGAAATACCTGGGGGTAGTTTTTGGTGCTCTGTATTTAGAGCACAAAAGACAGAGACATATGTATCATTTAGTTCTTTACCATGAAGAATTAACCCAACCCCCAATCCTACAGCTCCCCTATTGAGGAACCCAGAACCACCAAGGAACTTAATTTTTCTAGAAAAAAAATTTTTTTCATAGAAACCATCTCCAATTCCCTCAATCTTTGTTGTGTGTGTCTGCATGTCTGAGCTATTCGGTCACCATCCAGATGTTGCCATTCTGTAAATTACAGTCTTCAAGGATAGACTTTGATAAGTCACTTCCTAGTCATTTGTCCTGCAAACTGATGCCTGGAAAGGTGGCAGCCAGGAGCGGTAATCAAACTATTTAGTAACCAGCAATACCTAGGGGTGGGTGTAAATGAAGGGACTACACCCTTCTTGAGTGCTATGTGTCAACTCTAGACATGGACTGTGAAGGTCCCACCAGCAGCAGACACGGCCTCAGGGAAACAGCATACTCTGAGGATAGACCCCTGATGTTTTCACATGGTGTGTTATGGTAACCAATGAACTGTCCCACAGGAAGACCACTCAGCTTGAGTAAGATGACTGAGCCAAATGGTGATGCTGAATCACTCAACAACCTTTGGGTCTAAACTGGTTTATCTCCAGAGCCTGAGGCAGGTTGAAAAGGGTCCCTTGTACTTGGATGGCAGGCAGAATAAAAACTGAATGATGGCGATGACCTTCATTCATTAAGGACTCTTGAACTAACCTTCCCATGAACCTTCTAAAGTAGGAATTACTTCTCCATTTTACAGATGAGAAAGTCGAGACCCAGAAAACAAAATAGCTTTCTTAAGCAGTGGTGTTTGAAATTAGACCAGAGCTGTTCAAATCCACAGCCCATGAGCTTTTGTGAAGGGTGAAAAGAAATGGAAGAAAGAGAAAACTATGGATTGAGAAGAAACACAATACACTCTGCAATGCATTATATCTATCCAGAATATAGGAGTAAGATTTGAAGGGGTCCGAGAAATAAAGCTTTCTTCTCTATAAATTGCCTTTGTTTTCTCCTACCTTCAAGGCCCAGTGGAAGGTCCACGTTCCTCACCAAGCCCTCCCAGATCCACACATCCATGTAGATGTGTACTTTTTCAGAATTCCATGAAGACCCAAAGTCTGTGTCAGATCAACGACCACTGTCAAAGTCTCTCTCATTCTTCAAACGCCACCCACTCCTCAGAGTCTTTTCTCTGACCACTCAGGGGCTCACTGTGGCCCACACAGCCTTTCCAGCTGCACCAGTACCCCCGGGGAAGCTGTGTCCTTAGTTTGACTCCCACTGGGACCGTGTCTTTCTCTTACCATCCCCATTCAAGTCATAGCATCTGGATTCTTTTGGGAAGTCTTAGGTCTGTAAGGATAATTTATACTTTCAAAGGATAAATCCCACCATCAGCACCAGCACCACCGCTGTACTGTTAGCTGCGTAGAGTGTGCGGGGCACCATGCCGAGTCCCCAAGGCCTGCTCACGGAGCTCTCACCCCAGCTCTGTGACATGGGGCTTTTTATGACTGCCCTTCCCACACCTACAAACGGAGGCTTCGAAAGAGGACATAGCTTCTCCAGTATCATAGTGGCTTCTTTCGCTTTCTGCAGTCTCCAAAGGACATCCATCCAATAGGGAAAAATTCAGCACCTTGTGAATACTTAATGTTATGTCATCCATCCATCTACCCAACCACCCAGCCACCCATCCATCCATTCATTCATTTACTCTTAAGAGTCCAACTACATGCTAGATAGTCCATAAACCAAAAAGAATGAATGAGCCCCACTGTTGCCCTTAGAAGAGTCACAGATTAGTGGGAGAGGCCCCTTTTCCTTCCAAATAGACCCAGAGGATATAATGTAGGAAGCTCAATGGTGGTGAAGGCTCAGGTTCCTACACAGGTCAGAGAACAGGCATCCGAAAGGAGATGGATCCAGGTGATCAACAATGTCTGTCCCTGCCAAGGACACAGCCAATGGAGCCCTCCAGCGAACGTGACATGCCCTTCAGTACCCTCCTCGGCTACACGAACCCCCGGCAGCCATGATTACCCGAGTCCTTACATAGCAGTAAGGACCTGGGCTCTCACTATTCTGAATACTTATCGGCAGCCCGCGGCAGGGAAACCAAGTCCCCTTCCCATCCTTCCTCGTTCTTACAGATGATTGTTTGTGGCACTTACAGGCGGCTTCAAATGAGTACACATGTTTTATTTCCCAGCAGACTTTAAATAACGACATCCTGCCATGAGCGAAAATCTGGCTGGCACTCCTGAGGACATGTCAGCTTGCGGCTTCATTCCCTATAAGGCATCAAACATTTTTTATGAAACATAAAAATTTAAAAAGACAAAAGATTCCATCGTTTTCCTTCTTGTAGAAAAATTGACCGCCAGAAAACAGAGTTTCCTCCCCACTGGGTTGTATCAGGCATCTGTTGCAACGATAAGGCTGACCGGAAGACCTCGGTGGCCTCTCCTTCCCAGGGGTCTGCAGGAGCCACTCTGGGGCTGGGCTCCCTCATGCATCGGTGGTGGTTGGAGGGTTGGGGTGAGTGGGTGTCTGATTTAGGCTCAGTTTGCTGGTCTACCCTGCTGTACTTTATGTCCCTCTCCTTGCTTTTCCTGGACCACAGGCTAAGCTATGCTTGGGATGGCAGAGAAGTAGAAGAACACAAGCAGAAACATGCCTGCACCACTTTTTCAAGCCTTGTCGTACATCATCAGGTTTGCTCTCATCCCACTGGTCTGAGCGGCCCCATAGCTGAATGCAGGGTTGGGGCGGGAGGGTACTACAAGCAACAGAAACAGAAGAAGGGAAGAATTAGAGACCACCACTGTCATCTGCAACTACAACGGTCCTGGTCCCATTCCAGAGCCAGCGGTACTTTCTGAAGCCCCGATCAGGCTTGACGAGGACTGTTACGGCCTCCCAAGTGAGCCTGGGAAGAGTGGCCTGTATGGTGGTGATTTTTCTCAGACATTTTGATAGTGAACTCCAGGTAACACACGACTCTCCCAGGGGCACAGATGCATGCCATCCCGAAAATCAGGAGAAACCGTCACCAACAAATCAAATACCAAACCTCCTGTCCACGAGGCTGAACGCTTCCAACAAAGCTAGAATACACTCTTATTTACTGCCCATAACCACTGAATGAGAGTAACTGTGACAAGTGCAAACATTTAATGTAGCATGTACTATGTTTGGGCTTTGGGTTAAGCACTCTCTCTGAGTTATTCCTCTTACTTTTGATAACACACCAGTGCGGTCAACATGATGATGATAAGGCCAATTTTACAGATGTGGAAGCTAAGGCCGGGGTTCAACAGCTGGCCGAGAACCCACAGATAGGAAAAGGAAGAGCCAGAACTTGAATCCAGATCCACCCGGTTCTCCAGATGGGGTTTCTCACCACGACCCTAGACCGTCCCCGTGTTCATTCACGTAACTCTCAATGGCCTTGTCACGCTGCTCTCTTTATTTATAAATAATGCTCAGAGCTTCGGAATCTGTTCCTGACGGAAAGACTCTTCTGTCTAAAAAAACGCCTACATTTTACTCAATGCCTTGCTAGTCTAATTTGGTGTTTCTTCCATTTGTATACTAACTAAGACGGTTTCTGAGGAGAACATAGGATAAGAGTCAAGATACTGAGTCTGACTGGCTGCTGCCTATCTCTGAAAAAAAACCAAAATCATGGAGGGAGGAAATCAATAAACCTTCAAGAAGCAGAGCAGGAAGGGGTGGTGGGGGGAGCCCTTGGCCCCAGACTCCCTTGGTTTCTTCGCTGTAAATTCAGACTATTTGGTGAGTATATTCAAGATACTCTACTTAATAGAAGTTGATATAAAAATAGATACTGAAATTTTAAAATGGCTTCCTTTTATTCTCCACATAGCATATGTGTGTGCATAAAAGCGAACTGCTTGTCAGAAGCTGCTAAATGGTACAAGCTTTACCATCGACTGTGTTTCAACCCATTCTACCATTTTCCATATTGCCTGTTGATGGCGAGAGGTTTACGGGCAGACTCTCATTTGACTCCCTCGTCAAGAGTAAATGCTGCTGCTGAATCGCGGTTGACCTACACAACCACACTAAGGGTATTTAAGGGCATTCCCACTATGCTGTAATGGTCCTTAGGACCCCAACCCCCAGCAACTGGGAGCCAGAGGGAGGCCAGATGTTGCTGGTGCATCTGGGCCAGTGAATAGGTGTCAGCTCTTCCTGCAGAAGCTGTTCCTAGAGACCCTGAAGTTGGCCTCTTGACCAACTTGACCTCCAGACTTCTCTGAAGTCCCAGCCAGTGCCGCGGCTGGTGCTGCAGGGGCCTGCCTCCGTCCATCCGTCGCCCCAGGCCCCTGCTGCCCCAGCCGTGGTACAATGGCAGGCCTCCCTCCCTGCCACCCAGGCTCGGTAGCAAGGTTGGTCATCAGGGTAACCCCAGCATCGTTGTTTCCGTGCCCAATGACTAAACTTCAATCCTGGGAAATAGTTGTTTTTATACCCACAAAACAGGGGAAGGAATCCTGTGATGTTTCAATGATTGAATGTAGGTGAGGTCTTCAAAACCAATCATAAACATTTATGAGAAAATGCCTTTGGACACCTTTTCAGGCCCCGAATGTGTACTTGATAAAGCACAGGAAATCCAGGGTGACTCTCCCATTCTTCTGTTACTTTCGGTTCACTAGTTCTAGGGAACAATCTGCAAAGCCTGTAAAAGAAACCAGGAATGCTGTTTGTCAGCAGACTGCTGTGCTGGGCAGAGTTCAAATGGTGAACAGAACAGGGGAAGACCAGTTTCCTGGCCATTATGCAGTTGGCAACCTCTTAGCGAGGGCAGGGCTCCTAGCATGGGGGTCGGCAGTAAGTCTGCACTGAATGTATACAGTACGAAGGCCTCCAAGCCCTGTGGGTGCTGTCCCGCAGCACATGGGGGTCTCAGGACAAGAGTCCGATGGTACCTGATCAAGCCTTGGAAGCCCAGGTGAACAGAGAGATAGATGGTAGAGAATAGTAAAAAATGCCTGGTATTACAAAGAGAGGCAGGGCTACCTGCCCTCTCTATCTAGACAGAGGTGAGAGGTTGTTAATGATAAGGAAGCGGCTTACATGATTATGGAGGCCGAGAAGTCTGAAATGTGCAAGTGAGCCAGGGGTGTGGACCTAGGGAGACTCCGTGTTCCAGTTTGAAGGTCATTGGGCAGGAAGGGCTAACATTGCAGATGGAGTACAAAGGCAGTCAGCTGGACAATTCTCTCTTGTTCAGGGGAAGGTGGGGTTTTGCTATTGTTGTTGTTGTTGGTTTGGGTTGATCCAGGCCTTCAACTGATTAGACAAGGCCCACTCACATTATGGAAAGTGACCTGCTTTACTCAAGTCCACCCATTTAAGTGTTAAGCTGACTCAAAAACACCCTCACAGGGGCGCCTGTGTGGCTCCAAGGGTGAAGCATCTGCCTTTGGCTCAGGTGATGATTCCAACGTCCTGGGATCAAGCCCCATGTCCAGCTCCCTGCTCAGCAGAGAGCCTGCTTCTCCCTCTCCCTCTGCCTGCAGTTCTACTTGTGCTCTTTCTCTAGGTCTCTATCAAATAAATAAAATCTTAAAAAAAAAACAAACAACAACAACACACTCACAGAAACACCCAGAATGATGATGTTTGACCACTCTCTGGACACCCTGTTGCCCAGCACACTTGACAAAAAAAATCACTCAGCATAAGCACGACCCTAGAGAAGTTAACCACATTTCAGGCACGGGTTGACCGCATTAATTCTGGATTGGCATAGGAGCTCCCGGGTTCCGTGCATCAAGAGAAGTCCAGAAGGCTTGGGAATTCTGGAAATTTTACAGAGATGGATTTCTCTAGCACATGGAAATCTCCCCTAAAAGCGGGTGGGGGGTGGGGGGTGGTGAGAAAGAGAGACACACCCCAGGGGGAAACCATTAACAGATAATGAATCATCATCTGAGCTTAGCAGCTCCTGCTGTTTCCTCTGACAAAATAGCGTGTTTGCCAGGCAAGGTTATTTGGGAGGGGAGAATTATTTGTAAAAAGCAACATCAGATCCAGGACTCCTAGCAGTGTTTAGCTACATGCACATGTGAGTGTGGGCATGCGTGTGTGCATTGCATATTTATCGAAGGACGCATCCCCCCCCCCCTTTAAATCCTTTGCTGATTCATTCTCCTCTACAAATCCTCTGAACATGGCGAGGCCTTGGGCCTCAGGCAGGCCCTCTGTCCTATATCCATTCTTTCTGGAAGTCATCTCCATCTCAGATATAAAGACCACTGGTAGGCGGATGACTTGGGAATTTATTTTTCCCAGCCCCGACCTTCCCTACTAAACAGCAATTTCCTGGGGTACAGCTTCGATCCAGCAATTAAACAACAACAACAAAAAAACACCTCTCACTCATCCCTTAATTTTCTCTCTCTACAATGATTCCTTCTCATTACACAATGTATACAGTCCCCACACCACTGACTAATCACCACTGCCCTTTATAAATGGGCCTGGCCCAATTCCCAAACAACCCAGATAAAGCCGCTGTAACTTCAGAAGCTCTTAGCATGGGGTTTCCTCTCCAGCCTGTGCACACACACACCCCCCCCCCCCCCCCGCCAGGTACCACCTAGCACTCCCCGGGGCCTGCTGGGAGGTCCACGCACCAGAATATAAAACCATGAGAAAACACTCCCCTAAGTCCTGAGAGGTGGCTGATACCACAGAGAATAAACTTTCGTCTAAGGACACAGGCCACCAAAAGCTGTATGTGTTTTCTTTTTGAAAGATTTACGGGCTAGGAAGGGGGTTAAGTCAGGTTTTCCGGTAAATTTTTATCAGGACAAACAAAAGGAAAGTCATCTCTTTTGTATAATTCAAGGTGCTCGCGATTTGCTTCTGCCTCTCCTGAGAGAGCAGGCGTGTATGCGGAGATTGGCCAAGCTTCCAGAAGCAGCAATGCGGCTCACGGTTTAACATGCCCTGGCAACTGAGGCAGGTGATTGCTAAAACTGGACCAGCCTTGACGTTTTATCATCTGTGGGTGTTACTCCTTGGGATGCCGGGCTTCTGACCTGCCCTCAGCTCCGTTCAGAGCGTTTTAAGCCAATGACAAAAGCAAAACCTTGCTTCCTCACCACTGACATCAACGCCCTTGTCCCCCACACAATAGAGAGGTCATCGTTTTCAGGATAAGTTCGGTTTCAGTGCTTTTCATTTGATTTTTGTCCGGCACCTAGAGGAAATGGGGATTTGGGAAGCTTTTTAATGCCTTCATCTTACAAAAGAGCGAATCCAAACCCAGAGAACCCCAGCGACGCGCTCTAGGTCACACAGCACAGCCCTTAACCTCAGGACTCCATCTTCCCATCTGTGAAATGGCAGTAGCAAGCATAGCTGCCTTATGAGGTTTTTGCGGCTATTAAATGCAGTACTATATCAAACAGACTCAGCAGAGTGCCAGGCACAAGAAAGAAAAGCAGATGTCTGGCATTAATAATCTTCTCCAGGCTAATCCTGTGAGCCAGGAGCAGCTAGGATAGCCTGAGAAATCGGCAAGGCTGGCTACAGTTTTCAGTGCCCCTACCACTTTGTGTATTTGGTAAAATAACAACAACAACAACAAACACACAAACAAAACCGGAAAGGTGACTCCAAAACTAGCCCCCTTTCAGTCTTTGAACTTCACCAATTAACCCCAACTGTGTGGGGGCTTGGGGCCAGCCGAAGAGGAAGATCTCTCCCCAAAGAACAAAATGGCCCTTCCTGCAGATAAAACATGGCTTCTAGGAGAGCAAGGGACTTTTCTCCCCTTTATGAGGCCAACCTAATCAAAGGAACTTTTTTACGGGTTCTTCAATTAAATCGCATCACGCAAAAGGAAGCCTTGATAAGCGTGAGAGACCGCCCTCTGCTGTGGGTTTTCATTAGTGCAACAAGGGTTGGTATGGGAGCTGCGGGGCCAGGCAGGGGACCAAAGTCGAGGAATTCTGGAGGGACCCTGGGGCTGGAGGACACCGACTTCTTCTTTGAGTTCCGTCCCCCACTGGAAAGAACAACCTGACAGGGTTCTCAGGCAAATGAAGAATTCTAGAGGAGAGGCTGGGACTGGGAGGGAAGGTGTTGCGACACAATGATCTGCTCACGTCCCTGCCTTCCCAACCCCGCATCCAGCGAAGGGCCCACAGGGAGAATCAAGGCTGGCTCACTTCTGAAGCATCCCCGTGTCTCAGGTGCACAACAAATTGTTACAAAATTCCAAAGTGGTGAGCTGAAGGAATCATCAATAGATGAAAGGAAAGTCGGCTCCTCTTTCCATGGTTAAGATGCTGGGCAAACTTCAAGAGGTCACTGTGCTGATTATCAGTGTTCTCAGGTACTGGGAACGGGAGGAAGACTGCACACTGTATTAGAGAGAAGGATCCCGTGGTCACAGCTGACGAATGATGCCTGGCAATTTTCCATTTCTAGAGGCAATCAAACAGTCTGGATGATTCCTTAGGGGTGGGGGAGAAATCTCCAGATTTCTGATTCAGGTGTGTAGTTGGTCTCAATCAGTAATTCTCAGAGTCTGACATGTCACAGGCCCAAAACAACATCCAGAATAATTTAGAGGATCTACGCAGGGTTTGAGGGCTTTTATAAAAACTATTTAATATCACTGTGCTTTCTTCAAAGAAGGAGCCACTTAAAACAAATCTAAAGACCAAAGCAAGTATCAGAAAGAGGAGGAATAGTCTTGAAATGGACCGGATTTGGTTTCACAACCCTTACCCTTCACATTTAGCTGTGAATAAATGCAAATATCCTAGAACAGTACTTGTTTACCCATTAGTTTGGAGAAACTTTTTTTTTTTTGTAATGCTCAAGAAAGATTGATAAAGCTTTCTTAATTTCAGGGGAAAGGGAAAAAAGACCCATCCGATACTGTGATCCCATTTAAGAATTCTGAAGATCTGGGATGAGCAACAGGGAAGGGCGAAGAACTTGACGAGAGGCTGGAGTGGCACCATACTGTCTCACGCCCCACTTGGAAAAGACAGGGTGCCATCAAGGCAACAGTCCCCTACCAGCTATCAAAACTTGGGTCTCATTCGGGGCGCCTGGGTGGCTCAGTGGGTTAAGTCTCTGCCTTCGGCTCAGGTCATAATCTCAGGGTCCTGGGATGGAGTGCTGCATTGGGCTCTCTGCTCAGAGGGGTGCCTGCTTCCTCCTCTCTGCCTGCCTCTCTGCCTACCTATGATCTCTGTCTGTCAAATAAATAAATAAAATCTTAAAAAAAAAAAAAACTTGGGGCTCATGGTTGGACTTGAGATAGCCCCTAAAAAATGAATGCTAAATTAAGTATATATTGTGTGTTCTGGGAGAACATGTGTAGAACTTTCATCATATTCAAAAAGGGATCCTTTAGGTCAAAAACTCTCAAGTCACTATTTAAAAGGGCCAATTCCGAAACGTGTCCTACTGAAATGTATAGCTGATTGAAGTAGCCCCAATTTTTACCTCTCCCTGCATCCACACTTTGGCTCATCACGGACCTTATTTCCCACTGCTCAGCATCGACTCGGCCGCACGACTTGCTTTGGACAATGGCAAATAGGTACAAATGACCACGCCCCAGCTCCAAACTTGAGCCTTAAAGCACGTTTGGTTTTGAGCTTGTTTTTTTGGTACCTCTCCCGGGCCATGAGCAGAGCCTGTCTGAGTTAGCCACGGATCCCGAGAAGGGGATGAAAGACAGGAGAAGCAGAGCCAATTCGGCCAACCCCCAAACTCACGAGTGAGGAAAAAATGAATAGTGTTGCACGCCACCAAGGTTCTGAGGTTATTTGTTACACATCATTACTGGGACAATAGCTAACTGATACAGGATGTGAACGGTAGAATTTTCCTGGAGTAGAAGGAGAATAACTAGGTGTCCTTAGGGCTGAGTCATATGAGGACGAGCACAGCTTCTTAATCCCACTCCCACTCACCTTCTACAAAAGCTCTTGACCCCTTTTCCCAATCCTTGGCTCTAAGAGACGTTAGTTTTCTGCTCAAGCAAAGAAAAATCTGTGAGCTGGGACCAAGAGTATGGGTCACCATTTTGGGCTATTTTGGCTGCTTAACGTTAATGGATACGTGCACTTCCCAAATACTTGCAGTTTCTCTTTTTAAAAGCCCCAATCTTAGCAAACGCACTTGTCATTGTTCCAAGTCTTTTACAGACTTGCCCACCTTGGCCAGAGGAGCATATAGCCTAGAGTTTTGACTATTTTGGAGGAAGGCAGGATAAAGCACAGGATGCAGAAATCTAAACTCCGTAGCTTTGGATTGTGAGTAAAATAGCCTCCCTGAACCTGTCTCCTCACCTGTAGAACGGGGCTCCTACTCACTTCTGAGGGTTGTGGAGAGGTTTAACTAAATGATGCATCAGCTTCTTGGCTATAGAAGCATGGTCCTCAGATGCCGACGTCTTGGTCACTATGAACCATAGCTAAAGTATGGAGAGCCCACTGGGGGCAGAGGCCAAGAGCTCTTTGTGCTAAGAGTCAGAACTGGATTCCTGCCTGGTTTTGCCCCGCCTCACCTATGCCAGACAATCTACCTCCCCTTCTGAGCCCTGGCTGCATCATCAAGAAACCAGTGCTCCTGCAAAAGCAAAAGCAGGAGAATCTTCCAGGGCCCGGAATCACGAGATGATATATGCAAAAGGGTCTAGAAAACCATGCAAAGCCTTGCAAATACAGGTTATCCTTACTCTTGGACAGAGGCACAGCGACACCTTCAGGGAGCTCTCCTGTTTTTAGTGGTACTTCCCAACTAGGACTCGTGGTGGCTCATAAGGAATACTTATAAATACCATCGCAGTCTACTTATGAAAAGCCAGAGGAACTTGAAGGAGACCCATTTACTGAGAAAGAGCCAAGCCAATGAAAATGTAATTCAAGGGGCGTTCAAAGGAGGTAGAAAACCACAGCGTTCTGTTAGCTCCAATATTATGATTCACATTCCTGTTGGTCTGAGAAGGGGCTGCCCGTGAAATGCTATCTTGGAACCTAGGAGCGTGAAGGCTGGATTCAGAGGTTCCTCGTTTTGTGGGATCACAGAAAGGGTGAAGAGTGCAGGGAGAGCAGCTCAAAACAGAGCCTCGGGAAATCCACATTTTGATGGAAGAGGGGAGAAAGGAGGACCACGCCTAGGTGAAGTTTTTATGTGGCTTGTAATCAGACCTGACTTTGCTTCACATACTGGACTATATTAAACATGTGGGTCATCTTTACCTACACATGTCCAACTTTATTATTAAACCCCGCAGCTCCATGCTGAGGGCACGGCCTCTCCAACCGAGCACGGACAGAGGTGGGATTCCACAACATCTCTCCAGGACAGGCTCTGAGATCCCGGTGCAGAAACCCGGCCCCAGGACGAGAGTCTCGATTCGTTCCACGTGAGAGAAAGGGCCGCTACTCCACGTCTCCGCATTGTTCCTGTAAGATCTCTTGTTCTTTCCCTCACCACGTAGTCTTCAATAGAACTTTTGTATCCCTGCTGGAGGACTCCTGAGTTCCCAAGGATAAGTAAGAAGACTGGAAACAAAATATGGAGATATGGTGGGTATATCAGGACCCTGGTAATAAGGAGCCTAAAATCAGAAGATCCATCTGAATATGGACACAGGAGACTTTAGGAGAAAACAGGTTAGCCAACGAACAAACATCTTTTCCTAGAGGTAAGAATGGTCTGATTCAGTCAGTGTAAGAGATTAGGGGGGGAAAAAAATTGAGCCAGAGTGTTCAATAACTTGTTCATATTACAAGGGAAGTTGAGGGGGCCTTCTTTGTTAGCATGGATTCAAGTTCAAGAGTGGAAATCAGTGGCTGATCTTGGCGCTAATAATAGTCTTTAGCTATCGCCAGGCACTGTGCTCAAGGCTTTACATGGACTATACACCATTTTAGTTACACAATAACCTTATCAAAGCAGTATTATGGTCTTCATGGTGCTTTAGGGGAGAAACAGGAGCTTAGCGAGTTCCAGCCCCTCACCCACAAACTAAGATATCAGGAGTACCAAGGACGGCATCTAGGCTTGGCTGAAGTCAACACCTCCCCCAGATAACATCCACAAAAGGATCGGAAACATCAATCTCCCCATCTTCTAGAATCAGATACCTTCACGACAAAAATCAATCCTTGTTAAAGGCAAGCTTTAAAAGGAAGAAGATCTCCCACAGTCCCCTCCCCGCCACCCCTCACATCTTCTGCCTGCCAATCACCGTGGACGGGTCAGGTTTTAGCTGAAGGGAGACTTTAGTGACCAAAATCTTATGCAATTAAAATGTTTATTGTTCAAAAAGCTTTTGCTGGAAAAGATGCATTTTACATTTATCACTAGTCTAGTAACCTTTGATAAGTATTAAAAAATGTTTACAGAATGTCTAGAATTTAGTTGGTAAATCACCCCAGGAGACCCTTGTGGCCTGGGCTTTGCCACCTAGTATGCTCTCTTAAGAAAAGTCACTTCCGCTCCTTGTCAATCTGTTTTCTCAACCAGACCGACCAGGAACTCTCTGGGAGTCTTCCCAGGTCCGAGATTCTGCAAGACAGGAAGGAAAGGTAGTTTACTCTGAAATGACGCAAGAAGAATGTTCTCCTTATCAAGAATTGAACAACAGAATCTGTGAAGGAAATCTCCATCTAGAAATTTCTCAAGGTACCCTTGAGAGAGGAGCGCATACTTCTGGCGATTCCAATCACCGTCTAAAGGACATAGAGACATCTGTTAGTTAATAATTAATGACTTACCAGGAAGAACATATTAACAGGCAGATCGTGGTAATGTGCGTTTTCTCAGCATGGGAACCAGTGTCTCGGGTGGTGACCAGGCAGTGTCATTGGCCTCGAAGAGGCTGCCTCATGCTAGTAAGGCTCACTGTCCGAGGCCTCATGCTGCAGACAGGAGAGAAAGGACGGCCTTCACCCTAGCTGGTCTCCCCTGCAAGCAACAGAGAGACTAAGCAGACTGCCACTACCATTCCAGACCTCGTGATTTGATCTTATGCCACCCATCTCAGGGACAACCGTAGTTGTGGAAGAATTCTCAACATGCCCATCCCGACAAGCTTCCATCAGACAGATTGTCATCTCTTAAGATTGCCCTTATAAAAGTTTAATAAGAGACAGGAACGGACATTTGTGGAGTGCAGGGTAGGCTAGCTGTGTGGGTCATCTTATTCAATTTTTACAGGCAAACTCTCTCATCAGGTGCATGAATGTCCAAGGGAGACCTCTGGAAGGCCAGGCCAAACTCTGGAACCAGGGTAAATCTCTTCAATTCCTGCGTCACGTTTCCGGCTGACCGCCTGTCCGGTCCTCGATGCCTTGTTTGAAAACATAAACCTCAAAGGACAACGGGCAGTAAGCCCAATGCCACCACCGTCATCATTCCTTTTTATCCAGCGAGTTCCGGAGGTAAAAGGATGTCGTCCTGTTAGGATAAGGATGTGGCCTAAAGGAAGTCTCCCCACCCCCGCCCCAGTGTTCAATCGTACACAGGGAGATCTTGGAGAAGTTACCCCGTTATCTGGTGACCCAGGAAAGCTAGGAACATTAAAGTTGCCGGCAGCTGCTTTAGCTTAGGCAATGCATTTCTCGACATGGTTTTCAAACATTTTGGAAAGGAGAATGCACATAACGGACTTGCCTGAACTTTGTATTTCCTTTCTCGGCTTTCCTCCTGAGCCTCTCCCAGAGGCCTGGCTAAATTCCAAAAGCAAACACTACACTCATATGTTCCAGTCTCCTTATTAACTTCTGCAGCAGTAACTTCTGATTCATTGTCATGCCTGCGTTTCATTACATTCTGTTCATCAGGAGCAACACTGATCAGCCTGTTTCTGCCCTGTACCCACCCCCAGAAAGGGGCACTGGACTGTAGTTTCAGCTCCCCCTCCCCTCCCACCAAAAAGTGTCCTGATTTTTATGACAGAAACCCTCCAAAGGGGAATCACGTGTTTCTGGAAGAATTTTGAGCATCTCTGAAGGGACAAAGAGATGACTCATTACCAAGAGACTGGGAGAGCAAAATGGAAGGGAAACTGATGAAAAGCACTTTCAATTTCTCAAAAAGGAAAAAAAAAATTGTTTTCTCCTGATACCTCTCAAAGAAGATGGCCTTGGTCCTAGCATACATCTTGGGGGGGGGGGGGGGAGACACAAGCAACAGGAAAAGCAACCTGAGATCTTGTCTTCTAAATCAACCTTCGACTTCAGCGACTCAGCTTATGAACAAATGAAGGTACCCTAGTGGCTTCATCTTTTCTTCCTCACCCCAAATATGCCATCCTTTGATTCTCAAGCTATGATAAGATATATGTGGAAATGAAAAGACAACTCTCATCTACATGGATTTTGACAAGAAGAAGAACACCAAAATGTGAGCCCTCATTTCTAGCCAACCAATAGAGCAGAGCGGAATATAGGAATGGGAGCTATTTTGAAGGTTTCCCATGGTTACGGCTGCTATGGAAATCATTTTCTTCTCTGGGGTTTTCAGATATCTGAGCCCAGCTTCAATCACTGTTTAAAGAAGGAGAACAAAGGGAGAACATGGACAGAAATTGCTTCTTTTATTTAAAGTTTTAAAAGGTTCCAAACTAGGGTGGTTGGAGGATGGGCAGAGGCACCAACGGCCGCGGTAACCTCAAAAGACTGCCATCAGGGTCAGCCGGCATGGGACAAGATCAATCCCTCGAGGTCTGGAGAGAAACCTGTGCTTTCTGGACAGAGACAGATTTATCTTTTAAAGCACCAAGTGAAACGTATAACTCCCCCCGTGTAAAATCAATGGCCTCCTACCATCCTTAAGATAAAGTCTTAACTTCCTGAGATGATATGAGACCCAACAGCCTTCTTCCATCTCACCTTTCTTACCCTCTGCCTTATTTTCTGCAGATCAGCTGCCCTGGTTTTTATACATCAAATATGTTATGTTCCTCCCTGCCTCAGGGCCTTTGCACATGCTATTTCCTCTGCCGAGGAGGCTTTTTCTCCCTCTCCCCCATTTCACCTGTTCATCTTTTAGATTAAATGATTAAACATCACCTTCTCTGGTTTATTCAGACTGGTCAGGTCATCTTATCCTTCCCTGTGGAGCATTTGTTGCAATTTAATCAAATCTATAATTTGATGTTTCAGGATTCAGGAGCACAAAGAGGTAGAGTAGAAGCTCTATGAGGGCACAAAATGTATCTCTAGTTTATCCTGCGGTACACAGGCATTATAGTTCAGTGCCTTGCATACGACTGGCACTCAGTAGATATTTATTGGATAAATAGTTCCATGGTATGTTACAAGTAGAGTTTTGTCTCTGTCCGATGTCATGGCATGGTATTTCCCTAAGCCACAAACATCTCATATGTGATAGCTTTATAGGAGTCTTACAAATATGGGCTGAAAATGTTATGTGTGAATTTTATCTCAATATAGCTAGAAAAAAAAATATGGAGTGGAGTTACACCGTAGGTCCAGCTAGGGTTTTGAATTTAGCACACAAGGTCAACTTAAGTAGAGCAACGGCTCTGGACTGGGGATAGTCGTAACATGGGGAACATGTAGTGACATGTGTGACAGCTAAAGACATTTTGGATTGCCACAACTGGCAACCAGTGCATCAAAATCAGGGATGCTGCTAAATGTCCTACAATAGACAAGACAACCCCCCATAACCATGAGTTATCCAATCCACGTGTTGACAGCATCAGAATAAGAAATCTGATATAGAGGTAAATTATTCTTCATAACACACTTGATAAAGGAGCCATCTTGGAGAACAATAGCCCTCTCTCCTGGTCTATTCCAGGCAGCTTTCTGCCCATGTTGAGACAGACACTGCTCCTGTCTCAAGCTGAAAACTAGACAAAGTCACCAGCTTTCATCAATGCATTAGAAGAATGTTTACCTTTAAACACTAGCATCTCATCCAGCATGGCAAGAAGCCCACACGACCACAGAGATTCAGAAGCCGAAACCAACAAGAAGCAAGAGAGTCATGTTCTCCTTCTCCTGTTCACACCAGGGCTAGGCAACATGAGGAGAATGGAAGGTAAAATGCCCACACTTTTCCATCTCTCATTCTGTCTTTTCCACAAGGATGAAGTGGTCCAGTGGGAACTCACCTGCCACCATCTTGCCAGTGGGGTCAGGTTTTTCTCCACTGCAATCCTCTGCCCACATCCCCCAAATGTTTCCCCCTTTGGTGCAGGAGAAAAGCCCACTCCTGGAGCCGCATTCCTTTGAATCCACCATTTCTCAAACAAAATGAGTCTGTTCAACTGCACGCTGTCTTAAATGTAAATTCTAGGTGAATTTTTAAAAAAAAAAAGTAGCACTTAGCCTTTACGTAGGGAGGAATTATGTTAACTAGGGAAATGAACTAGTATAAAAGAACTGGATATGAAAAAGCAAGGGATATAGCAGAAGGTAGGTCTTTGGGTTGCATACATGGGGTCAAAAATGTGGAAAGCACTGAAAATCGTATCACTTGCTATGGGACAGCAGGTAAGAGACTTAACCTCTCTATGCCTCAGTTCTGCTACCTGCAAAACAGACGTAACAGTGCCAGTCCCAAAGGGTGGTAGATGACGATCAAATGAAAGAATGGAAGTCAAGCTCTTAGATCAGTCCTTGGCCCACAGTACCTACTCCACAAACAGTTTACTCAGGACAGGCCATGATCTAATTGTTAGAAGACTGTACAATCAAGACAGGAAAGCCACCTTGAGGAAGGACGCTTCGAGATTCTTGCATACAGTCAGCATTCAGTAAATATTTGCCAAATGTTTACTTCATTTGTTTAGTCATCCCTTTGGCCCAGTGCCTAGCTACCAGGACTGCAATGTTATACTCAGGGTGGCAATAAACCAACTCTACTTCCTAACTTCCCATGCAGGTAGCGATGGCCATGTGACCATGCTTTGGCCAATAAGATGTGCATTGATGTCATGGATGAATCTTCTGGGAAAGAAGATGATTCAGTTGCAACAGTGCTTCTTCCTCTCCCTTCCCCTTTCTTCGCACCTCAAATATAGTGCTTGTGTAGGGTGGCGGAAGAGGGAGGCAGGCAAGAAAAGCCATCTCCCTCTCTTGAGGACAGAGCACATGCTAACAAGGGATGAGCTGAAAAGAGAGAAGCATGTGTCTCAGATGACAGCTAAGCTGGCACACCACCCCTGTATGCCCAAAGTCACTATTTCTCATTACATAATAAAAATAAAATTCCTAATTCATTTAAACCAGCTTCTGTCTCGGGGAGAAGGGGGGTCTGTGCAATCCTCCACCAATAATCACACTTTTTATGGTAGAGTGTCTCTACCTTCTCCTGGTCAAATTGTTCCCATGTCTTCAACTAACTCCCAGCAATGACCTAAACACTAATGACTATTTCTTCACCTCAAGCCCTAAGCATATACCAAGCCTGTGACATATACCAAGCCTGTCTCTAAGATAAACCTCTAGAACTTCTCCATCAGAATGTCCCACAAGCCACTCAACCTTATCTTATCCAAACCGAAGCTCTTCCTCTTCTCCCCAAATGTGTTCTCCACCTGTTCCCAGTTCGGGGAATGTTGCCTGACCTGTTTGGGATATTCCACATCACCCAGAATGCAGAAATCTTTCTTTTCGTCCAATCCTTCAATTTCAAGTCAGCCACTGAGTATTAAGAAATTGAGTTCTGGGGGCACCTGGGTGGCTCAGTGGGTTAAAGCCTCTGCCTTTGGCTCGGGTCATGGTCCCAGAGTCCTGGGATTGAGCCTCGAGTTGGGCTGTCTGCTCAGTGGGAAGCCTGCTTCCCCCTCTCTCTCTGTCTGCCTCTCTGCCTACTTATGATCTCTGTCTGTCAAATAAATAAGTAAAATCTTTAAAAGAAAGAAAGAAAAAGAAAAGAAAAGAAAAAAAGGAATTGAGTTCTAAAATGGCTCACAGATTCAAGCCTGCTTTGTCTTGGTCCCAGTTATAAGAACAGTCAAGGGTCAGGGGAAAGGGCAGAACCCACAAAGTCCTTTATAATGCATTATCATCCACCAACAGGATCACCATTTTCTAAAGCTGATGTGGGGCATTGGGGAGGACTTTCCCTGAAGAGCATCCAACATTCGGCCTCCAAGGTTAGAGCAAAGCAGGTCATTCATTAGGACAATGTTCCAGTCCACAGAGTCTGATAGACTTCTCTCCTGTGAATTCCTTAGGTAACTGACATTGGCACTGAGGTGTGCACCTATGTTATGGGCTGTCCCTTGGAGGTGTTTGCCCCTCTGCCTACCCCCACTCCACAAAAGCACTCCAGGCCACTGGTAAATTAACTCAGTAGCATGGAGATACAGTTTTCATTGTTTGTTGCCTAATTCATACTGCAGTCTACCAGGATGAAATAAAACTTCAAAAAGCTTATCAAAGATCCAACAGCGTTGGGCAGTAGGAGAAGCACAGACTTTATTATGCCACAAAGAGGGGCTTTCCACAGCGCAGGCAACGTGGCTCCCACCGCCACCATTCTGACACACCAGCCAGCTTCTGGCACTCGACCTGCCTTTGGGAATAACATCAATTCATCTTCACTGATTTTCCCTGTGATAACTTCATGACTATTTATGGGAAGCTTCAAAGGCTAAGAAATGCTAAACAAACAAGGAGATAAGTTGCCAAAATGTTAAACATCGGCCCTGGCTGACCTCACAAGATTTTGCTAGGGGAATTCTTCTAAGTTCACATAGATTATCACTGGAAACCAAATGTGTGATAACGTCTCAAAAAAAAAAAAAAAAAAATTCATCCTAGGCCAAACTGAAGAAGCTTACAAGCCAACACAAGATTATTTTTAGAATGTCACCTATTGAGAAGGAAAAATAAAAGCATGAAAAAAAAGAGTATGATTATACAATACAAAGAATAAAAATGAGATCTTTCTTCTTCAGAACCTATCTTGACCTTTTCCATTCTAGCCTGGGAACTTCGCAAGTTAAAAAAAAAAATCTAATTAAAAATCACTGCTGATATTTCAGTTCAAGTGAAAGTAATAAGGCTTTAAATTTTTTGGATGAACACATATCATTTTTCAGAGATAATCTTTCATAATACTCTAAATTAGATGTCTTACAGAGAGTTTTGCCTTTTCTTTTTAAGTGGATGATGTTAAAATGACTTTCTCAAATGCCATTTCTTCCTTTCCTTTCAATTTTAAGTAGCTAGGACAAGTGTGAATACCAGGGCAAAAAAAAAAAAAAATCAATCTTTAAGAAACAAAATATGCAGGTCTCTATTCACAGATTCTCTATCTGCCGTGGCAGAAAACAAAAATTAAGTGAATTAATGGGACCATGAAAGAGTCAGTGGATAAAGAGAGGTTCTATTTTTATTAGGCATCATCATTAAAAAAGCTTACTCGGTGCAATTAGATCTTTTAGCTCCAAGGAGTAGCCATTACCAGATAACATTAAAGACACACTCAATAAGGAGTCTGAACAAATAGTTCTCGGCCTAGAGGCTTAAAAACAATAATACAAGTTAACGTTTATTAAACACCTCTTTGTCAGATGAAGTAATTAGTATTTATGGGGCAACTTAATATGTGTCAGGCCCCTTCCTAAGTTTATTGGGATATTATCTTTTAATCCTCGCAAAACTCTGTAGGTCTCATAGAATTCTCCTGTGCATCAGAAGCTGTGAAGATGAGCAAAGTTGAGCCATGTAGCCGGGCTTTTCAGACCAGACAGACCTGGGCTGGGATGCGGATTCTGACATTTACCAGCAGCAAGAGCAAAGCCAAGAGCTAAGCCCTGAGACTCAGTTTTACCCTCTGTAAAATGGACACTGACCTTGTGAGGTTATCGTGAGGCCTGAAGGACAGAATACATAAAGCCCCTGGCCCAGCAGCTGCCACAAACAGGGACCCAACACACACTGATTTCCTTCCCTTTGTATTTGGTTCCTTATTTGCATTTTGTATCTTTGCCCCAAGGGGAAACATTGGGCAGAGAAGTGGTCAACCATTCCCATTTATTGTCAACCATAACTGAGGAAAGATAATCTATGAAACCCCCTTGTTACAGGATGTACACCTAAACCTCACGGACTCCGGCATGAAGGGGAAGTCCCCACGGGGGTGACTATGCCTCTCCCATTTACTCTTCCGCACATCTCCCACAGCACAGTGCACATACCACTGGTGGGAGCACTGAGTGTGGAAAGGCGGGTCATGTGGTTTCTTGATCTAGGTCCTGAGTGTGTAATTTGGGGAAATTTTGCAGGTTTGATTTGGACACTTTTTTTTTTTTTCTAAAGATTTTACTTATTTATTGGACAGAGATCACAAGCAGGCAGAGGAGCAGGCAGAGGGAGAAGGAGAGTCAGGCTCCTTTGCTGAGCAGAGAGCTCGACGTGGAGCTCGATGCCAGCACCCTGGGATCATGACCTGAGCCAAAGGCAGAGGCTTTAACCCACTGAGCCACCCAGGTGCCCCTGATTTAGACACTTTTATCTCTACATATAATACTGAAATAAAAAGCGTTCAAAAAAACAACTTCTGGGGGCGCCTGGGTGGCTCAGTCAGTTAAGTGTCTGCCTTCGACTCAGGTCATGATCCCAGGGTCCTGGACTCAAGCCCTGCATCAGGCTGCCTGCTTATCAGGGAGTCTGCTTCTCCCTCTCCCTGCTGCTCTGCCACCTCTACTCTCTATCTCTGTGTCAAATAAATAAAACCTTTAAAAAACAAAACAAAACAAACAAACAAACAAAAAATCCAACTTCCGGGACACCTGGGTGGCTCAATAGGTTAATAGGTCTACCTTCGGCTCAGGTCCTGATCCCAGGGTCCTAGGATGGAGTTTCATATCCGCCTCCTATCTCAGTGGGGAGTCGGCTTCTCTTCCTTCTGCCCCTCCACTCCTGCTAGTGCTCTCTTATTCTGCTCTCTCTCTGTCTCTCAAGCTCTCTCAAATAAATAACCAAATCTTAAAAAGAAAAAAGAAGAACACAAAAAAACAATTTCCACATAAGCAAATCCCTTGGAAAAGTCATTACATACCGTTGGGTACCCATACCTCCATCTAAATTCCATGCCTTAAACCATTAACCCCCACTTCCTTCTCAGCACCCCCCATGCCTCCTCTGGCCCCCGTTCCTCCCCCCCGCCCCAGCTTCCATTCTTGGAGCTCCTTCTCAGGCTCCATCCGGCCTCTCTCTGTCCCGGCTTGGCTCTTCCCCGCATCCCTCGGCCTGGCGTGCCCACCAGCCTTAAACCCTGTGTCATCCAGCGTCTCTGACTCTTCTCTCATATTCCTAACCCAGCTCAACCTTCCCCTGCCTCAGATCTGGATCCTCTGCACAGTCTGACCACTGTGGTCCTGCCCTCAACCTTCCTTGTGGTGAGGGACCAGGCTCCCCGCCCATGCCCAAGCTTTCTGTCTGCCTCAGGAATTCCCACTCCCTGCCCCTGGAGTTCAGGCCTTTCACAGAGACCACGGTCCTCCCTGTTTTCACACTTGGGTTGTGTTTTTTTTTCCCCCTCCCTGTTATCTAATTCCCTTTCTAAATGATATTCATTTGGACTTTTATAAGCCGATGCTAACAAAATTAAAAGTCAACAATCACTCATTTCAACAGCCAATTCTTAACGGGGTGCTTCTTAGGAGTCACGCACTACTCTCTGGACCTCACACACATTAATTTACTTAATTCTCCTCACAATCCCGTAAGATAAGTACTCTTCCAACCCTGAGTTCAGGGATGGGTGAGTGGACACTAAGGCCCAGAGAGGTTAACTAACTTGCCTAAAGACACACAGTCATTCCTGGTGGAGCTGGGGTGGGAACCAAGGCAGTCTGAGCCCAGAGCCAGGCCTCCTGAGCAGAACTGCCACTTGAAATTACTTCTCAGGCCATCAGGACGGCACCTAGATCTGGCTGGAGGCCACAGAGGGCGCCCGGGTGGGAGTGGCTGGCTTTGGGAAACTGTGTTCTGAGCAGTGCTTCTTGTGTGAAACAGAGGGAGGTGTCAGGCCCAGTTCCTTGCAAGTGAACGGATCACTGACACAGGGCAGTACCCTGAGGTGCTCGTGGTGGCGCCTGGAGACATCCTGGAGAACGTGGCCTTCTCACCTCTCAAATGCTGCTCAGGACAAGGGCTGGAGAGAAGGGCTCATCATGCCATCGAAGGAGGGCAGCCGAAGGGCACACTGTGTGTGTGCAGTGGGTTTTTCAGTGAGCAGGGGGAGAGGCAGAGACACATGGAAGCTCCCACTCCCCTCCCGAGAGTCTGCTTTTGACTCGGTCCTCAGCCAATCTGAGAAAAAGATGCTTCATAAAACACTGAAGGGAGGGGACGAGTCTCTGCAGAACCAAAGGCTTCTCACTGTGAAAAGCAACATCTGATTTAAAAACAAAGACCACTCAGGGCGCCTGGGCAGCTCTGTGGGTTAAGGCCTCTGCCTTCGGCTCAGGTCATGATCCCGGGGTCCTGGAATCAGGAGGGAGCCTGCTTCCTCCTCTCTCTCTGCCTGCTTCTCTGCCTACTTGTGATCTCTGTCTGTCGAATAAATAAATAAAATCTTAAAAAAAAAAAAAAAAAAACCACAAAGACCACTCAATGGCGTGGTTCTGAAAAGCCACACTTAAACCCCCAAACTCACAATTCTACTGTGTTCACAGGCTTCTCAAGAGAGATAACAAAATATGGGAGGGCATCCCTCTCTCTCTTCATCTCCTCTCTCCAAACAAGTGTCAGAATTCTTCATCTTTCTGGGCCTTACTCTCCTTTGGGGCATCTAGTGAAGCCCCGGAACCCCTACCCAAAGGGAGTAAAATAAAATATATCCGATTATAAGGGAAACCAGTCAAATACATAGATATTAAAATTTTCAATTTGATGTAGCAAAGTATGTCCTTTTATGTTAGTATATATGGTATATATACTACATAACAGTATATCCTATGTGCATAGAGTATATATTGTCTATTTATATAGACCTACATATAAGTTATGTTACTAAGGTATTTTGGTTTTTTTAGATTGAGAGAGAGTGAGAGAGAGTGAGAGAGAGCAGGCCAGGAGATCAAGACCTGAGCTGAAATCAAGAGTCAGATGCTTAACTGATTGAGCCACCCGGGTGCTCCTGTTAGCAAGTTTTATATGCAAGTTATAATTTACATGATTTAGTATATGTGGTGATCAAGTACTTATTAGCATATGCTACATGGAGATCCAGCACCAAGTTTGGTAATACCATAATTCCTAAGCAGCCTAATTTTCTAAGTAAATGATATTTCCAGATAACGTCCATGTCCCACTATGGGACATGAAGACATCTGGAATATTTATTGGGGACAGAGTCAGAGGTACTGCTCGTGTTATTACCCTAGCTTGTCGCCTGCATAATTGAGGGAAACGCCCGAAGTTCAAGTAGGGGTTAGTAGAAACAAAGATGTAAAACCGTCTCCACCCACGTGCAGGGGTGCTCTGACTTTTCATCAGGGGCAGCCAGGTTAAGAAACAGTGTTCTCGAAGGATGTTGGGATAAGGCCAGGGCTGAAATGGGGGGATCTGGTGGCCGGTGGAAAGTAAGCACCATTAGAAGGGGATTTTTCTACTAAGGTGGGTGACTAGTTATCACAAGTCAGCCTGCTTATTCTTTTCACACTGAGCTGATTTTTCACAAAAACAAACAAACCAACCAACTTCCTCTTGCTCACAGATGTGCAGCGGGCCTCCCACGTCAGGGCGCAAGCCAGGGCCCCAGACAGGTGTGTGGTGTGGAGGCTGAGACTCCGAAAGCTCTCCTTAGCCCTCTGTTCACTTCTTGACTCATTTTTAACCAGTCTTCAGCGTCCTCTGTACCTGGAGCCCACTGCCATTCCCTCAGTTTTAATCCTCCCAGTTTAAGTCATAAGCCATTAAGAAACACGCTAAAACAAAAAAGACCTGAGAAATGTTTTAAAAAGTAAGAGTAGCCCCTTCCTAGCAACAGTTTAATCAAGGGAGGTTTAAGTTATTCGAGCTACTCGCCCGAGTAGAAAGGAGTGCGTGCAGAGAACACTGGCGAACAGTCCCAGATCTAGGCTCCGGCCACTTTCCAATACATACCCCAAGAAGTCAACCTCCTTTGCATTGCCCCTGGCCCCTTGTGGATAAAATAAAGATAATTCTTTTTTTTTTTTTTAAGATTTTATTTATTTGACAGACCAAGATCACAAGTAAGCAGAGAGACAGGCAGAGAGAGAGAGAAAGATAATTCTTTAAAAGAAAGAAATCCAGGGACGCCTGGATTGCTGGGTGGCTCAGTTGGTTAAGCGGCTGCCTTCAAGTCAGGTCATGATCCCAGCATCCTTGGATCGAGTCCCACATCGGGCTCCTTGCTCGGTGGGAAACCTGCTTCTCCCTCTGCCTCTGCAGCCACTCTGCCTGCCTACACTCGCTCACTCGCTCTCTCTCTCTGACAAATAAATACATAAGATCTTTAAAAAATATATTAAAAAAGAAAGAAAGAAAGAAATCCAGAAACGTCCTAGGTGTCAGTCATTATCCCAAATGGTTTGCCTTCCTTCTATCACTTGTTCTGTGCTGGAAACCTGTTAAGGTGGGTATTCATATTCCTATGTTACAGATGAGGAAACCGAGGCACAGAGAAGTAAGTAACGTGCTGGGGTTGACAGAGCAGGTAGATGAGCAAACTGAGATTCCAGTTGGGCCTATTAGCACCCCTCCCCCTCCCAGGGCGGGGGCACCTCTGCGGCTGGGACTTCTCAGGAACGCTGGGCACCTTTACTTCCTCCCATTTCAATTTCACAGGACTATGCAGGAGAAAGGGCTTTGCTGGCTGAGTGATCGTGTGTCAGGGATCTCATTCTTTATGGATGTCAGTCCAGCCACTTGCTTAATTTGCAACAACGGACGGATGCCCGCCCTCCCAGTCTATCCGGCCTGCAGCTGTGGGGCTCAGCTTCCAACGCGCTTCCCTCCAAGGCAACGTGCTACCACGAAGGACTGAAAAAATCCCACTGCTGTGCATGCAAGGCAGAAAAACCAACAGCAACAGGTAGGCCGTCCACACTGGGAATCTGGGCTCTTGAGTAAAACGTGCCCAGGCCTCTCATCTAGGATCATTGTCCGTTTTGGGGGTTGGTTTTTGTTTTGTTTTGTTTTGTTTTGTTTTGTTTTTTTCCTGGTTCACATAATGCTGGCTGGAATATAGGTTCATTCTGTACCCCAAGAGCACCGCTGCTCACCTTTCTTCTTTTGAAGGTTAGCAACCATAAAACCTCCACTTCTTTATGCTCTGGTTACTCAATTATTTCAAAGGGACCTCGTTTTTGGTATCTGGTGTCCAAAACGTTCTTCTCTACCCAAGCAGCATGTAATTGACACACCATCCAGGTCTTCGGTTACCATCTCCATCACCAAACTGCCTTGAAGCCAGAGGCAAACATGAAGCAGGTTCCGTTTAACTTTCTCATATCCTTATTTCATGTCACTGGACCAGGGGACTGTAGGCTGGCAAGGACCGGACTCACTCAGTCACTTACTCATGATACCGACTACGTACTGAGCACCTTCCCCCCGGCACTGGGCTGGGCCCCCAGGGCTGCAATGATGAACCAGCACATGTGGGTCCTGCCTTCCCAGAGCTTACAAGCTTGGGACCAGGGGGCATATGATGGGAGCAGTGTTCTGAGAAGGTGACGATTTATTATACTGAGAGCTAGAGGCTCTGTGAAGGAGCGCCCAGGGCTGGGAGAAACAGGAATGCCCCTTCCATGCAGAAGAAGCCGCATGTACAAGGATGAGGGGAGAGCTAACCAACCAAGCATGGGAAGGAGGAAGATAAGAAGAACCCTACCCACTGATGGGAGCAGAAACCAAAACAAACATCCTTGGGAAACCACAGGTCATTATCTAGGTAAGTTTCCCCAACACAGACCCATGCTCCTGCAAGGCCACTCCTGGGTACCTGCATCACAGAAGCTCTTGCCTGTTTATCCCAAAGGACAATGGGAAAAGCAAACAAAAGACTATCAGGGAAACACACTTGGAGCAAAACTTGTACACAAAGCAAGGAGATGATAAACTCCTAATTCAGGAGAATGGTTACCTCTGGGTGGAAAGGGCTGACAGTGGGGGGTGGAGGGGAGGGGGCAGGGAGAAAATGGAATCAGAAAAGACAATAAGGTTCTTTCTCCTAAAGCCAGGTGGTAGGCTCACAGGCAATCATTGTGTTGCTACTGTTTATGCCTTATACATATTTTATCAGTATGTTTGTATCTGCTCAATATTTCATAAGAACCACTGCTTTGTATCTGCGTGCTGCACGGAAAATCGATTAGTGGGGTGAAAAGGTGGAAATGGGGAAAGCTGCTGGGGGCAAGGGCAGCTGCTAAGACAAGAAGGAACAGACGTCGGGAGTAGAGCAGGCATATGGTGGAGACAGAAGAAACTGCTTTCAGGCACATTTAACCTGTGCTTTTCAAACCGGGTTCAAGGTTTAATTCCAGAAACCGTTCTGGAGGGTGTGATGGGAAAAATGAGTGAAAGGGGTTTTATTTGCTTATTTACTCAATCCCTTGATTTTTACAGATATGCACATCAAGACCCAGAGATGAGATGAGAGCAATCAGCGCAGCTTCAAAATCGCCAACACCCAGCCCCCTGCCTCCTTCCACCCAACCTTGCTGCAGAGCACGCACTCTCACTAGGACACACCCGACATTTAGCACCACACGGCAGGCAGGGGCAGGAGCTGAATGTTGACAGCTTGTCTGCGGTAGGGATGGCGTGTCTTACTCCCACAGAGACTCCATCAGGAGAAAAATACTGAATAACTTCTACCTCAGTACAGTGAGGTTAAATCCAATTTAGTGGTTTTGCAAAAACTTGAGGCTGGCCAATCAGAGTAATGAATACAAATGGCATTCCGGTTATGTTTACTTTACCACAATAAAAAAGGTTTTAATTGGCATTCCAAGGAGTTGGTTGAACTTAAATGCTTAGCCATTGAAAACCAGTGTTCTACCCCCATACATGCTGATAGCTACATTCTTCAAAAACCAACTTTTTTCCTTCTAACAATATTTATGTAATTGAGACATGTATTCCCTTTGATTCGGGGATCCCACTTTTAGAAATGTGTCCTAGAGATATATTCATGCATAAAGGCAATGACGATCTACAGATAAGAATGTCTACTCAAGCAACATTTGCAACAACCAGAAATTTTAAATATCCTAAATGATCATCAGTGAAGATCTGGTAAAAATAAATTATGGTACAGCTATATAATGGGATTTTACAGACTTTTTTAAAAAAAGAATATTTATGTAACTGATATTAAAAGCTGTCCAAGATCTACTGCTTAATGACAAAGAGGAGGTAGCTATGGTATACCACCATTTGCCTTAAAAAACAAAGTTATGTACACATACACACATGAATATTCATAAAGGCATATGCATGGTATATATACCTATATATGATAAGCATCGAGGGAGGACATCCAATTCAAAATACATACTTACATGTTATAATTTTATTTCAGGGTATATGAGGTCATAGTAGGCACATAAATTTTCTTGAATGAATAAATTCCCTACATGCTTTTTATAAATCAACTTCCCAGTGTGTTTTATAAATCAAACTTGACCCCAAAATGTCATCCAATTCTTCCTCAGACATTTTTTTTTATTACCCAATTTAACACTCTTCTCAGATAATTTAGGAAAGCTCAAAAAAAGCAACCTGAGCTTTGAGTCTTTTACACAAACCTATCCTGCAATAAAACCAACACGGCAGACTTTCCAGCGAGCAAAGTTTTTGAATGGTGATTATTTAATTAAGAGGTTAAAAAGGCACATGCCGTTTTCTGTTCACACAAAGGCGATAAGGTTTCCCCCCTTGCCCCACACTCACACGCAGTAGCGCTGCGGCATACTTCTCCACATATGTAATGTGAACCCAAGCTTTCTGCCTCGTCTGCTGGTAAAATGATAGGGGCTATCAACGGGATTAATCGTATCCCTTCATTCTATACCCCTTAATCCTAAAATAAGCAGTTCTAAACGCATTCCGCAACAGCATATGCACTTTTTCAGAGGGTCAAATCGGGGCTCCGTGATGACAATACTGAAATGTTCCAGGTTATTCCTCGATAGATGACGGTGCCGATTCACAGAGAGGTTGGAACTATGGTGGGGGGTAGGGGGAGGAGTACTCTCACTTCAATACTTATTATAACCATGTATAATGGAATTTACTCTAATAACTTACAAAAACTCTAGGTTTCAGATGAAGTCATCCCTACCTCAGAACAATATATTTTATGTTCTGCCATAGCACACTTGCCCTTTAGCAAGCACTCCCAAACTTTAAAAAAAAAAAAATGGATTTTGGATCCTCTATCATTGAGAACGTAGTGCCTAACTTATTGCTAGAAATGACAGGTCTAAATCTGTCAAAACAGTCAAAACTAATTCTTGACCCTGGGGCAGTAGCTGATATAACAGAGCCTTTTATCCAATATAACGAACATCTGAGGTCAAGTTGGGAAGAAATTCGGCTGTGGTTGCCTGAAAATCCAAAATAATAGTGGTTTAAGCAAGA
Source organism: Mustela nivalis (assembly GCF_964662115.1). Classification (NCBI taxonomy): domain Eukaryota; kingdom Metazoa; phylum Chordata; class Mammalia; order Carnivora; family Mustelidae; genus Mustela; species Mustela nivalis. Next base: position 184,459,239 of record NC_139020.1, on the reverse strand, counting down.
TAGAAACAATTTCTCCCTCATGTAAATACAGTCTGGAGTTACGCAATCCAAGGCTACCAGGGAGAGTCTTTATGGTCACCAGGAATCCAGGCAATGCCTGTCTTATTCCACATTCCTCCGTACAGGGCTTCTACCTCATGGTCCAATTTGGCTGCTTGAGCTCCAACTGTCACATCCATATTCCAGTGGGCAGGAAGCAGGGGTACACACTTTCTTTTGAAAGGTACTTCCCAGACACTGTACTTACTATTTTAACTTAAATGCCTTTGAGTGGAACTTAGTGAAATGGCAACCCCTAGGAATAAAAAGGGCTGGTACATACTCTTAATTCTCAGGCTGCTTGTCATACAATATTTCACAGGTTATATCCCTAAGGAAGAAGTAGATGATGGACGTGGGGACACCTAGCAGTGTCTATCACATTGAGGAATCACAAAATAATGATACATACATACACTAATTTTTTTATTGAAATATATAGCCATACAATCATTTCTAGGGAGAGAGGAGATTTTACATATGGGTTTATGGAACAGAAAACCTTTTAGGTCATGCACAAAAGAAACCTACGATCCATCTTCCTCGATTTCGGTTTGGTTGTTTTTAGAGCCGTGTCATAACGAAAAGATGTCCGAACAAATCTAGGTCCTTTCATGATCTCTGCCTCATTCCCAGTCTCTTAGAATCATTTTGCTCAAACCTAATTCAACTGAGTTGTTCGTAGTATCCATTACTGGGTTATTTCCAAGCACTGAGCTTCATTTTCATAGAAATAGCAATTCTTATTTCTGTTTACATCTTTATTTCATAGATTTACAAAGTTCACATATGTACCTACCGTCCCAAGGAGAACAGGTGGGAATAGATTTAGGAACAAACAAATTCACTCCTGGTAATATACGAGTCTACAACAGAGCTGAAGGGACCAGAGACTGACAGCGTCCTGAAAAAGGACTTACAAACTGGATGTTTCACTGAGGGAAGGCAGACCTTTGGTTTATCCAGCAAAAGGGATTGAATGAACAACTCCCTTCCAATTTCTTCTTGCCAAAATCTCCTCCGTTGGCTATTTTAGCAAGAAAGCCCTAGTAATGCTATCATCATGTGTTAATGATGACGGAGCTCTTCCTGATTCATCCATGTGCCTCAATCTCAAGATGAGAGAAACTGAGGTCCAGGAGAGTTCAGGAAGTTTCCAAGTATCAGAGGTGTGTTCTGCCCTTCCCAAAGGCATTTGCTGCTTGCAACACTTGGCATTACTCCTCCTCAGTGGGTGAGAATGCCCTTGGCTTTGGGGCAGGACTACCTTCACTGTGATGGCACAGTTACTCAGGCTAAAGAATGTTTAACCACACTGTCTCCAGACTACTAAGCACCAGCAGCCCTTTCCAAGTCACTGTGACCAGATCACAGAAATGCAGCCATGAGTGGCCAGACACCCACAACCCTAGAGGTAGATGTGATGTTTTGTTGTAGTTGTTCAGCTGCTTTCCTGTTGTCTCCTGGATCACATGATCACAGCTGTGGACCTGGCTTATGCCCTCGGACAATGCCAAATCCTAAGGAATCTGAAGAGCTCTTTAAATATTCTCAACAGAAGTGAACAAAGCTTAGCTCAAACCAGAGTATCATCCTATTGTAATAATTCCTAGGAAAGCAGATGCTATAGTTCATGAGACACAAACTTCACCATTGCACACAAATCTGTTAACTAAAAGCTATTTATCCTGGACTCAGGCAAACAGAAACAGGAGAAATGCTCATGTCATTAAGAAAACAAATAATGCTTTTCCATACATCTGCCTGATGAGATCCTTTGTTCAGTTTTCTATTGAATCATTTCATATTGTTCTCATTAGTTAGAGCTGTTTCCACATTTTGAAAAATTAGGTCTCCTTATATCGTGCATTACCAATAATTTTCCCAAGTTGTCTTTTGAAAATTTCAAGTTATTCATGGGAAGATAATCTTCTTTTCTGACTTCTGGGCTCTGGGTCATCCCTTCATTTATTCATTTATTCAACAAATTCTACCGGGATTTTTGCCATGCACCAGGTATTTTTCTGAGAGTTGGGGAATTAAACAAACAAACCAAAAAGGCACGAAACAGAAGATTCTTATGAAGCTGAAGTTCTTGTGTAGACTATAGTCATTAAACCTAGTGCACATCAAAATCCAGATAATCCATTAAAAATGTAATAGAGCGTCATGTCGTGAAAAGTGCTCCAGAAAAAAAAAAAAAAAAAAAAAAACACCTAAGAGAAGCAGGGAAAAGAGAAGGGCTGGAGCACTATTTCGGATGATTAGGAAATGCTGCTCTAAGGAAACACTGGAGAAGAGGTCTGGAGGAAAGCAAAGCAACAAATTGTGTGGACATCTGCTGGGGCGGGTGGGAGGTGGGGGGAGCTGCCCTGTCAAATGTCCTGAGGTAGAAATATGCCTGCGTTTAGGAACCAGTAGTAAGGAGGCCAGTATGGCAAAAGGGTATGGAGTGGGGGACAGAAAAAGAGGAATTATTTAGATTTAGATATGCCTTTTACTTTCCAAATTTATAAAAGCATTCACCCAAAAGAAAATTGAGGGGCTTGTTTAAGTTTCGAATCTCTCTCTCCTTATTGCAAATGGAAAAACTGCTTGTCCTAGCACCATGTATTGAAGCTTAGCCCGTGGCTTTTACGGGTCACGTCTCTTGAACACCGCGCACAGAGACTCGGGCCTAGTTTTGGAGGCATCTTGGTCTGCCTCCAGCATCACCTCCTGCTCCAGCACCACACTATTTCATTTCTGTACCCTTACGATGTATTGGACTACCCAGTGGGGCTAGAACCTCCTAAACCTTGAGTCATCTTCACAGACACCAGACCTTGGCTGGTTTTCCTTTCTGCTGATGGAAGAGCGCGAAAGCTACTTTAGTAAATTCCATGGCCCCTAAGTGACAGGAAGGAGGAGGCAGCCAAGAAGGTACCGATGCTCACATGCAAGTGGGGCTTCTCTCTCCCATCTGCACTCCTGGCCCTCAACATCAGCACCAATCACGTACCAGTACTCTATACTACTTCATGGTAAGAAATCTCCTAGACTGCTAAGTGGACAGTCATTTAAATCATGTCTGTCTGGCTTCTCCCATGTGACATTAAGCCCTGGAGGGCAGGGCTATAATGGTTCTCAGACTACTTCTCTGAACCACCAGCACCAGCACCTGATTTATTAGGTGTAAATTAAGCACCAACTGAGAGCTAATGAATGGGAAACTTGGAGCAGGAAGGGGATAGCCCCACCACTGTTTAGATCCCTTGGGGCAAGGCAAAGAATATGGTGCTCAAAAGCCCACATCACAGTCAGAGTCCTAAGATCTAACCTTGGTTTTAATACTAATTGTGTGACCTTGGGTATGTAGCTTCAACTTGCAGCACCCAGGTCTCCTCTTAAAACCAATGTGGATCATGGTGTCTGTTTCATAAAGGGTTTCGAGAATTAAATTGAAGACTATAAGAAATGCACCTGGGATAGAATAGCTCTTGCCCATTGTAAATGGTCAATTCATGATCGCTAATATGAGAGTGATAATGAGGAAAATCATTTGCTTTCATTTTATTTCAGTTAAGTTACTAGGAAAAGCCAATATCCATTCATGCTGAATTTAACAGAACGAAAATCAGGGAGTAGGGAAGTTTAATTAATGTTAGACTTTTTCTGATGGATTTTACAGACAAGTCATAGGAGCTGGGGAGTGGAGTAAGTTAGCTGTGGCAGGACTTTGTAGAGATGGGACCTAGTTCCAAAACTAGGAAGAATTTTCTTTTCTAAGGGAGCTCAATTTTCTCCCCTTTGAAAGTCAATCAGTTATACAACCTAGACATTAATTAAAAGCCCCAGGGCCAACAGTTCTTCCCACAAATAACCGTCTATACACTATCAGTTCATTTCCTATACATCTCCCTGGCAAAGCCCAACAAAAGCTGCGAGAAGATGGATGAACTTCATAGAGTGACCCCAGGGGGTCAACTGATTCAGAATGCTGAATTCATCAATACGGACAGGAAATTCCATCCACTAACAGCGGTTTGCACAATCCCTGCCTGTTGCAAGCATTTAACCGCACCTCGGAAAGACAAAAGGCAGGTTCCCCACAAAGGTGCCCTAAAGTGGATACCCAGCTCTCTAGCACTCCTGGACTTTCCTAGATAATGCATTTAAAAAGCCTTAGTTGGGTGCATTGCTGGAGAACATGAAAGGGTATATGCTTTCTCACCATGATTGTAATTATAATGGGTTGAAGAGCAGCCCCCTGGACAGCTACATCCACCGGGAATCTCTAAATTTGATTTTATTTTGGAAAGGAGTCTTTGCGGAGGTAATGAAGTTAAGGACCTTGAGATGAGATCATCCTAGATGAGAGGGTGAGCCCAAATCCAAGGGCAAGGCCTTCTGAGAAGAGAAAGGGATAGAGAGACAAAAGGAAGCACCCTGTGATGACAGAAGCAGAGATAGGAGTGAAATCTACAAGCCAAAAAATGCCAAGGGCTGCCAAGAGCCGCGAGAAGCGAAGACGGAGGCAGGGGATCCATTTCCCCTTATATCCTACAGAGAGAACCGACACTCCTGACCCCTTCATCTTGGACTTCTGGCTTCAGGACCGCCAAAGAATGAATTTCTGTTATCTGAAGCCACCCAGGTTGTATTCATTTACATAATAATAGAGTTATGTACAACTCCCCATTGAAAAAAGCCCTAGAAGGAAATCACACCCTAATGTGGAGAAGATTCCTCTTTGGATCCAGGGAGTCTCACTACTTTTCTTTTTTTTTTTTGTTTTCCCTAAAGAAATCATTTGACTTTGTTGACTTTTCCAAACTGTCTACATGGCACATTTATCATCCAACTATTTGATCAAGATTAATTTAAAATAAGAAATAAACCTGCTTTTAAAATGCTGTTATCACCAGGGCTTTGAAAAGCAAAACCCAGAATTTTTCAATAATCCCTAGCAGTTGGATACATCTATGAAACCATTCCACCTCCCAGGACCCAGGAAAACCTAGGTACGTCTCCTTCCCTATGACTTCAAATATTCCTGGACCCAAGACAACAGAGACATGCCTGTTACCCATTGCCTCCAAATGTGGGGCTTCATGAAGCTGAGAGGAAACTGTCCTTATGACTTCCCAACAGCTCTGTATGTCACTGGAGAAGCTCCAAAGGGCAAGTCATCAAAGATGCAAATGACAGGCGTGTGCTCCTGGGTGCCTGACTGTGGAACAAAAGGCTTGGGGAAATTATATTATCACAGTAATTTCATAGTATCATTGAAGAAAGAAAACACCTGCATTCTTCTAATAAGCCCCCTGGAGGCCTAATTCCTCAGCACTCAACGTGGAGGACAGGCTCTGGATGTTACATGTACACTTAACGAGCCAGTTTTTAAGAATTGTGAAAGCAGTTTCTGCATCCCCAAGTAGTTTACCAAACATAAAAATCAAATAACGCTCTCATTAAATGCCTTCAAGCTGGCAAAAGTGTGTCTGCTTCGTAATGTGGTGTTGGGATCTGTGAAACATTGGGGACCATAAGCTCGAGAGCACAGGTCCAAAGATTGGAGGTCCTGGTTATTTTTAGCTTAGGGACTCAAGCCGGCTCCGAGGGGGTGCTCCGTCAACTCCCTCCCCTGACCTCTTCTGCGGAGGGTTCCTCTAGGAAACATGCAAATGGAATGCTGCAGACTCCCACTTTTCACAAGCTTCCCCATAGCCCAATTTAATACCAAACGGGTCAGCAAGCTGAAGAGAGCCCCCTTCGATGTATGCAGATCTGATGGGGAAACTGCAAGTGGCCAGTTTGTCACCTCTCAGACACCCTCAGTCCTCTGATTTTATAGACTTTCACCTTAAAGCCCCCATCCGCAAGTAAACCCACCAGCCCAGGGTTCTTCAGACGTTCTGTTCAGTGTGGGCAACAGTCCAATCTCATCCCCAGACCACTGAGAATATGACTCTTTTCCCCAAGTTATAGTTTTATATTTAGACAAGGAGAGACAAAATGCCAGAGCTAAACATGCTGTCTTGGTCAGAGTACTTGTGATCTTGAACCTCAGAGACCTGGATTCAAATCCTGACTCCACTACTTCTTACCCGTGTGACCTAACACATGTTACCTAACCCCCCCTGGGTCACAGTCTCCCCCTGTTTACAAAGCAGAAGATAAAACACGTGCCTCAGAAAATTGTTCTGAGGGAATCACGGGCCATGAAAAAAGCCAACCACACAGCAAACCCTCAACAATGTGAGCTCCTTTCAAAAAGCAACTCCCAGAGAGGGAGGATTTAGCTACTTAGATGTCCTGCTCAGTCCATTTGTCCCAGCCAACTGGCGACTTTCTTCTGTTCTGCCATTCTTATCTCCTTCCAGTCAGGCATAATCACTCATTGGCTTCTTCAAATTACTAGCACAAAGTTAGATGTCTACAGCAGCCAGCCCGAAATGTAAATGAGTGAGGCAGGCCAAGGATAACACAACAGGGAATGGTGGCGACTGTGGAAAAGCTGAACACACATTCGTATCAGAAAGTAAGGGAGGAATATAATAAGCCCAGAATTGCTGGAAATACATTACTCCAAAGAAACCCTGAATGTGATTTCTTACACCAAACATCAAAATGCTGGCAACTACTTAAAATTTTAAATTTAGTACCACGGCAACAAAATATAGGTACAGGCCAGATCTTGTCCCAGGACTTTTCAGAGTGTGATCTTGGAGTTCAAATATTGTATAAATTAGAAAAGGGAGCTTCTCCTTAATGTTCATGTAAGTCAAAGTGTTTGGTGCGGCACACTAGCAGCAGGAAAGCCCGACGCTTATCAAGCAGGCTTGAGTAACACGGATTAAGTATCACCTTGATGATGAGTGGCTTTCATCTTGGACATGAATTTTCATGGTCCAGTTGGTGGGCACAAGGCACAAAAAAAGGCCCCTTTTTATATAAGGACACCAGGGGCAAAATTTAAATGTTGTCTTCTTGTTGTGGTTGGCAAACTGTTTTAACGAACATCATATGCACATTTCACTTAAGCAAATAGACTGTGAGGGTAGAGGGTCCAATTCTAAACTCCATTTCATCTGAAGTGTGTATGTCTGCATGTAAGTGTGTGATGTGAGTTGGCTATCCCATCCATCCATATTCATTCCTTTAGAACCTTAAGTCCCACATGGTCGGGGGTGGGGGAGCTTGGAGACACCATCTCTCCTGCCTGAAGTTCATAGAAAAAGGAGCGTCACACCCGTTTAACAAATGAAGCACTGCAGCTCATTATGGTGGTGGGGGGGCGGGGGGGAATTGTTCTCTGTCATTGCATCTCCAACCCACACCTTCCTTCTCTCTCTCTTTTTTTTTTTTTTGGATTTATTTATTTATTTATTTGAGTAGGGGGTGGAGGGGAGACTGAATGGAGGGAAGTTGCGGAGAAAGAGAATCTTCAAGCAGACTCTCCGCTGAGCACAGAGACCAATGAGGTACGCAATTTCACAACTGTGAGATCACGCCATGAGCTGAAACCAAGATTTGGATGCTTAATCCACTGGGCCCCCAGGCCCTCCTGCCTTCCTACTCCTTATCCAATCCTGTTGCTACTCATCTGTCTTTCGACCACAGACCCATGGAGCTTACATTACATGCCATGCACAATGAGGCATGTTACGTGCCTTATCCCACGTAATCCTCCTGACAGCCTCGTAAGAGAACCTCATAATAGTAACCTTATTCCCATTTTTCAGATGAGAAAACCAAGGAAGGCTCGGAAAGGTTAAGTACCATGTTCAAGGATTCGTAGCTAGTAAAAGGCAGAACCAAGACTATAATCCCAGCAAAACGTCTTCAAAGGCTTTCCCTTTAACCGCTCAGCCATAATCTTCCCACATAAGCCCTATATACTTCATAGAAGTTTTTATGACACTGCCTCAAAGTACACATTTCTCCCCAGAGATCACTCCCCGTGGCTCTTCCATACACAGGGCAGGTAGAATTCTTTTGATCTCATAATGCTCTACGCTCTGGGAATCATTCCCTTTGGGGACGGCTCCCTCTGTCCACAGGGAATTCCCTCTGGGATTCTCATTAATGGTAGAGTTCACGGATAACCTTACAGCTTTCTGAACCAGCAGACCACAAAATAACACACTTATGAGATTCCCCCTCATCCCACCAACCTTAAACAACAGACGCAGAAAGATGGATGGCAACCTTTCGACAGAATGGGAGTACCACTCTCCTGATTAAAGACAAATAAAACGTATTTTGAAAAAGAAAAAGATGACTGACATCCGTGCTCCGTGTTTTCTCACTATTCATTGGGAACAAATTGTCACTCAGAGTGATTAAACAAGGATTAATTACAAGGTTGCTGTACACGCTGAGATGTTTCAAAGTTTCAGCCTGAAGAACACATAAATATATTCACATTTTTTTCAATAGCAGGGGTGGAATTTGGCACCATCTCCTTGGAAGACAATTTGACAAGAGCTTCACATGGCCCTGGTGTAGCATAAGAAAAGCTATTATCATCTGCTATATAATCAGGAACGGTGGAAAACCACCAAAGTGGCCATGAGCAGAGAATTTTCAATTTACTGATAACCCATACACCAGATTCTAAAAGCTAACAAATGTATTAGTTTCAATCTTTCTGCCTTTTTTGTTTTTTAAGATTTTATTTATTTATTAGAGAGAGAGAGTACAAGCAGGGGGAGTGGCAGGGAGAGGGAGAAGCAGGCTCCCACAGAGCAGGAAGCCCGACCTGGGGCTCAATCCCAGGACTTTGGGATCACAACCCAAGCCAAAGGCAAGATGCTTAACCAACTGAGCCCCCCAGGAGTCCCTCGATCTTTCTGCTCTTTATATGATGACACGCAAAGATGTCCTGGAAAAATTTGTAAATCTTAAAGTATGCTACAGAAGACCACATAGGATGCATGTTTTCTCTAAAATCTTATTAACAAAGACTAATTGGAATGAATTTGAGGATGTAAAAAACCAAGCCATAAGCAATAGATCTCAAGACATCTGGCTGGGGGGGTCAAGCAGCCTTTCTGCCCAGGGCCACGTGGTCAACTCTTCCGGTTTCCTGGGCCACGAGGGCTGTCTCAGCTACCAGACTCTGCTACTGTAAAAGCCATCAGAGAGGATGCTAAAGGAAGCGGCATGGCTGTGTCCCATTAAAACTCCAGCTATGAACTTAAAATGTAAATTTTATGTCATTTTTATGTGCCACAAAATGTTATTCCTCTTTTGATTTTTTTTTCCCCCAACCACTTAAAAATAGGAAAGCTATTCTTGGCTAGAAGTCTCTACAAAACCAGAGAGCAGCCTGATTGTGTCCCACTGGCTGTGCTTTGCTGACCGCTGCTCTCAAAGGTGTAATGAAGGGTTTGCTTCTGAGTGCTGTGTAAGTTTTCTATGCGCACGTACGTGTGAGGGTGTGTGATTTTAAAATACTTCACAATAGCGACACCTTATCTGGAAATCAGAGACCATAACATGGACACATTGGGACGAACAAATAGGTTTCTTCGAGAGAAAAATCCTACAAAGGTGCTGAAGCTTCTATCGAGCATGTTATCAAATGCCAAGGATGCACAGTGAGCCAGACAGCAAGTTCTGAGCTGCTATAGATCCTTCCCTACTTTGAGGATTCCAGGCATATGTCTTGGGTGCACACACACTCATACACACACATACCATCTCCTTTCACCTTCCCCCCCAACCCCCAACTTTTCTTGGCATCTGAAGAGACAGAAAGTTTTTCCTCCCCCAGCAAAATAATCAGGGAACCCATTTCTTAGCCAAATGACAACCCACTAAAGGAAACCAAGCCGGCATCTCCCCAGATCGCCACCAGAGTCATCAATCAACACAATTGCCCGGGCAACTAAGATGCTTTTCGAGGCAGTATGGGCTGAAGGGGCCAAAGCATGCCACCTGGAAAGGCCGCCAGTTGTCCAGAGACAAACCGCTCTGCATAATTAAAACCACCTCACAAAACCACCCCTGGTCTGAGCTTTCCACGTCAGCAGCTCTTGAAAGTGCAACTCCAGGAGGCTTGTTCTAAAAGCCCGCCTTTTAATACTCAAGTCGAATCTACATTTATCAGCAAAGCCGAAATGTTAAAGGGATTACAAGGAGCTTAGAATCCGCTGGCGGGCATTGATCTGGTCTCGCAAGCCGTATCTCCACATGCCCTTTAGAAATGGCTTTGGTCTATTCCCTGGTTCTTTGGTTGTCTTTGATTTCTGCACCAAATATCACCCAGGTTGGAGGGGAGGTCTCCTTGAGTTCTAATTCCAAAAGGTTCTCAGATTCTTTTCTTCTAAAACCAAGAGATGCTATTGCATATTCCCCTCAATTGCTGTACAACCCAGGGATTGGCAAACATTCTTTCCAAATGGTGAGGCGGTAAATGTTTCTGGCTGGGTAGGCCAAGTGATCTCTGTTACAAATACTGAACTCTATTACTGTAGCAAGAAAACAGCCATAGACAGTGCATAAACAAATGCACTTGACTTTGTTCAGATAGCTATTTATGGGCACTGAAATTTGAATTTCATACAATTTTCCTAGGTCATAAATGCCCTTCATTTTTTTCCAATCATTTAAAAAAATTTTTTAAGATTTTATTTATTCGTTTTAGAGAGAGGAGAGAGAGAGAGAGATCAGGGGGAGGAGCTGAGGAAGAGGGACAAACAGACTCCGTGCTGAGCTCAGAGCCTGACACGGGGCTCAATCTCATGACCCTGAGGTCATGACCTGAGCTGCAACCAGGAGTCAGATGCTCAACGGACTTAGCCATCCAGATGCCCCATTTTTTTCTAACCATGAAAAAAAAAATGCTAAAACCATGTATGTCTTATAAGCCACACAGAACAGGTAAAGGGTCAGATTTGGCCAGCAGGACTCAATTTGCTGATCCCTGGTCCAGACTGTTGCTACTCAAAGCCTGTTCCCCAACCAGCAGCATCAGCATCACCTGGGAGCTTCTTAGAAATGTAGAATCTTGGGTCCCTGCCTCCATCCCCTTCAATCAGAATCTGCATTTGAATACGATGCCCTGGGAATTCCTATGCAAGCCAAGTTGCAAAAGTCCTCGTCCAGACCCAGAATTCTGCGGTCAGACAAGGCTGGAAGACCATCGACTCGCTGGCTATAAGGATGTAGGCAAACTGTTTGACCCCGAGACTCCGTTTCTGTCTCTATTAAAACAGGGATAAATAATTGTACCATCTCCAAGGATTGATGTCATGGAAAGACAAGAAAGACATAAAGCACTTGTCTGGCTTTGCCTGTGCTTTTGGAATGGCAGCTACTCTTACAAAAGCGTCCTATTTTTTAAGATCACATTTAGAGAGACGAGCGTGCTTATTCAGCGTGTAAAAACTCCAGGCACTCCCAGTATGGGACAGGGTGCCCAAGGATTTGAGGAGGTCCCTCAGGGCAACCAGAATGTCAGAGACGACGGCGAGCCAAGGTCATACCCATCTGAAGAGAGACCACTCCTACGCTGCCAGGTAGCAAAAAAGGCTCCGTGCTATCACGTTGTTGGATTTTCAAAGAGAAGCTGGAAACCTAGATTCTAACGTTATAAAAAGCCCTCTTACTTAACACACTGGGCAGACCAAAGAAAATCCACCTGCAGCCTGCACGTGACCGGAGAGCCCTCTGCCTTACATTGGAGAGGGAATAGGAAGCCTTAAGTCACCAGAAAATGAACTGGGGGTTTAGAGCTCATTCCAGCTCATTCTCCCCAGTGAGGAGACCTGAGACAGATTATTTAACAACTTGGAGCCCCGGTTTCCTCATCAGGGAAATCCCCACTTGTACCTTGGAGAGTTCGGGGAGGACGAACTAGAAACGGGTATCACCTGGGGAGGTAGAGCTCAGAACAGGGTAAGTGCCCATCCCGATCATGGCTGATGCTGCAGCATTATTGTTGCTACTTTATTCATCAGAACCTAGGCATTCACAGGGCAAAGCTTCCCAGGAAAAAGGGCTAGTTTTCCCCTCCCTTCTCAAACTGGTTGCAAACAAGCAAGCTCAGTGAACCCCCACCGAGCGTGCTCTCTCATAGTACAGGAAGATCTTAGTTATTAATGATTTTGTTCTGCCCATGGTCCCTGAAGATGCCTTAATGTTCCTCTTAATGCAAATTCCCTCTGAGGCCGGCCCCAGGCTGCCTTCAGGTGCTGCTGCTTTGTGGCCCAGTCGCCTGTGGGGGACAGTGCTTACCTCTGCTCCCCACCTGCCCTAGATCAGGTGGAGGAGGGCACCGTGCTGGACGACTGTGAGCCCTCTGTTCGCCAAAACACGGGAACCTTCCTAGGGTTTTTTGGTTTGTTTTGTTTTTCTTTAGAAATCCTACAAATCCTGGGGCACCTGGGTGGCTCAGTGGGTTAAGCCTCTGCTTTTGGCTCAGGTCATGATCTCAGGGTCCTGGGATCGAGCCCTGCGTCGGGCTCTCCGCTCAGCAGGGAGCCAGCTACCTACCCCCACAACCACCTACTTGTGATCTCTCTCTCTTTCTGTCAAATGAATAAATTTTTAAAAAATTTCTTAAAAAAAAAAAAAACCTACAAATCCTCGCATTTGCCACCTGCAGGTGTTGGTGATAACGGAAATGGGGAAACAGTATTGTAACTCGGGGAAATTCCCACGAACTCTAAGAGCCGTCCTCGGGGCCTTCGGCGTCTTCCTTCACACGGAGGAAGCCACAAAGTACAGGGAACAATCCAGCATCCACAGGGCTAGGTGTTCGAACCCCGCACTTCTCCCTCTCTCTCTCTCAGGTGCACACGAGTCAGCTGGGGATCTCACTAAAGCTCAGATTCCGTAAGTCTAGGGCGGAGCCTGTGATTTTGGATTTCTAGCAAGTTCCCGGGGAGACGTTGATCCAGCTGGTTCCTGCCCCAGGTTTGAATCAACAGGGCTCCTCCTCCTTCCCTTGCTTCATCTAGGTCCCTTCTCAAATGTCACCTCCTCAGAGAGTCCTTTCCCCACCACCTTATCTAAAATGTAATTATTTGTTCAATGAGGGTAGGAATCCTGTCTGGTGTGTTCTTTGCTATATCCCCAGCACCCGCTGAGAGCCGGGCCCAAAGCAGGCACTCAAATATTTGTTTGGTAGAGAAATCCCACATCGACAGCAGAGGGAAATGGAACTCAGGGAGCCCAAGCCATTTGCTGAAGGTCACAAGACAGCGGGCCAGCTCTGGACTTGCAAGCCTTAGCTCTCTCCACCACACCAGAGGAGGAAGCAAACACTCTTCTTGCCCTAGAACCTCCGTTAGTACCTTAGAGCTGGATGCAGGGCTACCATTCTGTTCTACTTTGGGGGGAATGCCTGCTGGTGGGCAGTGGGTCGGAGGGGACCCGTGTAGAAGCAGAGCTGCTGGAAGAGACCAGTCAGTAATGTGTAGGGTGCCCTGCTCCTCTGGGGTAAGGGAAATTCTCTCTCTCTTCAGGTCTGACCAAAAGGAGCCCTTCAGCCTCCGTCAGGCCACCCTCTTGCTCCTCTCAGGGCTCAATGGTCTCTCCCCTGGATTCACAGCCTCTCCCCGCCCTCCCACCCCCCTCGGAGGAACAGAAAGTGAGCACACTGCGGGCTCCAAACTGCCAAAAAAGAACATTGTGTTGTAACCCAGGAATGGTTGTCCCTCTTCTCCAAAAGGTCACCAGAAAATATGCCCATGGGGGAAAAGGAGGGAGCAAAAGCAAGGAGCTGCTTCCTTTCCAGCAATGGGTGGAAATGCTATAAAAACCCCATTCATGGAGCCCAAGAGAAGCCTTTCTGCTGCCAATGGGGAAACTGCTTCTGCATGAAAACCCATCTCAGCCTCATGAAAAGGTCTCTTTCCAGAAGAAAAGCTCCAAAATGGGCTGAAAATACAGCACTTGTATTCCCGTCACAAAATCAACTGGATTAAAACAGCTGAAGGTTCTCCAAGAAACTGTGGTCATGGAAGTCTAAAGTAACCTAGACACCCAGCAGCCTCAAACAGGCTACTGAGGCCTCCTCCCAAGCAGCCGTTGATAGGAAGCTAAAAAATAATTAACAAATGTAGCCAGTAGTTACCGTGGGCCTGATACTGGGTGAACAATGGGTCTCATCTAACCCCTCCCACAATCCTATGAGCTGAGTACCACGATTATTCCCACCTGATGGTTAGGGAAACCAATTACTCCGGAGACCAGGGGACTTACTGGAGGTCAGAGGTCACACAGAAAAAAAAAAGGAGGAGCATCAGTCCACAACCCACACACAGAACCACTACCCCACAGGCCTCTGGGCAGAAGTTGACCCCAAGCTGCTGTGTAGGGGAGGAGCTGGGAAGCACTCTCCTGTTTGTGACTCTGCCTTTCCCACCCCTGTGAACCCAAGAGATCAGAAAGGAAGCAGTAAGCAGTCAGGCCATACTGGACTGGGTTTACATTGTGAGGCTCCTATACCTAGTCCATTGACCACCTACTTCCACATTTGGGATGTGCAAGGGGCCAGCTCAGACCACACCTATTTGGGCTACAAAACTGGCAGTGATGGATGCCTCCTTCCGCCCATTCCATATTTATAAGGTCACCTGGCCTTGCCTGGGAGACAGAAGTTATTAAATGCTCGGGAGCCATAAGGGCTGTGCTCAGTGCCTTGAAACAAAGGCAAGGAGGCTGCCAGACCTATCAGAGGCAGGAACAAAAGCATTTAATTTCTGAAGGAGCTGCTTGGGAATTTCCTTGTAACTGGGTGCCCAACACACATTACCATTTGGGAGAAAGTAGAGAAGCACGCACAGAGGGGTAGAATGAAATCAAAGCAGGCTTCCCCCCACCTCCAGCCTTGTGTCCAGAAACCGCCCACTTCAAAGGGCCATATGAGTGGTGGGGAAAAGGGAAAGATGCACTCATCAAAGAGAGAACATGTTAGGATGTCGGGGAATATTCTGTCACTGGTTTTTCCTTTTCGTGAAAGTCGCCAAAAAGGATCCACTCCCTTCTCCTTACGTCATCCAACTGAGAGCCTGCCAGCCTGCACCCCAACTTTTTCCAACCAAAGCCCCAGCAGCCAGATGCAACGGGAGGGCACCCTGATCCCACATCTCCCAAACATAATCATTCCAATCCAGGCTGGGGCTGCCTGGAAGTCAACATTCACGGCACATTAATAAGAAACATCTGGCCACCGAAGAAGGTTGACACAGCGCAGGCAGGCAGTAGTGGATTTGTGGGTGGGACCCAGAGCTACAGGGACTGAACTGAAAACACAATTGGGAAATACCAGCACGGCCAAGGTATCCTCCACACACTGCCCTGTGGCCCTCATGCCCAAGTTGAACCATTTGGGGCTGAGCAACTTAGACACACAGAGTGTGGGTAGGACTCAGAACCCTCCCAGCAGGGAAATGCAGCCTGAGCCAGGCTCTCCTGCAACCCCCAGTGTCTGGCCACCACTTCCACCTTCCGATATTTGTAGCAGATGTAGCCCCAGTCTTAAAGGAACAGCCTTTGCATTCTTTCCATGTGACTTACAAGTGAGATTTACAAAAGGAGATAAATATAGGCGTTTGTGTGAGCGTATATATATAGATATAGATACATGTTTCCCTGCTCCCCACCCCCGAATTGTTATGCCTTTAGGAATCAGAGTTGATGCATCCTACCTCCATTTATGCAAGGCGAACCCGGGGCACTGGTCACCACACGCATTACACGGCTGGCCTCTCTCTATCCGCCCCAGTCCAGTCAACTTCAAAACAAAAAGACAACACAACCATGTTTCCACCACGGGGGCTACCTCCAAAGCCCCACTGGTGTCCCAAGCAGGATGACCTAACCTTCCCATCCCACCTTATCAAATTTGCCTCCAATGCTCCTCTCAGTTGTGGGGGACGCGGGGCGGGGCGCTGCCGGCGCCCCAGAGTGGTCTCCCGCATGGGGAAGGGTGTGTGGACCCAGGCGGGCTACCCCTGGCGTGGGCACCAAGCCACCAAGAAATGGCCATGGCTGGGGCTTTGTCTCCCCCAGACACCTTGGTCGCGGGTTTCTAAGAAACAAAAGCAAGACCTTTCTGTTCCCCAGGGTCCGGGAGAAGCGACCATCGCGCATTCGCCTAGAGCCATGCCGGTGCTCCCGGGAAGGGGGCAGCACAGGACACCCCAAAAGACAGCCCAAAGTCAAGTCCGCGGCTAGAGCTCCGAGAGGCTGGACGGTGGAGCTTAGATACTGTGATTCGGGAAAAAGCGAGGGAGGGGGCTTTCCCGGGCGCCCCCGGACTGTGACATACAGGGCCACCGCTCGGGGTCTCGCTCTCGCCCAGACAGGGGTTTCCAGACTTAACCCCTTCCGCGCCTTGTAGCGCTCCCGCGAGCCCCGGACGCGCCCTCGCCCGCGGGTCCGGCTTACCTGGGGCCACAGGTGCGCGGCCGCCGGGCGGGGCGGGAGGGAAGCCGGGCAGGGGCGCTCGCGGAGGCCCAGGGGGACCCAGAGACCGGCCCCGCTTAGGTTAGGGGACACTCACCGAGCGGCTGGAGAGTCTTTTCCGGGAGCTCCGGCTGAACATGGCCGGGCGCCTCCTGCACGCAGCGCCGTCGGTCGGTCTGTCCGCGCCGCGGCGGGGAGGGCGGGTCGCCTGGGCGGGCACGCTCGGCGGCCCGTGGCCTGGCTGTCTCCGCCTCGCAGCCCCGGGCTCGCTCCGGAGCGCACGCTTCCCCCGCCTCCCTTGCTGGTGCCTCTCGCTCTCCCGCCGGCAGGTCCCTCCCTCTCTCCCGGCATCCCCCCGCCTCCCCGGGTTCGCCCCGCGGTCCGCGGGCTCTTCCCATCCCTCCCCCGCACCGGCTGCGCCTACTTTCTCCCTTCCCCGCCTTCCCCGCCGGCCGGCCGCGGCTGCCTCGGGTCCCGCACCTGGGCCCGCCCACAAAGGCTCGTCCCTCACCCTAGCTCAAGTTAGGGCAGGGACCACTTGAAGGCCCCCTGCCGCGTGGGCCTGAGCAGCGGCTGGAGGTGGAGGGATGGGGGGGTTAAGTTTTTTAAATGAAGTCATAATTCACTTAAGTAAATTGCAGGGCACCATTCTGCCAGTTTGGGCAAATGCACGCAGACCTACAACAGCCAGCACAATCGAGATCTAAAAGGGTCCCCTCACCCTCAAAGTGGGCTATTTTAAAAGTTAGTGACATGCCTGGCATGTATTCACTAAGTCCGAGTAGATGAGAAGGATACCCTAAGCCCTTACCCCCACAGCCCCCAGAATACAGCAGCAGCTGAGTACCTGTTGAACCCGCGCAGGGCAAGCTCTGACGCTCCCCCTCCGCCCACCGCGGGCCCCTGCTTTTCCCACCGCTTGGTCGCTGGTGATCTTCCCCAATTAACTGCGTTTGTGATTCCGTCTCCTTATCGATTAAACAAGGGTATAACAAGAGTCCTAATCTCACAGTGCTGTTGAGAGAGATGAGCGGGCCCAGGTACGGCTGTTAATAGATGTTATAACAGTCACAGACTAAGGGCTCATTAAAGATTAACTGTCACAAAAAAAAAAAAGGAAAGAAAGAAAATTTTGCCAGTCCGAGCATATAGACCAGGCTGTCCACTTCCCACTAATGTGGGAGCTTAAATACCACCTTCCCTGAGAACGCTGACCCCTATTGTAACAACCTAAGGACTCCATAAATGTCAAAAGGAGACACTCTTGGTGTTGTCAAGTATACAGCTACTGGTGCTGGGCTTAGTGTTTTTCTGGGTGAGACTTTGAGCCTGAGAGCTGAAAAGCTGCAAAACTGCAAAAGTGTGTGTGTGTGTGTGTGTGTGTGTGTGACCCAGCTTAGACACCTGATGTAATTTAGCGTTTGCTGATGCTCACTGGTGCCCAGAGATTAAGGTTTGATTTGAGTTCCAGGCCAGAACAAGGGTGAGGAAAGTGCAGAGCGAAATTTACAGGGGACCCGAAAAACTCAGGAATCGAGACTAACCATATTTTTATGGAGTATTTAATGTAATTGTAATGTACTGTCATGTAATGCAATATTTTAAAGTAATTAATGCAAAAAAAAATCAATATTTTAAATAAAGACCATATCCTACCCTGTACTTACCTGTCCCTCCTTCACTTGCCTCACCATAATCTTAGCTCTGGAAAAAATATTCCAACGCTTAACGGCCTAAAGGAAAGACTCCTTTCCATTGCCTTTAGCTATTTACCCAATAGCCCCCTCTCCCCAGCACCAGTAGCTGTATACTTGCAGAAAGTAACTGCCATGCCTCATTCATCTCTTTATTTGCACAGGCCTAGCACAGGCTCTGGGTCATTTCAAATGCTTGACAAACATTAAATGACTAAAGAGAAGGCTGTCGTTTTTAGGGGTGGGGGGCAGGGGTGATGGCAATTAAAACCCCAGGTGCTCATCAGCACGGGTGCAGAGGGCCCACCTGGCCTTCTCAGCAGGGCGACCACATTCCCTGCTCCGTGCTGCACCGTGCGTGGCCTTCTACTGGCAGGTGTGGGTCCGGACGGAGGACCATGTTCTCTCTGTGGATATTGCCTACTTGTATTTTAATTATAAAATCTGTTAGCAAAGGTCAGGAACAAAACCAAGGCATTACCAGTCTCTGACAGATGGAAGGAGCGTATCCGGAGGAAGCAGCACCTTCTTCAGATTCCTTGGAAGGAAGTACAAGGGTCCGTGGCAATAGTCCTACCTCTGAATGGACGTGGCTGTGAAGGATGTAACAGTAATTGTGTCCTTGGGGAAAGTGGTGTGGGTGATCTGGGCATTTCACTTTCATTTCTTGGTTAAAGAGGAGAGACCAAGAAGATATATGTCGTCTCCCTGTGTTGTCTGATCAAGCCACAAGCATGAAGCCCAATTCCACCTCCCACACCGAACCCCAAGGACTTCCCCTGATATTGGCCATTTTAATGGGGGCACCTGGTTGGCTCAGTGCGTTAAGCCTCTGCCTTCAGGTCATGATCTCGGGGTCTTGGGATCAAGCCCTGCATCAGGCTCTCTGCTCAGTGGGGAACCTGCTTCTCCTCTCTCTGGTTGCCTGCTTGTGATCTTTCTCTCTCTCTGTCAAATAAATAAATAAAATCTTAAAAAAAAAAAAAAATCCCTGACACGGGGGAGCCTGGGTGTCTCTGTCAGTTAAGTGTCCAACTCTTGATTTCACTCAGGTCATGATCGAGGTTGTGAGATCGAGACCCGAATCATGTGTTCTCTCTCTCTCTCAAATTAATAATGCCTTAAGATTAAAAAAAAACCCTGAATCTATGTAACATTGCATGTTAATCATACTTCAATTTTTTTTTTAAAAAGCAGGGAAACTAAAAAAAAATTTTTTTAATCACCCCCTGCTGGATGAGTCCTCCTTGGCTTATCTCCTCGGAACAGGAGCCAGTTTTCCGTGGGCTTACTTACACCTGAGGCTCCTGTTTGAGAAGCAGTGTTTTACTTCTCTAGTCAACAAGCACTTTATCTTGCTTAGGAAGATAAAGCTTAGTAACCGGGAAGGAAAACTCATTCTCCCTGTCAGCTATAGGTGAACAGTAGGCAATTTTATTTTGCTTTGTATCACTGCATTTACCCTTCATAGACCTCTTTGATGGGTGCCCTTTCCTCATGTCTCAAGGCAGTGCAATTATGGATGGAACCTGGAGAAATCCTCCTACAGGATTATTGACATGGAAAACGTCTTTGCTACCATACAATGTGGGAAAACAAAACCAGCAGAGGCTGTCTGGCTTTAATTCGTCTTAGAATAGACATCAAGAGACTGGAAAGACACACACAAAATAAGGTGGTTTTTTTTTGCTGCTTAAATGTATTTCCTGTGATGAGCAGATGCTCATTTTATCATCAGAAATGTAAAATTATTTATCTGAATAGAAAATTATGTCCTTGTTGCCTGAGGTCTTCTGATAATCAAATCCGGAACAGGTGTAGCAAGAAGCTGTTGGTCTCCTCATCCTTTGGTGTATGCATGCCTGCCTTCTGTGTTTAGGCTTTTCTATTTTTCCTAATATGAATCTGAGACTATTAAGCCAGGTGAAGCCTCCGACATCCTGTTTCCACGCACCTGCAGCAAACCTTAGGGATGTGTGCACAGAGCGCTTCCTAAAATAGGGACTAAGAACAAAATATCTCAACACAGGCCCACCCAGGTGCTCATCTCCTGCTGCTACCTACTGGAAACAATCCTGAGTGTTGCAAAGCGGGGGGAACCTCCCTGAACGGGCAGCCAACACTTAGAAGCTCCATGAAAGCATCCCCCCTAATCAGAAGTCTACAAAAGAGTATTTGGGGAAAGTGAGGCTAGCCATGGGTGGTGAGGGAGTTGGCAGGGGCGACAAGAGAGCTGAATCTCTCCGTGGTGGGATCATAAGGGGCTTTCCTCTTTCATTCCAACCAACTCTTCTGTAGTCTACACATTTTCTTGTATGAGCATGACACTGATATATATAATCAGAAAAAAAATTATATCAGGGGTGCCTGGGTGGCTCAGTGGGTTAAGCCGCTGCCTTCGGCTCAGGTCATGATCTCAGGGTCCTGGGATCGAGGCCCGCATCGGGCTCTCTGCTCAGCAGGGAGCCTGCTTCCCTCTCTCTCTCTCTGCCTGCCTCTCTGTCTACTTGTGATCTCTCTCTGTCAAATAAATAAAATCTTTGGAAAAAAAAATTAAATCAGGAGAAAACTGTAATAAAGAGTATTGATGGGCTAAGTATTTCACAAGGCATCAAGTCATCTTAAGTTTATATTCTCATATCTGTAAAGCAAAAATATTTGAAATGATAAAAGGTACTATGCTAAGCATCCTACCTCTTCTCTTTAAAAATCCTTAGAATTCTGCAGAGCCATTGGCCTGGCTTATCCTAAAAATTAAATTACAAAGAAACCACAAACACATGGTTAAAGAATTATTGTGACAGTGCTGTTTCTAAGAGGAAAAAGAAAAATCACAGGTGATCTAACTGCTTAACATTAGAGGATCAGTTAAATGAATAATAGTGCATCCATCTAATAGAATTCTACTTGAACATTAAAAGTAACGTAGAGGGGTGTCTGGGTGGCTCAGTGGGTTAAGCCTCTGCCTTCGGCTCAGGTCATGATCTCAGGGTCCTGGGATCGAACCCCGCATCGGGCTCTCTGCTCAACAGGGACCCTGCTTCTCTCTCTCTGCCTACTTGTGATCTCTCTCTCTGTCAAATAAAAAAATAATAATAAAAAAAAAAGAACAAAAAAACCCCTTGTTTCTTGTATAATAAAAAAGGTAAAAATATATATAAAATGTGTAAATATTTGACTTTTTAACATTCTAGAGCACAAAGTGGTCCTAAGTGGTAGAATATAGATGATTTTTTTAATCTATCTATTCTCAATTTCTGCAAGAAGCTTGAGTTATTTTGAGTGAAAAAACACTTCTAAATTTGAAAATATAATGGGTTTTAAATATGCATATATAGTTGTTTTATATGACAACTACTACTATTCTTTCAGAAGGAGAAATTTCAGGTTTCATTTCTTTGCAATTTTCTACGTTGTTTTCCCTATGACACGCGTGTCTTTGTAACAACAGAAAAATACTCCTTTTCCCTTCTGTTCCTCCCTTTAACCATGCACTTGAGGACTTTATAATACTGTGCTCCTGGAATTCCCAGGACCCCTATAAAAACACAAAGATGCAAAGTTGGCTTTTTAATAATTCCTTATACTGGAGTTGCAGCCTAGTGTTTCTGAAATACATTCTTAAGTAACAGGCTGGAACTCCAAGACTCACAGGAAGGTCAGAATAGGACACAAATGCTCACTGAGGTCATGTGATTTGCTCAGTACCTTGCCCTATTGATAAGTGGTTCCAGAAGGAACGAAGCCCAGCTTTGTTGTGCCACGTTTCATGATCCCTTACTGCCTATGAGGGATAGCTTCCATTAAAGTGCTCTTTCTCTCCTTGTCTGTCTCTCCTCTCTCTCTCTTACTCTCTCTCTCTCTTTCCCTCTTTCGCAATTTCCCTGTCTCCTCCCTGACGCCACTCCCCCTGCCCCCCACCCCCCAGAGAAGTGTTCAGGTTCCTCACGTGCCCTGGGGTGAGAGCTGGTTGCATCCAAGGGGCATCTTCTGATTTACCCAAATGTATCTTTGAAGGTCCAGTTCGGGTCTGAGGAAACAGTTTGAGAAGGTGAGTGACCATTTTTCCTCCTTGACTGCCTGCTTCCCCAGATCCCATCAGCCTCTTTTTCCCCCTGCTCACCTCTCAAGGACCCACTTTCCGTCAGCACTCAACTTGGTGTTATATCATTTTCCCAAGTACCTTCTGTCCAATAAACAGAAAGGAACAGGAAAGAGAAAAGAGCTTTCTGGCACCCATTTCCCTCCATTGTCTGGTCTACGCCTGCGAAGCATTGTGCCAACAAGGTCTGACACAGGGAGCAGATACCTGGATGTTGATACCTGATTCTTCTCGGTCCTAACTCCAAACTAGATTCTGTGTCCTGCCCTTCTCAGTCTGTCTGCTACTTAATGGCCTCCTTGTCTCACACAGACACTATGCTTATGCTTTATGATGGTAGAAGGTGAGAGGGCTCACTTAATGAGATTTAAACACTCACGACGACATAGGTCCACAATCAGGACATGAGAATTATGGCTGCAAGGTAGGAAGCCTGGCTTACAAGAACCCTTCACTCCTGCCCTTCAGTACTGAGCACTGTAGAAAGAGCAGCGAGCCGCAAACTTGGCTGGACATCAAGAACAACCTTGGAGAACTTTCAAGAATCCCAGTGCCCAGGCCACACCCCAGGCCAATTAAATTGGAATCTCCAGGGGCCTGGCCTGAGCACAAGCATTTTCCTTTTTTTTTTTTTTTTTTAAAGATTTTATTTATTTACTTGTCAGAGAGATAGAGTGCACCAGCAGGGGACGGGGTAGAAGGAAAAGCATGAATAGGGAGCCCAATGTGGGACTCGATCCCAGGACTCTGGGATCATGACCTGAGCCACAAGCAGATGCTTAACCAACTGAGCCACCCAGATGTCCCAGGACATAAGCATCTTAAGAACCCCCTGTGTGAGTCTAAGGTTCAGGTACAAAGCAGAGCTCTTGCCTGTGTGATTGTTTAGGCAAGGGCTTCAAAGGGCCAGCTCCTTTGGCTATGGTTTGCATTGGCTATGCTTTTTCTGTTCCTTCCAGAAGCTGTGCCCTGCTCTGAATTTAACAGAATATTCTAACATCCAGGTAGCAGTTTATAACATGCAGGGTTTCCCCTGCTATCCAAAAATTCACTTTATCCTGCTTCACTATACAAAAGACCTACATTAGTACCTGCTTTCACTAACTGAAAGAAATCTGAAGGTGATTTTTGCATTTATGAAATGCTGCAAGATTTCATAGGAAGACTACTTTGAGATGACAGGGAAAACATGTCTACCTACACAGTTGGGTCCAGATTTCTAGAGAGACTTGTGTTTGCTATGCCTGGGTCCAGGCCCCCCATTGTGGAGCAGCTAGGACAGGGCCAAACTCTGATCCAAAGGAGTAAAATATTGTGAGGGGAATGGGACACAGCAATTCAGGAGAATCTCTTTATTGGCTGTGTGCATAGGCATTCCGGGGGAGAGGTAGGTCTAACTGGGATTGTTCGAGATGCTGAGCTGTGGCGGATGCAGCCTCCATCCCAAGACAGAGGAATCGTACATAAAACTCAGTATTTGCAGACTCTTGGCACACCTAGATTCTAGAATGGGGCTGAGCTTTGTGTCAAAGCTGGCAAAGGGCCACCTCTGAGCTGGCTTCTGGGAATAAGGAGACAGCCTACCACCTGGGCTTCAGAAGTATAAACTCAATCGTAGCAAAACTATTTATGTGCATTGGTCCGAATTTGTTGGACCACCTGTGCTGGGCTCATGGCTCCCTCCCCCACCCTATAGAGACCCACTGGACGAATTACTGGACCAGTAACTGGACAGGTACTGCTACCAGCCACAACTGGCTTCTGTGCTCCAATGAAAATCGTTCAATAACCTCTGTGAGCATAGACAACAATCAAATCCACAAAGCTGATGAAAGAAAAAGAGCCTCCAATTCCCAGAAACGGCATGGATTTCACAAACAAATGGCTTCAAAGGATTAGACCTAAGTTATCATCTCAGGTGAGGCCGACATTTAGTGTTTTGTGACAGCTTCATCAAATGGATCTGATTTTTCAAGATTTCAACCCAGTGGCTTCCCTTATATGCAATTTCCATGATCTGTTTTTTCCTTTTTTCCTTTTTCCTCAACCAGCAGCCCCTCAAAACCCAACCTGATTTAATACCTTGATAAGACCCTTTCCAGATTCTTTCCCACTGGGAAAGTTGCCTCTTTTGTCAAGCCCAGAGGTTCTGAGCCCAGGCCGCATATGGCAATAACCTGGGGAGTTATTTTCTTTAATATGTCAATGTCTGGCCCCATCCCAATCAATTAAATCAGTATTCCTGGGGTGAGACTTGACAATGGATAGTTCTGAAAGCTCTCCAGGTGAGTTTAAAGTCTAGTCAGCCTTGGAAACCTCCAACCCATCTCTTTTTCCATGACTTCTGTAGTCATCTGCCTAGATTCCCTTTTGGGCTGCCTATTCTGCATTACCCTTATCCTACACTTCCCCCACCCTCTGAATTCAAAGTAGATATCGCATCTCAGCTCAGAAGAGGGAAACACAGAGCAGGATAAGACTCTCCCATTTCTTGCTCTTCTAAGGTGATGTCAGTGATGGGCAGCTTTGAAATTACCCGGAAGCTCATTTAAATGACATAATCCTATTAAATTGAATCCAAATTTAAACAAAATCCCTAGTCAATCAAATGCATATTGGAGTCTGAGAAACATTGCAGTAATTAACTCATACACTCACATCCTCACTACAGGACCACCCTAAGGCCCCTCCTTGTTGGGCCAGTCTTGGAAATACGGGCTCCGAACCCTCAATCCTCTGAGGTACTGACTCTGTATGAAGCCGTGTCCTAGCTGCTTTCATAGACGTGGGTTCTTGCTACAGCTTCAGGAGGTAAATGTACTATTATCCCTAAATGAAAGAGAACAAGACTCAGAGAAGTGAAGTGACTTGTCCAAACTCATAAGTGATAGACTCGAAATTTTGGTAGAGGTCTGTTTGATTACAGAGTTGGTTCTCTCTCTCTCTTTTAAGATTTTATTTATTTATTTGATAGAGATCACAAGCTGACAGGTAGGCAGAGAGAGAGAGGGAAGCAGGCTCCCCACCAAGCAGAGAGCCCAATGCGGCGCTCCATCCCAGGACCCTGAGATCATGACCTGAGCCGAAGGTAGAGGCTTTATCCCACTGAGCCACCCAGGCACCCCACAAAGCTGGTTCTCTTTACAATAAAACAGGTGTTGTGGTGCTTTGTCCAGAAACAGGTGGGGACACAGAGTGGGTGAAACAGTGAGTCATCCTAGTCCTTCTGGCTTGGGACAGAAACCCACAAGACTCTGTCCCTGACACCACAGAAGGAGAGACCAGTTGTTCTCCTCCAGGAGTGAGTCATCATCCCACCTTGGAAACGAAAGGAACATTGAGTGGCAGGCACAACCCCGCTGAGAAGCACCCCCCTCCCCCCACCAGTCCCCAGAGAGCAGTCTGGCCCCTTTCTCGGCGGAACCCTCCTGGACATGAAGTCATTTCCTCTTCAGCAGAAAATCTGATCTCTTGAGTATTAAAACTTACACTTTTCTTTCGTATTCTCTTCTAAGCCAAAAATCATCAAACCAGATGGCCCTTTCTCTGTCATGTATGGGACATGCACAGTTTAAAATGGTTGTAAAAAAAAAAAAATGGCAGTATTGAACAGAACTGAACCCTCCTACATAGCATATAGCTGAGATCGTTATGTCCAAGTCGCTCATGAAGCTACTCTTAGTTTCTGGCTCACGAAGCCACTTCTCTCATCTTTTAAAGTGGATAATTAACACCACAGATGAGGTTAAAAAGTAGATCTCAGCAGAGGCCTTCATTGGCATTCCTTGAGCTTGTAAAATGAATGAGTAGTGGACTGAACTGTCCTCTCTTCATAAAAGCAGTTGCCAGGACTATGGGTCTGTGTAGTTCAGGGCTGCCTAGCCCATCAAGTCTATCTGTAGAGCTGTTATTTCTTGCTCACATCACAATCTAGGGCAAGTGGACCAGAAGAAGAAAGGGGGAGGGGGAAGGAGGTGCTATGCTCCACCCAGACCTCAGGTTTCTGATCTACCGTCTTGCAGAAGTGTTCTAGCCAATAGGGCCGTCACTAGTTTTATGTGCTCTTCAAACTCATCAAGAGTAAATATTCACCTCCTCAGTTACACTAGACACATTTCCAGGTCACAATATCCCCATGTGATGAAACGCTGTTATATTGAACAATGCTGAATAGAAGCTTCCCATCATTCCAGAAAGTTCTATGGGATAGCTCACTCTAAACTTCAGACTTCTCCATTGGTTTGTTTGTATCCTACAGGCAGGGAAGAGGAGAGGGTATGGAGGGTTAATGAGGAAGACTCTAGTAAGGTGTGGGAATGGTGACATGTTTCCCCTTAATTCCAGCAGCAAAAACTCAAGATTTGGCCCACCTTACTGCAAGGAACCTGGGATGTGTCTGCTAGCTTTGTGCCTAGAAAGAAGCACAGACATGGGTGACCCCTGGGCATCTTGTTGTAAGGGCCTTACAGGATATGTGATACTCCATTCCTTGTCATTCTAGTAAGATAAGCCAAGCTTCTAAGGAACCTTGCCTGACTCTTGATTGTTGTAGATGTAAATTCTTGGTGAAAACAAAACAAACAGAACCAAACAGTAATTAAGGAGTTGGTGAGGGTTGACTTTTGGGTGTAAAATCTTTGACTACGGTCAACCACTTCACTTGACGAAGAAAGTCTCGGGACGTTCATCTCCCCAGTGGCAAACTACATGGAAAAGAGACTCTGTTTTTATGTTCTAAATCAAGGTTGGTGAACTTTTTGTGTAATGAGCCAAACAGTAAATATTACAGGTTATGTGGGTCATACAATCCTTATCACAATGACCTGACTCTGCGACAGTAATGCAAATGCTTTCACAGAGAAACGAGTATGACTGTGTGTTAGTAAAACTTGATTTACAGAAGTAGATGGTAGGTCAAATTTGGTCTGTGGGCTTAGTTTGCTGATTTCTGGCTCAGTGGGATAAGCCTCTGCCTTCAGCTCAGGCCATGGTCTCAGGGTCCTGGGATCGAGCCCCACATTGGGCTCTCTGCTCAGCAGGGAGCCTGTTTCCCCTCCCCCCACCCCGCAGGCCTCTCTGCCTACTTGTGATCTCTGTCTCTGTCAAATAAATAAATAAAATCTTTAAAAAAAACTTCATTTATCTATTTTAGAGACTGGGGATGGGCAAAGGGAGAAGGAAAGAGAAACCCAAGCAGATTGTGTGCTGAGCATACAGTCAACATGGGGCTCCATCTCATGGCCATGGGATCACGACCTGAGCCAAAATCAAGAGTCAGACACTTAACCACCTGAGCCACCCAGGTGCCCCTGATTTCTGCCCTTTTACAAGGTCCTCTTCCCTCTCTCGCAAAATCACCCTTCTCTTCTGCTCATATCTTCAAAAAGAGGAAGGTAAAAAGAAAATATTACTGGGTATGTAGAACCAACATTCCGGGTTAAGCATTTCACTGGAGTTAATTACATTTCATTTAATTCTTCAAGCCCTTTGAGTTAGATTTTGTGATTGTTCCCATTTTACAGATGAGGAAGCTGAGGACCAGAGATGTTAAGTGGCATGCTTGGTGAACACCTAGCAGGAAAAAGCTGAGCTGGGATCAAAGCCATGTTTGGCTAATACAGAGGCTGAGATTCTAAGTGCATAATAGACACTTCACTATGAATCACTGGGGCTCAGAGCACATTGCTTACTATCCCCCCAACATGGTAATCAGGAAAGAATTTAATCGTAAGCATCATAAGATAGAGGAATTAGAACAGGAGATGGAAAAAGATTCCAAATAGTAGTTGATGGGCTTTATTTGTGAACACTGGGGCAGGGGGTGGGGGGTGGGAGGGGGATGTAGAATAAGGACAAAGCATATGAACTATGTAGTGGTCTATAGTCTAGCAGTGGCAGATGGAGAAATCATTACTGTGATGAGCTCAAGGCTTATTAATGTGCCCAGAGGTAGCCCTCCCCCATCAAATTAGAAACAAGGAATTTTATCTTTGACATCAGCTCTCCTATCCCCAGTTCCTAGCCTTAAAAAAAAAAAATGCAGAATCAGGACATTGGATATAGAGAGATATATTTAAGTGGAATGGAAGAAAGGAAGGAAGATTTTTGTTGGGCATTTTCTGTGCTCTCCCTTCTTGTAGGAAGTCTGGGTAGTGAACAAACCAGAAAGAGAGAGAGAGAGCACAGAGAGGAAACAGCCAGAGAGGTAATTTACACAACATATTGTTTAGAATGAACAGAGGTAGAAAAAAGCCTGTCTTTCAGAAGAGCATGTGGACTGCTCTTGGATAGACTTGGGTATGGGGCAGTGAATGAAAAGCTCTGGTATCACAAAGAGGTATGGGAATTAAGAAGGAAAGGGAAATGCTGGGGGTTTGAGAAATGCTCCCACAAGTTATAAACTAGACCACTTACAAATTCTTGGGGAGTTGCAATTAAAGCCCTAAGTTACCACTGTGATTACTTTTGATTTGAAGATATGACTCTACAAGAAGACTGGGACCTTGGGATTTTTATTGGGTTTTATGGGCCAAGTGACTCCATTTTTAACCTCTGAACTCGTCAGAGGAATCCAAGTTATATGCAAAAGAGAATTATAGTACTCAGAGCTCATGGGGTAGAAGATTCTCCTTCTCTAGAAGTTTTCATGTAACCATCTATCATGATGTTGCAGGGAGAAACTCAGAAGCCATGTAGAGGAAGGGTTCTCCAATCCAGCTGAACATTAGAAGAATTGGATCTTATCCAATCCAAAGTCTCAGGCGACTTCCATTTCTGTAATGGTGTGGGGGACTGACCCTTTACAAAATCTCTCCAGGGTATTCAGAGGTCTGGGAACCAATGATGTCAAGAGCTGGACAAAGAGACCGATATTGCCTCTTCCAAGTTTGACGTGACAGCAGCATCCCCCACGGACCTCTCCTTCATCAAAACATACATCGCAGGGATCCTTAGCCAATTAGAACACATTCTATTGAAAAGGAAGTATATCCAAAGGGTCTCTCAAGTAAATAAAGAGAAATAGAGTGAACAAATTCACTAGGAAGTTAGGTGCTGCTTCTTTTGGGGTCCGCTCAGATGACCCTTTAAGCACATGAAACGAGTCCACTTACCGATTTCAGCGCCGTTCATCGAAGTCTACGGGCACCATCTCTTCTCTGAATTTAGGCCAAAATATCTTTTTCATGAGAAAAGGGAGTTGGATGGACAAAACAAGTGATAAGAGGTTCTCGAGCCTGCCACAAAAATTCTTCTAGAATCCAGGTGATTGTGGCTGACAGGTACAATCTGGAAAAGAGCGAGTAAACTACGTATTGTAAAAATGCAGTCACAGGTGAAAAGCCAGAAGGGAGCTTCTTATGAACAAGGCTAAGTTACGATGATTTTTTCTGTAAACTGCGTGTGTAAATTGGGATTATAAGGTTTGACATTTTCCCCGACTGCAAAAATAATATGTTATTGCCAAAAACATGAAATATTTAGAAAAAAAAAAGAGAAGATGAACTAAAAATATGTATGATTCCATTACTGGAAGAGAGCTATCTTAAATATTTTGTGGTACATGTTTCCAGGTGAACACACACATATACACATGCATATATATATGAATCTATGTGCATGTAATAAACTGTTTTCAAAAAATTAGAATCAAGCTGTACATACTTCTTTGTAACCTCTTCTTCCCACTTTAGCTCACTTGAGAATTTTCTCACATTGCGAATATTTTTTCACGGTTTAGTTCCCAGAGCCTGCATAGGATCCTATTAAATCCTGCCCTGGGCCAATGAGGCTGTTTTCAGCCTTTGATATGATGGGTGATGCAACTTGTCCATACCAATATTGTTTTATTTTATTTATTTTATTTTTATTTATTTTTCAAGATTTTATTTATATTTAAAATATATTTATATAATATTTAAATATATATAAATATATTTTTATATTTTATATTTTAAAGATATTTTTATATTTCAAAGATATTTTTTATTTATATTTCCAATATATTTTTATATTTGACAGAGAGAGACACAGCGAGAGAGGGAACACAAGCACCAGGAGTGGGAGAGGGAGAAGCAGGCTTCCCACTGAGCAGGGACCCCAAAGCAGGGCCTGATCACATTACCCTGGGATCCTGACTCGAGCCAAAGGCAGACGCTTAATGACTGAGCCACCCAGGCAGCCCTGTCCATATCAATCTTATTTTAAATCAAGACACAAAGATATAACCTGTGATGCCAAGGAAAACAGTGGCACTGCTAAACATCTTATGTTTTATTTATTGTCAAACACTGAAGCTGTGTCTTGGGAAGGGGTTACCAGGTTCAAGGGTACAGGGCTAGTCCTCCCAGGGTGAGCTGCAGCCGACGAGCTGCTGGGTCGGCCGACTGCTGTTATAAGAGAAGCACATCCCCTCAGGTGTACCAACGCCCTTTCCTACGCTCTGGTTTCTGGGCTCAGGAAACCTTTTGTCCCTCCAACAGTAATAACACTAAAAGGGGCAGAAGAAGAAAGGAAAAATGGATGGATCTGTTCAGGGCTGAATTGTGCCTGCCCTGAATCCCTGTGTGGAAGCTCTAACACCCTGTTCCGCAGAACGTGACTGTATTTGGAGACAGACTCTTTGAAGAGGCGGGTAAGGTAGAATGAGGTCATGCAGTGAGTCCTACTGCAATGGGTCTGTGTTCTCATCTCTTCTTGTAAGGACACAGTCACACAAGACACACACCAAGACGACGCAAAGACACAGGGAGAAGACGGTCCTCTACGAGCCAGGAAGAAAAAATTCAGAGCAAACTAATCCTGCTGACACGTCGATCTTGGACTTCTGGCCTCCGGAATCACGAGAGAACCCATTTCGGTTCCTGAAGCCGCCTGGTTCGTGGCACTCGCTTAAGGCAGTTCCTGCAAATGAATATAGCTTCCTAATACTTCTTCAGAGAAATTCTGTTAAAAGAAATTTTTTTTTTCCTAAAAAAGAAAAAAAAAAAGCTAACCCCAAATGAAAAAGTCCTGTCTCCTGAGTCAACCCCCGAGGAGCAAGCGGCTTTAGAGTCTAAAAGATGGGACTGAAATGCAGACTCTAGGACTCATTGGCACTGTGACTCGGATGGGTGTGAGCCTCAGTACCTCATCTGTGAAACAGGGGTCATGACTCCTGCGCTAAATAAAACCCACCCTCGGAAGGTGCTGCGCCTGGCAGACGGGAGGGGTCCCCAGCACGGTAGGAACGAGGCTTTGTGTGAACCTTGTTCGCCAGTGGCCTGGGCAAGCTCATCTGCCTCCCTGCAGATAAAGTGGGTCGTGAGAAACCGTGCCATTTTTAAAAAGAAAACCACATGTTCAAAACTTTTGCATTCAGGCAGACTTGCTGGGTTTTGAGCCCACATGATGTTTTTTAAAACTTGGAATTAGCTGTCAATATTTTTAAAATAAGAGATTCTGCACGAATGCTGGGTTTCTGGCTTTGGGAAAAATCCGAAAATCTGGCAGCACTAAGCCCCACTCCTATGGCTGTGTTCAGCTGGGGCTACGCAGCAGCTGTCCAGCCTTCTGGCTCACATGGCTTCTGGGCACGGAACTTGTCCGTGTCGCCTGCCAGGCCCTGGAGCATTGCATTCGTAACCTGAGCCTTAATGCGCAAACTAATGTCTATAAATAAAAAAAATACGTACACGTATATACCCATCAGCTAACTAGATGTGTGTGTCCCTTAAGTCACATGCCTCTTGACATTATTTCAACATCTTTTCCTTTCTAAGAATCTACTCTGCTCCGAATATGTACCTTTGATTGAATAAAACAGAAGCCTAAAAACCCTATCACCACATACATCACAGTAACATGGATGAAACTGTACAGTTGCCCTCATCTAACCTTTCATTTTATACATGTGGTTGCACAGCCCATTTTTACAACCAAAAATGTAGCTTTGGAAGGGGGTCCCCGAAATTACCTAGTTTTCGCCAATCCTCACTGTGGCCAGAAACCTCAGAGATTTTAGGAAAGGTTTTGGGATCTGATTCCATTTTG
The DNA here is from genome assembly GCF_964662115.1 of Mustela nivalis. Classification (NCBI taxonomy): domain Eukaryota; kingdom Metazoa; phylum Chordata; class Mammalia; order Carnivora; family Mustelidae; genus Mustela; species Mustela nivalis. Next base: position 184,426,968 of record NC_139020.1, on the reverse strand, counting down.
GTCAAACAAACAAAAAGAAAGAAGCTCAAACATTTCATTAGTCTCATTAATTTTCTTTCTTTCCCTCCCCGCAATCCCCCAAATAACATGGAAATGATCCCAGGTCTTCCTAAAACATGGGCTTACCTCCACCCAGCCTGTGAACCTCTGGGTTGTCTTGTATTAGTTGCTAGGTAACTGAAGATTTATGCACATCTATTGTTAATTTCAAAGACAGTTTCCAGCTCTGCCATAAACAGCTCTAGAAGCAGACACCACACTTGCTTAAGAGAGGCTCTTCTCACCCTCCCTGAGATGAGGCATTTCAGGGCACATCTACAAGGTCTAAAATACTCTGGTTTAAAAAAAAAAAAGTAACGCTGGTAAATTCCAAGCTGTCTGCAAAAGAGTTGAGCAAATGTGAGACATTTGGGCCCATTTCCAGTGCCCTCTTGTGCCAAATCCATTATAAGTTTTATTCAAAGAGCAGCATCTACCCTCTTAGTTTGCCTATACAGAATCTAATCTTGTGCTTCTCTCCTCCAGTCCCTCCAAGCAACACCAAAATCCTGTCTTTGAACAGCCAACTGTGTATCCCAGAAGCACCTGCAAAGTTCTTTCTCAAGTCAGTGGTATCATGACCTTTTTAAAGGCTCTTGCTGAGCACAGGGACCATATACCCTGGATTGGACCACAGGCACAAATATTATTGTCACTGCCTGGGGAAGTGATGGGGGACCCAATTTCTACAATGCCACCCCCCCAAACCAAAGTTTTCTAGAGTGATCATAATTCTAACGACCCTTGGCATTGGGGGGAGCATCTCCTGCTTTGCCAGGAACTTCCCTGGCCAACCCAGCGTTGGATTCTGCCTGCGACTTCCACAGACGTTTGGCTGGTGGCATCGTCCATCACTTCTGGCTCAGATGACCTGCTGACTTGCACCGTCTGCCAGCTGGTGGTCCAGCTTTGCCTCTTCCTAACCCATCCTCCACACAGCCTCCAGGGAGTTTGCCTTCACACGGGGCCCTGATTGTGTCAGGAGGTGTTTAAATCAGCCGCTGGACCTCCTGGTTGATGGGACGCAAGTTCATGTTCCTTAGCATGGAAGACGGGGATCTCCATCCTGTAGCCTCTGCCTCCGCCTCTCCTCTCCTGTCACTGTCCCCACAGGTTTCACACCCCGCCAGCACTCACTGCAAACCATGCTGTTTCTTACCCTCTTTTCTTGTTTCTTCTGCAGCATATATTCCCACCCCTCAGTGACTGCACCCCGTCCTGGAGGCTGGCAGAGTCCTCACGGCATCACGCTATCAGTATGTCTGGGGAACCGCTTTATCATGTTCTGTTCATCTGTCTCCCTCGCTACATGTCTGCATGTCTATCTGCCATCTTCTCCCTGGTGGGATCTCCAGATCCTGGCACAGTGCCTGGCCCATCAAGAGCGTCAGTCTGTCGGTAAGAAGGAGAAAAGGAGGAAAGGAACAGAGATCGCTAAAAAGGAAGCTCTGTTAGGTAGTGTGAGCTCAGGCAACGCAGTTAGCAAATGGACGAGCCAGATATGAAGGCAAAGACCTTGAGAAATAATCTAACCTAACCTTTCATATACTGCAGACAGCCTCTGCTTGCATTCTCCCAGGGATGGGGCGCTCATTGCCTCTTCAGGCAGCCATTCCCACTGCCTGGCAGCCACCCTGGAAGACAGTTCTTTCTTGGGTGGTGCTAAACCCAGTTTCCCTGATTTGCCTAAGCCTGGTTCCACTTTTGTCTTCTGCTGCTAGACATTTCCTCTTGTCAGAGCAGAAACCTCAGACTTCCCATCCTGTGGATAAATCACCCTCAAGTTGCTCCCACCTCCCTCCACTGTCATCAAAAATGCAAAAATAACCAGATTCACAGCCTGAACAGAAATGCTTTCCACGCACTACCTAATCCAAACCTCCCTGAAGCACAACTTAAAAAACATGCCCAAGATCACACAGCTAGAAAGTCACAGATCAGGCCTGGACCCCGAGGGGTCCAACTCCAAGTTCATGGATTTAACCACTTCACAATGCTCTTCCTGTCTGAGCCCTTCAGCTATTCAACAGTGAAAAGCTAAGCAGATTAAAGGTACATAATTCGCTTTTTTTTTTTTTCTTTCCTCTAATACCAGCTTTACGGGGACCTAGCAGATCTCCCTCCTCTGAGGATTATTTTTAAAAGTGAGTTTCTTTCTCCTCCCCTCCCCCTCCCCAGCCCCATCTGAGAAAGAGAGAACACTGGGTTATGGCTCTGCAAATACTGCGTTATTCACGGGCTGCGGCACTGGGGTGAGCCAACTCATTAGTTTTGAAGCCTCAAATTAATCTTACATTACTGTTCTCGCAGGTTAAAGGTCATTTTTTATCTTCTTAGCTGTATCTACCCCCCGGAAAGAAATTGGATCTTTATGCAGGCGGAGGAGACCCCCTCTCCCTTTGGTACCAGCTGTTGACGTTTCTCTGTTCTTCGTCGTGGGTGGAAAGTGCACAGAGACCTGGAATTGTTTTAAAAGCCCATAGGTGGTGGTTGTTTTTTAAGCAGAAGCATTTTGTCAATCATGGAACATAGAAATGATAATTCTATGTATTCTCTGTACTGGTATTGTCTGGGGAAACAACAACAACAACAACAACAACCCTAAAGACTTCAATAGACTGCTCTGCCAGAAAGAAGCTGGGGAGAACTGCAAAGAAAAAGTCCCTTGTCTGTCCTCCAGCTCTGCAACTTCCCTCTGGTGCCTCCTAGTGGCAGAACCTAGCACGGCACCAGCTGGCTGGGAGAAAGGACCGTTCAGGCCACAGCGTGGCAAAATCAAGGTGACTTGAAGGATGAGAGACAACTCGGAAAAAAAAAAAAAGGCACCTGCGGTCATACCTCTATCGAGGCTATGTGCTAAAAATTTAAGTATGCTGCTGTATGGAGCGCTGGTTTGCGGGGCGCGTGGGTAGTGATCCACATTCATGGAACATTCTAAGCTTGGTCCCGATTGCCTCTCGGTTCATGAAAGGAGCCACCCCCACACAGTGAGGCATCGTTCCCGGATTGGACTGCCCCAGTTAGACCAAAATTCCTCCTGGGGAGCCCTGGCTGGATCAAAGCTGCATTGAGGAGGGGAAGAAAGCGGCATTGAACCAGGCCTGCTTGTGTTCACAGCAGCTATTGTCCGGTCTGTAACGGTGTAATCAGAGTGAATACATTAAACAGTATTTGCTTTCCCCCACCTGAGCCTCCTCCCACAGGGGCTCCCAGTTCCAGAGGGAGGTCTGGCATATAAAGCGGGGGTGGAGTGGGCCAAGAGTCATGGGTCACCCCATGGCCCACTCTTTACGTCTCCAAATGCTTCCAGGCAGCAGGAACCCTGGGGAAAGCACAGGTTGCCTCGCACCCTTGGGGTACGATACTGTGGAAGCAAGATAGAAATTTGCCCTTTTCCATGAATATCTTGGAGCCAGGCAGCATTCCTGAAAGATAGCAGCTGCTAAATAGAGCAGCAAAAAGGTCAAGGAAGAAAGGTCAGATTTGGCAGAAGAAAGCAAAATATAGCCACCACAGTTTTTAATTCAACTCCATTTTAAATTATATTCAGCGGGAAGTTTAATGACCCTGTGCAACAGGGCAAAGTGTTACCTTTATTCCATACCATGCTTCCCATTCAGGTCTACCCTTTCTCAAAGGACTGAGAGGCAGCAGGATGTGAACCCCACTGGGGATTAAAGCCCCTGAGCACAATTGAGGATGGGGACTGTGGAGAAAGGACTGTTCTAAACCAGGTCCAGGTGGAACCCAGCAATCACTCCAGCCACTTTTTTTTTTTTTTTTTTTTTTTTTTTTAACCTCCAAGCTGAGCTGGCACTGTGGGGAAGGGAAGGCAAGTTGCCAGGAAGTAAGTAGCCTGCCAGTTGGCTAAAGGCACCTTACCCATTCTGGCCTGGAAAGAGAAAGAAGTTCGGGGCTAGGACTTTCCAAGGTCAGTAGTACAGCAAACACTGCGCACTGGGCCTCCCAACCTGGCTCATTGGTGACTGGTCTTACATTCAGTTGAGTTCCAACCTACACTTCAGGTGTAGACATGAGCAAGGCCGGTTCCTGGCTTTTATGGACCCATGGGACACGGTATAATGAGAATCAGTCATTCTGCCGGCTTTTTTCCTGGTAAAAGCACCATGATCTTTCTGTAGTGCTTACAGCCCTATGTCTTGATTCCAGATGCTTCTCTTTCCCCTGCCACCCAGTACTGGGAGAAGCCCTAAGTCTGGCCAATTGAAATCGGTCTTAAAATTTTTGTTGGAATGATCAGAACAGAAAAGCTCTCTCTTGATGGAGGTTGTTGGGAAAATGGCCGTGTATCTCTCAACTGCAGCCACAGTAAGTCGACATGACAGATCTGAGCCCCGCTCAGTGCCATACAAGAATAAACACTGATGCTGGGGCACCTGGGTGGCTCAATGGGTTAAAGCCTCTGCCTAAGGCTCAGGTCATGATCCCAGAGTCCTGGGATCAAGTCCCACATCGGGCTCTCTCCTCAGTGGGGAGCCTGTTTCCCTTCTTCTCTCTCTGTCTGCCTCTCTGCCTACCTGTGATCTCTGCCTGTCAAATAAATAAATAAAATCTTAAAAAAAAAAAAATAAACACTGATCCCACGGATGGCTTCTGTATTAGCATCTGTGGTCAGTGGGCAATTCTACTCTATGTGTCTTTTGTTTCTCTGGGACCAGCAGGCTACCTGGCGTGTAGTCTCATGGGGATTCCAGAAATCACAAGAGAAAGGCCAAGGGAAACAGGGAATTATTAAGGGCTAGGCTTGGAACTGACTCACTATCATTTCCAACCATATTCCATCTGACCAAAGTCGGTCTTGCAGCCATGCCCAACATCTGTGGGGTGGCAGATGTGTTCCACCTGTGGTGGGAAAAACTACCATGTCTGTGGCAAAGAACAGGCACGCAAGACAAGGAAAGCCTTGGAGACATTCATGCAGTCAATCCCACGGCACGAGTCGCCTTTGCTGCTGGCCGATTCGTCCCCTGATGGGACAGAGTCAGCCTGAGTAAAGCCAACAGAAGGGAGAGCGAAGGCAAGACATGGGCATGGAGACGGGGTAACACTGTTGAAGTCCCGAATCCTGCTGTACCCCGACTTTTCAATTATATAATTGTTTAAGTCTGTTTCAATTGGGTTTCTGTCCTTTGCAACAAAGACTCCTGACCTACCTGTATCGGTCAGGAAACTCGGAAAGTCTACGCCATCAAGTCCAAATGAGAAGGGCAAGATTCAAAGAGCAAACAAGATAAAGCAGCTGAGTCCTAGAGGCCGAGCCCAGACTGGCTGCCGGAGGCCCCTGGACATGGGTTATGGAGTCGTTCACAAGCTGTCCTGAGACAGCCAAACCGTATAAAGGGGGTATTGAAGGATGCTGCCGTTTGACCGCTCTGGACCCAAGGAATATAAGGGCTCCTGTTTCTCCAGCATCTGACAAAGGATACCGGAGTAGGCCATACTGATGTCAGGCACACTGGCCAGCCCCGACGTGAGGACAATATGAGTTCTGGGAAAGCGCCATGGGGCTTCTGCGATCATAGGTACTATAAAAAGCCCTTGCTCTTGTGATCCTACAAAAAGAAACCAAAGATCTCACAGGAGGAAAGGAGAATTTTGGCCTAAGAGGGTCACAGGGATGCTAATATTTGAATAGCCTTTCAACAACATTGAGTATAGCCATCAGCATTTACTGAGAATGAGTCATGTGTGCCAAGCACCGGGCGAGGGAAATTGCCATACTTAGGACATCCAATCTTGCGAGGAAGCCGGAGAGGTCAGTATCTTATCACCATTTGACAAACGAGAAAGGAGTTAGAGAGTTCCCATCCCCCGTCTAGGGTCCTTGGGCTGAACCTCTGCCCTGCCCCCGAACCCTTGGAGTTAACACCAGCCTGTGAGCCTCCCTAACTATGATTCTTTGTTCTTTGTGACCCGAGAGCCCACAGGGACCTCTTAATTAGTACTTCCTTCCTTTGACCTTTTTATAGCCTCCTGTTCTTTGAAATTGGGGCCCAACATCAGATTGGAGAGAAAAATATCCTCTCTGTAAAAACTTCTCTACAGTCTCATTGTGGAGGGCAGCTGTTTCCTCTGCCCAGCACCCAATCGTCTCTCTCTTCCAGAACAAGAGCACCCGAGTCTGAGCCATCAGCTTCCCCAGTCCTCACCCCAGGCTGCTGGCCCCTGGGGCCCCATACGGCTGACTCTGCCCGCTTGCTTCCCACTGCACGGCTGGGCATCAGAGTCTCGGATGCCAATCCCTACTGTCCATGACCTTCATCAGAGAAGCACTCAGCATGGTGGGGCCAAAACCTACTAAGGTGTGACCTTGGGCCACTTGCCTTATTTCTGTGCCTCAATCTTCCCCTCTTTAAAATGGAATGATAACAACAGCCTGACTCTGTAGGGCTGTTATGAGAAAGAGTTAAGGTAACAGACAGACACAGATAGAGCTGTGATCAACCCTGACCCTGCATGGCTGTGCGGCATATGCAAACCCGTGGGCATTTTTGCTAGGATTTTGTTGGAATTACTAAAAAAGCAGTCCCTCCTCTTGTTTCTCTCTCTCTCCCCCACCATTACCCCCCCCCCCATGGCTTTCATCTCTCTCTCTCTGGTGGGGGTGTTAGGCTGTGGGGTATGGGTCTGGAGCAGCCACTGGAAAGGTGATCTGAGTGGTCCAGAGGGAGGTTTTGATCAACGCTGTTTGAGGACCGAGGACTGGCTGTGCCTACAATCACCACTTCCCTGGGCTTTTCAGTAGCACGCATCCGTGATTACCACCGATAGTTCTAGCTGGAGTCAGAGCAAGGGATGGGACAACAGAGTGAAGAGGGTAAGACTTGTTGGAGTATCTTCAGACTTCAGCATCTTCTGACTTTTCTTTCCTCTCCTAACCCACGGGACACACAGAGTAGATAACTAGGACAGGGGACGAGAAAAGAAAGAATCTTCATGCTATTTATTTCCTTCCTTCCTCCCTCTCACAAGTCAGGAAAAAAAACAACCAAAAAAAAACCTCGCAGCCCCTTTGGAACAATACACTTCTGGGTGGGAATCTCGGCTCAGCCATACTTGGGTTATAAAGACACAATATTTATAAACCAACTGGTTCAACCGGACGAAATGATCACTTTCATAGATCCCGGACCGGTTGGATACTGACAATTTCATTGTTCAAACTCACAGCTCCCACCTGATGGGGGATTGTTGGGATTCAATGACACGATGCATGTGCCGTGTTTAGCATAAGGCTTGGCACCGAGATCATGGCTCCCTGTCAACGGCTGCTACCACGATGGTGGTGGGGACGAAGATGGTGATGGTGGTGACGGTGACGGAGATGACAGTAGTGAAGACGGTGGTGCTGGGTGAGGAATGGGATGACAGAGATGATGGTGACGTGGTGGGGTCGTGAAGGAAGAGTCACAAATCAAAGGGCACAGAAAGAGGCAGTTTTCAGCAGTCGTTTTCAGGCTTGACTGAGCGTCCTGCTTCTTTCCCCCCAAATCTTGTACTTGGGGGCGTTTTGCTTTTTGTCTCCACCAAGTCAGGGAGGCCAGGGGTTCACAAAGGCAAACCAGGAATGTTCAGGCCTCGGTGGCTCTTCTCTGGAAAGGATCCTCAGGGACCTGGGGCTATGTGACGTTCTGATTCCCAGGGAGGGAGGGGGGCGGCGGAAGGCAGGGTGGAATTATGTCAGAATTGCTGTGCAGATTTTTAGACATCTTGATGTTGAACAGTTTCTAATTCGGTGACAGCTGTGGCATTCAGTCTGATGGTGGGCGTCTCACCTATCAGCCGGTTATTTTGGTTAAAACAGAACATTTGTTTTCTGAGAGGTGACAACTAGATGCCACCAAATTATTGAGGCCGCGTTCTTCCCTACATCCAAACGGCTCTCCCCTCCTTCTTCACCTCATTCCTAGGGAGGGCTCAGCCTCTGTGTGATGTTGTGACATCTCTGAGACACCCAAATCCATTGTCCCTTCTGTTACATGCCCTCACCTGACTTGGTCATATTCTTTCACAACACACAGGACAACGTCATTTGTCCTATAGTCTGTGTAACTGTCTGTTGAACACCGTCTTGCCCACTGGCCTCCAAGAGCGAAATGACAGGTGCAGACTAGGTGTACTTTGTTCTCCCTGGGGGATGGCATGTGGCTGACACTCAAAAGGATATTTTTTTTTAAAAGATTTTATTTACTTATTTGACAGAGATCACAAGTAGGCAGAGAGGCAGGCAGAGAGGCAGGGGAGGAAACAGGCTCCCCGCTGAGCAGAGAGCCCGATGTGGGGCTCCATCCCACGACCCTGGGATCATGACCTGAGCCAAAGGCAGAGGCTTTAACCCACTGAGCCTCCCAGGCACCCCTCAAAAGGATATGTTAAATGATGACTTAATTATTAATGATTTCTAATAACTAATTCAATAAATCTATTAATTAGTGACAGAGGCTTGGACCTTTCCGGTGGGAAATACAATGAGTTTTCAAACTGGGGTGCATAAAGGGAAATCAGCCGCGACGTCAAGCTGGTTTACCAGAGGAGGGGAGAACAAGGAAGACAAAAAAAAAAAAAAACACCTTGGTTCTGAGCATCCTCTAGCTTGTTGTGAAATCTGGAAAAGGCCATTAGAAGACATTCTGGGATTTCATAGAAAAATCCTCCCCATGCTTAACAGAGATGATGGGAACCAATCTTGAATGGAGACATGACTAGCAGGTCAGAATGAATGCAGGAATTCTACGTTAGAATGAGAGAAGGGAAGGACATCTCTCTGTCACCAGGAGACTGCAGGATCCGTCACAGGCCCTCGGGTAGGTGCTGGCTAGCCACAGTGCTGGTGTTTGCCTCTGAGTTTGCCAGAATGGTCAACAATCACAGCCACTGCAAGACAGGGAACACCTCACGGAGGTCTCAGTAACCAATCAAACTGCGGGTCTCCTGCTGGAAAAGGCATCTCCTTGCTTGACTGAGAGGCTTCTAAGCCAGAACTTGGACATTATTCTATCTTTCCATTTCTGTTCTGTAGAATAAACGTCTTTGGATGAACAAATGAAAAATTTCTATCATTCCCATGTGGCCCTTCTCCCTCAAGAAAACAAAGTCTCGGGCGCCTGGGTGGCTCAGTGGGTTAAGCTGCTGCCTTCGGCTCAGGTCATGATCTCAGGGTCCTGGGATCGAGGCCCGCATCGGGCTCTCTGCTCAGCAGGGAGCCTGCTTCCCTCTCTCTCTCTGCCTGCCTCTCTGCCTACTTGTGATCTCTGTCTGTCAAATAAATAAATAAAATCTTTAAAAAAAAGAAAAAAAAAAAAGAAAACAAAGTCTCATCCAAATCCACAGATCCAGATAATACCCACTCCATGAAATCTCCATTATCAAGAAACAAATACTTACTGAATGCCTACAAGGTGTTAGCTAGCAACTTACCCTTCGAGAGGCGCATGAGGACAATGGCCTCGAAGAGTTTAATTACCTGATTAGGAAGCCTTCTAGTGAAAGGTTGTCTACCTCCACATAGCACAAGGCTCGCTCAATTTAACTCAAGTAATTAAAAAAAAAAAAAAAGAAAGAAAGAAAGAAAGAAAAGAAAAGAAAGGAAAATCGGTTATGGGATCAAGAACAGGAAACAGTTTAGCAAGGGCCCATGGACACGAGAACTGGAAACCCAGAACAGAGGCCACCTCTCTGTCCCACTTAGGCTTTTCCATCTGCTTCCTTACCTTGTATGTGACCCAAGGTGGTGGCCAGTCTCCATAGGATATGATGATTTTGAAGGTCAAGTGCTCATCCCGACTCCTCAAGGCTGGAGAAGGTAGGGGGTGGATCACGTGATTTGATGCCTCCCTACGCTGTGGCCCCAGGTGTGTGCAGGTGGCCCCAGGTGGGGCAAACAATGACTGACATTTCAAATACAGGCTAAAAGGCTCCACATACACAAAAGGTAATAGAGCAAAAGGCAAGCAGAAGAAGGTGTAAGCATCCAGGAAGAAAGGAGTAACAGTGGCTGTGCTCTATAGAAAAGGAGATGGAATGGGGGAGAAGGTCCCTAATTCCAAACCTTCTCTTCTAAGAGCCCTGGCTGTACTTGTTCCCCTGCCAGAAGGTCCTAGAGAGTTTTGTTAGCAAGCCCAAGCCCTCTCGTTTCATGGAGTGATATTTCAGGGCAGTCTCTAAATTGCCTCGAGTGTCACTGGCCTCCATGACATTGAACCCCGGACAAGGAATGGCTTGTCTCTGAGGCATCTTCAGGGGCATAAACACAGACATAGTCAGTCCCCAAATTAATAATAACATCCAATACTCACCTGGAACCTAGTAGGTTCCAGATACACTTCTAGGCACTTTACACATTTTAACCCGTTTAGTCTTCAGATCATTTCATTTTGATTTCAAACATTCACTGAGCTCCTACTGCATACAAAGCCATTTGCCAGAACCTGTTTAGAGTCTCCTACCTCGGGGCACCTGGGTAGCTCAGTTGTTAAGCATGTGCCTTCAGCTTGGGTCATGATCCCAGGGTCCTGGAATCAAGCCCCGCATCCCTGCTCAGTAGGAAGCCTGCTTCTCCCTCTCCCACTCCCCCTGCTTGTGTTCCCTCTCTTGCTTTCTCCCTGTCAAATAAATAAATAAAATCTTAAAAAAAAAAAACAAATAAAATTTTAAAAAGAGTCTCCTACCTGTTCTCCTCATGCTATCGTGAGTATTTCTTCTTGCTTACTTTATTTTTAAAAAAATATTTTATTTATTTATTTGACAGACAGAGATCATAAGCAGGCAGAGAGGCAGGGAGGAAAGCAGGCTCCCTGCTGAGCAGAGACCCAGATGTGGGGCTCGATCCCAGGACCCTGGGATTATGACGGGAGCCAAAAGCAGAGGCTTTAACCCACTGAGCCACCCAGACATCTCTCTTCTTGCTTACTTTAAAAAGTAACTACACATGTGGTTGTATAGGGTTGAGGTGAGAGTGTGAGTGTCAGATTTAAGAAGTAAGTGAGGTTGGATCCTAATGCCACCACTTACTGTGAAGGTATTTCGGCTGAGGTTCCTATGCTCCCCGAGCCTCAGTTTTCTCACCTGTAAATGGGGAGAATTATGGTACCAAGCTCATATAGTGTTCTGAGACAATACATTGGAAAATTTATGGAAAGCTCTCCCTTCGATCTCTTGCAGAGAAACCTAATCAACATTGGTAATTAGCTTTGCTCTGAAGAAATTAAAAACAGAAAGTTACTGAATACCAAGACGGATTCAGGAAAGAGAACACAGCTGAGATAGAGTGACTCAGAGGAGTAGGGCAGTATAAAGAGATGGGATTAATATAGAAAATAATTGCTTTATTATAATCTGAAGGGGAATATAAGGTAGAGTCTGATATCCTCTACCTTCCATTACTTAGTTTTAAAAGAAAAAGGAAAGGTGAGTCGTGTGTTGGTTGGGTATTTAATTCACCGCACTATTCCTTCAGGGAGTTCTTCCTGGGTTCTTTGTGCTCCTCACCAACCAAGTTCTAGGGCTATGTGAGTATGATGTAAGGAAGATTCTGGTAGACCAGAACACAGGGGTCCAGTCCGATGCTTTCCCTATTCTTCATTTCCTCTCCTGCACTCAGAAGTATAAAATGGATATCATCTCGGATCTTTCTAGCATGAGTCTATGAACAACCTAAAGGAAATTTTTTCCCTTAATTTTTCTCTTTAGGATCAATGAATTATAATTACAAATTATAATCAATAACTTGAAATTAAGTAAATTTGCCTCTACCATATTAAGATGTCATTTTCTTCAATTAATTCTTTAATTCCTTTTTATTAAGAAGCCATCATTTACCATATAAGGACATGAGTTAATACCCTACTCCTTAGAAGGAATGAAAGTGAAATAACGTCCATTGGGTTATTCAGTCTGGTCTTTGAGGTCCAGGAAAAACAGGACTGCAAGGAACCAAGGACAAAATGGTCTATGAGAAAAACACACAACAAAGGTACTTGTTTTCTCTGTGTGCCTAGGGATGCAGGAAAACACAAAGTAGAAGTTCTAGAAGATACACTCCAGACTTGTAACTTCTGGTAAGGAGGGTCAGGATCATGATCAGGAGTGGTCCAAGGCAACTGTAGCCTCATCTGTGACATACTAAGTTTTTTAAAGGCGAATCTATTCATATCTGATTTAGGTAATTAAAGTTTGTTTAATTGCTTAAATAGGAAAACCGGCTTACAGCATACTTCTCCAGGGAACTGCAAAAAAGAACAATGTATCAGGCTGATTTCCCCAAGGCCAGGTCAGGGTTCAGCAATCCCCCTCCCGGCACCCCCCCTCCCCACCACAATTCTGATCCCAGAATTTAAGAGGTGGCTGGGTCAATTTAATTATTAACTGAACTGAAAAAGTAATTTTCTAAAAGGAGACTGACTGCTAATTTTGACATTGATGTCAATATGTAGATTTCTTTTGTTTAAAAGAAAGCATCTGGTTGTGTTTTCCCAACTATTGTTGATACAAAATTAGATGGGAAGACAAATGTGCACAAACTGCTATTCTGGGGGACTCGAGAGAAAATAAAAATATGAAATAAACAGAGCATCCAGAAAATGCCTTAGGCCGAGGAGGTGTTGTAACTGTATCCTCAACTCTTTCTCGGTGAATTTCACACACACATGTCTCCTACCTAATCTCTTTCCTCCAATTCTCAGGAGCTTAGCCGTAAAAAAATAAATAAATAAATAAAAAATCACATAATCAACACTTCAAAATTGTCAATGGATCAGAAATGTAATGGAGAATTTACAGTCACAGATCTTCCTAAATCTCTGAGCTAGCCGTTGGTCTCAACTGCTTCCTCTGCAGTCCTGACCAAATCCACTGCAAACCCACAGATACTTACATAGTCTTCCCATGTCAAGCGCTTTGTACTTTTCTGCTCCACCAGCCTGTTAGAACTGGTATCAAATTCTCCCTCCTGCTGAGCCCATCTCCTCTGTAAGAAAAGACTCCTGGCCTCTATGCCTCCCTCTGAGGCATTCTGAATATCCAGGACTTCACAGGACATACTAAAAATAATAATACAATTTAAAGCACCTTTTTGCTATTCTTTACCAGCAACTGTGGGGAATAGGCAAACTATAAATAAGAATTAGGTAACAGTTTTTTCTCAGACTACACTGGGCCCATGGAAATTAAGGATGTCTTTAAGGACCAGAAAGCAAAAGGTCACCTCAGGATCATGGGTAGGGCTGGCAGGGGTGGGGTAGGGTGGGGGGAGTCATCCACCATCTGGAAGGGCAAGAAAGAAGGTCTTTAGGAACCCAAGTTAAGAATCTGGTGGTTATAGCGTGACCTGGACATTGAAATAATCACAGTCAGTAGATACAGTAGAGACTCACACTGGACAGACCATGTTCTTAAGATCTTGCTTAATTCTATGACTGCTCAACCATTATCTCCATTACACAGATGATAAAACTGAGTGTTAGAAAGTTAAAGTCATGTATTTAGTCAGTAGAGGAGGTGGGGCTTGAATCAAGGTAGTCTGACTACCCAGTAGGAAGGAAGAAAGGGACAGAGAGGCAAGCCTGGGTGGCTCAGTGGATTAAGCCTCTGCCTTCGGCTCAGATCATGATCCCAGGGTCCTAGGATCAAGCCCCGCATCGGGCTCTCTGCTCAGCAGGGAGCCTGCTTCCCTTCCTCTCTCTCTGCCTGCCTCTCTGCCTACATGTGATCTCTGTCTGTCAAATAAATAAATGAAATCTTTAAAAAAAGGGGGGGGGTACAGAGAGAGGGAGGACTGATGGACAGTCAGTCTGAAAGAGACTAAAATTGAGAAATTAGGGTTTGGGAACAATCAGCAAACATCTTGAACCCAAGCAATGTTTGGAGGCGGTAGATGTCAGTAGTGAGGCTCACTGAGGCAAAGCCTATATATATATATGTATAAATATGGCAAAACCAGAATGCATATATATGCCAACAGAAGGTATGTCAATCAGGGACTCAACACATTCAAGTGAGGACAATTGGAGAAAGGTTTACTTAGAAAGGGGTTATTTCAAGCATGGCAAGGGCAGAGGAACAGAAGGACTAGTACAAAAACCAGGGCTAGGAGCATCCAAGCATCACATCCCTGGATCTGAAGGTATGAAGGAGGGGACAGAGCCTGGCTGCAGTGACTTTGAAAGGAAGGACCAAGGACATCCCTACCCCTCCTCTTTCCCTTCTCTCCAATCTGGAGACTCTGCATTGGCAGACCCCACCTGAACACCAAAAGTCAAGGACGCTCTGTGACAGATGACCAGCCACCAGGCACAGAGCAGGGGGTCTGAGGGGGAACCCAGAGGCCCCACCCAGAAGAGGAGGCAGCACTTCTTCCTAGAGACAGGTGCAGAGGAATGAGCAGAGAAGGGCTAGCAGAGGGGTAGGAGAGAGAGTAGGTTGCGAAATGGCTCCAACCTAAAGGAGTTGTACCATAGCCTGGAAATCCACACTCAGCCAGTGGTGGGAATGGCTATGCCCACGGGGGTGGGGGAGGGGCGGCTAAGACCTGGGTGAAACACTCTGTGGTTGCTGCAGGTTCTCTGAGCCCTGCGAATGTCTACCTAATTGATAGCTTCTAACACAGTGTCTTACTGCAGGTGTGTTAAGAGCTGGAAGTAGCTATTTTGGTAAAGGACATCCAGCCATTTGGGGATCTATGAGGACATACGGAGGTGACAAGAGTGGTGGGCAAGGAGGTAGGCCCAAAGGCCCCACCTCCCTTCACTGAAAGGCACTATCAAGGAAGGAGGAAGCCTCTTTATTCATTCTGGACCACATTCCCAGGGGACCAAGGACTTTGGTGACAGAGCTGGGAACAATCTATGTTCAGAAATGAAAGGTAAAGACAAGAAAAAAAAGAGATACAGGGAAAAAAAGACTGTTGTCATTATAGATGTTAATTGGACTTATTGTAGTGATCATTTTGCAGTGTACACAAATATCGAATTGTCTGAAACTAATCTAACGTTGCATGTCACAACTCAATTTTAAAAGTTTTTAAAAAGGTGGGATATATCATTGTGGCAAAGAATTCTCTTTTGTTCCTTGGGGGCTTTGATGTGCAGTGAAAGGAAATGTTAGGGAGGAGATTTAGCTCCTTACAGGGGCCAGTCATTGCTTGGAACCTTAGGTTATGTTGAAGGAGCCATGAGTCAAGTTAGAGTGCTCAGAAAGTACCAGTCTTCAGCTGAGGACAGCGAAGCCAGCCCTGGGAGCAGACAGTGTGGTCTGGATAACAGGGGCTTCACATCACAGGAGGTCACAGCCTGCAGCCCAGAGCGCCCGTCCACAGGGAACACCACATCTCAAGGATACACTGGAAACAAGGTGGCCATGAACTCAGGTTCACTGGCTGGAAAGCAAATTGGTCCTAAGACTGTCAGAGCGGAAGTTACTCTTAGGTAGAAACAAATGACAGTGTCCACCAACACTGACCTATTTCTGGAGGGAACTGCTGCCACTAGCTTGTATGAGCTGTGAGGCACGACCACCGAATCTTGGGATTTACCAAATGACCACTACTTAAAGGCAAAGGCCAGACAAGTGAAATTTTAGAACTGAGAACTGTGTGACATAGTCTTGTTTCCTGGACACCAGTTATTTAATTGACATTTTAAGCCTTTAAAAAAATTTCCTAAGAAGTTTTTTTTTTTTTTAAAGATTCATTTATTTATTTGAGAGAGAGAGAGATGGAGAGGGGCAGAGGGAGAGGAAGAAAATCTCAAGCAGACTTTGTGCTGACCTTGGAGCCGGGCACCGGGCTTAATCTCATGACCCTGAGATCATAACCTGAGCCGAAACCAAGAGTCAGTTATTCACCCGGGTGCCTCAAAGTTGTCTGGTTTTATTTTTTTAAACTATTTTATTTATTTATTTGACAGATGGAGATCATAAGTAGGCAGAGAAGCAGGCAGAGAGAGAGGAGGAAGCAGGCTCCCCCCTGAGCAGAGAGCCCAATGCGGGGCTCCATACCAGAACCCTGCCGAGACCATGACCCAAGCCGAAGGCAAAGGCTTTAACCCACTGGGCCACCCAGGCGCCCCAGTTGTCTGGTTTTTAATACTGCAAGAGAAAACTGAAATGATGGGCATAAAAAAGAGAAAAAGTATTTCTTTAATCAGAGAAGACATGAAGAGAATTCATTTTGAATATACACATTATTAACTAGAACATGGGTTTTTTTCTTTATCCCCACTAAATCCATCTTGAAGAAATGTCTAAGGAGTTCTGGCTTGACTGGGAGATTTGCCGTGAGGAAGTCTGAGAGCTCAGTTCCACAATTTAACAAAATGTGTCAAATGCAGAACGCGGCTTTGCTGGTTGATTCCCCCTCCTCCTTTCTTGCTTTCTGGCGAACTCCCATTCACCCAGCATTTGCTGTTTGCCAGGTTCTAAAGGTTGAACATGGCTTATTTTATCCAATACCCAAGGGGATCCTGAGGATACACAGATCTTAAGCTCAGACATGTTTTAGACCCGCATCATCCAACACAGTAGCCACCAGCCACATGTGTTTATTTAAATTTATTAGAGTTAAATAAAATGAAAAGGTCAGCCCTTGAATTTTGCATTAGCAACACGTCAGCGGCCCAGGAGCATGTGTGCCTAGAGGCTACCCTATTGCACAATGGAGATACAGAGCGTTTCCATCATCACAGAAAGCACTGCTGGACCACACAGTTCACAGACCACAGACATGCCAGAGCTGTTTCTACCCCCTGTGAAACCGCTATAGACAGAAAAGCTGTCATTAATTGAGCATCATCTCACCCCATTTTAGGGATAAAGAAAGTTGAGCACAAAGACCTAAGCAGCTTTCTCACCATCACATAGTGAGTTGCAGAAACATGGGACTTTGATTTCAAAAGCTTTGCTCATCCCAGTGATGTCACCTTCCAAAGGTGACCTTCCCAAGAGTGAGTTGAAGCCCCATCAGAGATCGGAAAGAGCTGGAGGGGATTTTGGCCCTTCTGACAGAGAAATGGCCACATGCCTTTGGTGTCAGACAGGCTAGAAGACCAAGCTCAGCCGTGCTACCATCTAGCTGGGTGATACTGGCCAAATCACGTATCTACTCTAAGTATATGTAAAGTGGGGATGTTTACAGCACTCGCCTTGTAGAGCTCTAAGGATTAAATGAGACTGTACACCTAAAGCACTTAGCACAGTATTGGCTACATAGTAGCTGTTTAGGTATATAGATGTAGATATGATGATTATTTCCAGAATGAATCCCTTTCTCCCAGTTAAGTCGGAAACCACAAGATTCACCGTAGGCCCTGCAGTGCCCATTTCCAAGTCTGGCGCGCCCCCTGCTGGTTACTTCTGGATACATCACCCGGCCGGGTGGTCCCTGCTGCTGCCTATCCCGTGTTCCAAAAGCAGTTTGGGGTAAAAAAGCTTTAAGGGTAAAAAAAAAAAAAAAAAAAAAAAAAGCATAAGGGTAAAAAAGAAAAAAGTTCTTTCACTCAGGAGAAACTCAGTACTTGCTAACTTGGCTGTGATCTTTGCTGCCTTAACTGGCAAGCAGATAGAGATGGTGTACCCTGTGTGGTCCCCATTCTCCATGCCTAGCCATGCTCCTAGCCACAGAACTAGTGGAATGCTCTGGGGGTGGGGGCTTTAATGAACTACCAATGCCTGGGTGCCAGCCCCAGACTAAGAACGTCAGAGTCTTGGAGTCTTGGTTCATATATAGTTCATATATTCATAGCTCATTAAAGCCTCTGGATGATTCTGCTGTGCAGCCAGGATGGAGAACCACTGAGCTTCCTGTCCCAACCACAAGTATCAGCATCTCCGGGAAGGCTTTTTCGAACCCAGACTGCTAAGCCCCATCCCGGAGTTTCTGTTCAGTAGGTCTGGGGTGGCCCCGAGGAGTTCCCGTTCTCACAGGTTCCAAGGTGATACGGACGCCGCTGGTCTGGGGACCACACTTAGAGAACCAGAACTGTAAAAATATAACTTGGAACACAAGCTCCCTATTCAAATGACTTCTCATTACACTTGGATATATGTTTAAAAAATTCACCTTCTATCCTGTTGGCCTGCCAGCAGGATGTGGCCCCTCCTAGCTTGGGGCTCCTCCTCGCTTAGGGCCCCCCCCCCTCCCTCTGCTCCAGTCACACTGGCCCCTGTCTGCCTCTTGAGCATGTAAAGACTTTTTTAAAAAATTTTTTTATTTATTTGACAGACAGAGATCACAAGTAGGCAGAGAGGCAGGCAGAGAGAGAGGAGGAAGCAGGCTCCCCACTGAGCAGACAGCCCAATGCGGGGCTCGATCCCAGGACCCTGGGACCATGACCTGAGCCAAAAGCAGAGGCTTTAACCCACTGAGCCACCCAGGCACCCCGAGCATGTCAAGACTTTTGTACCAACTATTCTTCCTGCCCAGAGGGCTCCTCCTTGACCTCACCTCTTGTCTTGTCTGGCTGCCTATTAGTCTTTGAGGTTCCTAGAAATGCCACCTTCTCCGAGAAGCCTTTCCTGACTGCCCCATTCATCATGGGTCTTACCTTCTCACCTCTTACTGTCTTTCTCAGCAACCTGTTCATTTCCCTTATAGCACTTATTATAACTGGCATTTATATTATGTGTCTGCTCACATCTATCAGATCCAGCTTTCTGCCAGGATGCACATTGTATGCTGGCAGGTGAGGACTTGGTCCAAGTTCGCCACCTGTTACATAAATGATCAGTGAGGGAGGAATCGAATAGAAACACAGATTCAGAGGACTCAAGGTTTAAAAGGAACAGTAATATAAGCAGAAGCCATTTCCCCCCTGGGGTTGGGCTTTTAACATTGTATCTCTAAGCCACAAGGACCTGGTGAGGCACGTGGCATCATCTTCAGTCTACAGATGTGGGGATGAAGACCCCGGGGAGGAAGACACCCTGGGCTGAGGTCAGATGCTAAAAGTGGTGGAACCAGCTGGGATTCTAGGCTGCCTGCTTCCGAGTTCTCCCTAAGAGAAGGGAGGGAAGGAAGGAGAGGCAGGCAGTAAAGGGAGAGCTTGAAGAACTCTTCCCTCAGGGAATTTTTAACTCTAAACTCTTAGCCAAGGCAAAAATAAAAAACTGAGCTGAAATCAAAGAACCCTTGCCCTACTTTCCAGCTCTCTGATTCTCCCAGAATCTCTTTAGAAGAGAATGATCAAGCAAGGATGGGTGTCTCAACTTTAAAGATTTTTTTTTTTTTTTTAATTAAAGTAGCTGCTCAGAGACCTTGGAAGAAAAGCACAGGTAGGAAATGAGGAAGGCAGAACCTGGGGCGGGTCCTGCTTCCTGCACAGCCTGCCTTGGCCTACATAGGCAACTCCAGGAGGCAGCGGACTCAGCTTCCCCTTGTGGCTACCTGCCATCATGTGGAAATTAGTTAAGGTAACACTAGATGCTGTAACAGGTAACCACCTCGCTCTTCAAACTCAATGACTTACCATGCTAGAAGTTCATCTCTCTGGGAAAGCCCTAAATTAGTGCTTCTGATGTGGGGGAGGAGAGAGAGACTTCCCCTCCCCCCCATCATGGCTGGGCAAGGGGACAATGCATGTCAAGTTTGATGGGTCACAGTTGCAAGAGGTGCACATCATTTGCACTCGCATTCATGGGCCAGAACTCAGTCACATGGTCATTCTTGGCTCCAAGGGAAGCTGGGAAATAGAGCCTAGATGTCAAGGTTAGGGAATAGCTAGCAAGTCTCAGCTTCATCTCCTGAGCTCCGTGAAGAGCTGACTACCCTGGTCTACCTCCTCTTTCTTTCTTTCTTTTTTTTTTTTAAGCTTTTATTTATTTATTTGACAGACAGAGATCACAAGTAGGCAGAGAGGCAGGCAGAGAGGCAGGCAGAGAGAAGAGGGGGAAGCAGACTCCCTGCTGAGCAGAGAGCCTGATGTGGAGCTTGATCCTAGGACTCTGGGACCATGACCTGAGCCGAAAGCAGAGGCTTAACCCACTGAGCCAACCAGGTGCCCCCACTTAAATGGCCAATATCAGGGGAAGCCCTTTTGAAGGCTGAAGCTTTAACCCACTGAGCCACCCAGGTGCCCTACCTCCTCTTTTTGATGGAAGTATTTCCAAAATTGCAAAGAATACTGGGAATGCAAGTGTCCCTGGAAAGAGAGCCACCTTGATACTAAATTCGCATCACAGAAGAAATGGCAGGGCTCTTGTGTTGCCTTGAAAGAAGGTTGGAGGTTTAGGGAGGGACAAGAGAAGGGAGAGGAGGCTTGACATACAGCTGCTCAAATTCAGTCCTCGCTAAGAGAGAACTATAGCTTTGTCTACCATTTCATTGTTTACCTTGACTTTAATTTTCCAAAATTTCACTATCTGAAAAAGACATTTATCGTTGAATATCTACTATTTTATAGACACAGTCCTAGGCTTTTGGAATACCAATAAAGAAATAAAGAATATGATTTAAGTCCTATTTTTAGCTGGTTGAGGATTTGAAAATATGTGATAAAAGTTTGGCACAAATGGGGGCTCCTGGGTGACTCAGTTGGCTCAGGTCGTGATCCCAGGGTCCCGGGATCGAGCCCCATGTTAGGCTCTCTGCTCAGTAGGGAGTCTCTTTCTCTCTCTCCCTCTGGCCCTCTCTCTCCACTCATATTCTCTCTCTCTCTCATAAATATTTTTTAAGAAGCTTGACATAAATACTATTCAACATTGCATTCAACACATGACACAAATGATCTGCTTTAATCCTCACAAGAATCCTATGAGGTATTATCATCCCCATTTTACAGAGAAGGAAACTGAGACCCAAAGAGATGAAATATTGTCCCCAATCCCTCACTCTTAAGAGGCAGGAACGAGTCTCTGCTCCATTATGCTGGCGCTACCAGTGAATGACCGCACCGGATACAGTGACGTCAGCACGCTGACGTCAGCACCGGCATAATGCAGCCGGCTTCCGAGAATGGAAGGTTTGGAGCTCCCAGCAGTTACCGAATCCACCAGCAGCTCAAGTAACTCCTGATGACCTTGGGGCCAAGCAAGCTGTGTGGCCCGGGAAGAGACCCTTGGCCTCCAAGTTCATCGGTTTCCCCTGACCCAGAGGACTCCTCCATCCCTTTGTTCCCGTAAAAGCAGCATTGCTAGAGGCAGGAACAAAAGTTGTCATCAGCTAGATCCAGCTTCTTTCTACCTGTCTGAGCCTTTGTGTTCCCATCTGTGAAATTGGAATGGGGTCTAACTTGCTCATTCTTCTTTCCCTAGTGTCTGGCACTGGGAATATAGCAGGAGCCCAACACATCCTGGCTGTGCCTTTCACCTCACACCTGACTGCAGGGGGCAAGAGCTGCGTGAGCAGAAGACGATTTCTAAGCTTTGAGCTATTTCTGAGAGCAAGGTATCTGAACCTCCATCCAGGGGAAACAAGGGGATTGGGGGGAGCAGCTGAGGGTCAAAGGCACCGTGATACCAGGTGTGCCCCTGCCTCCGTCTTCCCCATACCCTATCCATCAAGATCCAGTCCCAGGCAATCTGGATTCCCACCGTTCTCTCAGAATCCTCAACAGGCAAGTTCAAGACTTTAGGGTATAGGGTTCAGAGAGATGAATATTAGATGTCCCCGCAGGCCTCCCCAGTCGGCCTTATTTCTTAACGATGTCTTTCTGGATGCTCCCGGGAGCCCTGCCCGCCTGGCAGATATTGAATAAGGCAGAAGGAGCATGAAGGAAAAGCAGCATCTTGGAACGGTTGCCTAGTTACACACTGATCTGGACCACGTGGTCTCCGCCCCTCGGAGGACCCGAGGTGAGCCTGCTGGGGAAGGGGGGAAGGAACACAGGGCCCTGCACAGGGGGGGAAGAGAGGCCGCCAGAGCTAGTTCCTAGACACTGGGCCTTCCCTCTCCCACCCTCACTGCCCATGGATTGGAGCAGGGGACAAGGGGACAAGCTGCCTGGGTAGGAAGTCTGCCTCACCTGCTCATCAGCTGTGGGACTGAGGCATGTTGAGCCTGTCGGTGCCTCCCCTTCCTCCCCTTTAACCTGAGTCTGCTGTGTGTACTCTTGGGTCTGACGGGTACTATGAGTCCATACCCCACTGCGTTCTTGGAAGCCTCCAAACAGATGATAGAGGAAAAGTGCTGAGCACGGGGCCTGGAGCACAGTAGGCTGACCATAACAAAACCTAGTGCTGCCCAGTCAGAGCTGAAAGCTGATGGAAGGAGCGATCAAAGTCCCGAGTCAGGACCTGCCACCTGACTGTCGGTCCCAGTGCTCTGTGGTCCCATTGCAAAGAGAGATGCAGGGCTCCTTGTTCACAAAATAGCAAAGAGGTGCTGTGAAAGGTACTAAAATATGAGGCTTTTTTTTTTTTTTTTTTTTTTTTTTTTTTTTTTTGCTGGCTCTCTCGATGACTTCCAAGTACCTAGGAGATATAGGGAAGTAGAATGAGGCATTCTGCTTCAGGGGCCCTTTACCCCAACCCACAATGGACAGGCAACCCCAAATATTGCAACATTCCTAATGGGATGCCCTGGGTTCCCAAATCAGACAGGGGAAGAGGCTCAGCCCCGCTGGGCTGCACAAGGAATGCACCATGGATGGGGCTGCCGACCTCAGGCCGGGATGGCAGGCAGAGTAGGGTGCCCTACCCCAAGATGCCAGCGGCTATGCCCGCCAACCCTCCTCATTCACAGGCCCCTGCTGCTGGTGGTAGTGGGGATGGGGCTAGGGGATTGGGGAGCCGCTGATGGGGCCAGGCGTGGGATGTCGGGGGAGAGAGGAATCGAGAACCCACCCAGACAGTCAGCGGGAGGCAGGAGTTCACACGCACCACACCGAGTCTCCCGACCCTCTGTGCAGGCTCTGCTGTCCCAACAGATTTCACTTACGAAACACAGATTTAAAGATACATCGGCTGAGAATTTCCAGGCACAAGAGCAGAGCATGAAGACCCAAGTGCAGGTTCGGTGGGGCTGCCGTGGTTGCGCACTACAATGGTAACCCTGCCCCGAGTTCTAGTCTTCTTGTCCTAGCTGTCACTACCTCCCTGCTCTGAGCCTCGGTTTCCCCTTCTCTAAATGTGGGGGAGGGGAGGTATATGGTTTTTACACACTCTTCCAGCTTCTACCTTGTATGACTTCCATCCTACTGACACACCGTGTGGCCATGGGCAAGTCCCTTCTCTTTCTGGGTATCAGTTTGCCCATCTGTAAAGTGGGGATTCAATGGCCCCGAAGGACCCTCCCAAGGTTAATACTCAAAGAAGTGCCCCTTCCTCTCCTTTCTCTTCTTGAAGGGGACTTTTTTCCTTTTGGGGAAGGGAAGGTAAAATCTTCAAGCAGGAGTTGGGGGATGGGGTTGGCTGGGACATTCCCCGTCTCTTCCTTCTGGTGAACTTGGGGATCAGGAAGGGGAAAAGGAGCGAAGTACAATCAGCTTACGTTATGAAATTAATGTTTGCGCACCCTGTGAGGTAACAGAAAATATATACGGGTCTTTTGACCCTGTTCCTGACACACAGCTCTTGAAACCCTTGTAACTTGCTGGAAGGAGCGTCTTTTAGTTCCAATGAGGTGACTCTGGGTGGGGCCCCTGGAAGGAGGCTGGCCACCAGAAAGACCGAGCCACGGTCACAAGCTGGGAATTTTCAGCCCCACCCCCCCATTTTTCTGAGAAGGAAGAAGGGCTGAAAATACAGTGACGGATCTATCTGCCTCCATGAGGAAGCCTAAGTAAAAATCTCCAGGGTCCAAGGTTCAGAGGACTTTCCGGCTGGTGAGCGTATCCATGTACCAGGGAGGCGGCGCGCCCCAGCTCCATAAGGACAGAGGCTCCTGTGCCTGGGACCCTCCGAGACCTTGCCCCATGTATCCCCCTACAGTTTGTCCATGACCTTTATCACACCCTTTAATTAAGCAAGTGTTTTTCTGAGTTCTGTAAGCTGCTGTGGTAAAGGAATCCAGCCCGAGGAGGAGGTGGTGAAAATCTCCGATGTGTAGCCACGCTGGACAGACGTCGTGAGTAGCCTGGGGACCTACTCCTGTCCAGGGGCATCCAAAGTGAGGTGGGAGCAGCCTTGTGGACTGGAGCCTCCCTCTGTGGGATCCCACGCCATCCGTGGGTAGATTGTGCCAGACCAGAGGTCAATTTTAGGATTCTCAGCTGATGCTACAGAATGGCTTGTTGTGGGGAATGCCCTAATCCCCAATGTGAGGGTATCTGGAGGTGGGGCCATGAGAGGTAGGTAGGTTTAGAGGAGGTTCAGAGGTGGGGCCCCCATGACAGGATGAGTGCCCCTTTAGGAAGAGGAAGTGACACAAGAGCCTGGAGGAACGGGGCCTTCACCAAGAATTGCATCTACCTCGGGGCGCCTGGGTGGCTCAGTGGGTTAAAGCCTCTGCCTTTGGCTCAGGTCATGATCCCAGAGTCCTGGGATCGAGCCCCACATTGGGCTGTCCGCTCCGCAGAGAGACTGCTTCCTCCTCTCCCTCTCTCTGCCCGCCTCTCTGTCTACTTGTGACCTCTGTCTGTCAAATAAATAAATAAAATCTTAAAAAAAAAAAAAAAAGAATTGCATCTACCTTGATCTTGGACTTGTCAGTTTCCAGAACTGGGAGACATAAATGTCTGCTGTTTAAATCATCGAGCCTATGATATTTGCTTACAGCAGCCCGAGTAGCCTTTAAGGAAAAGGCTCACCAGCTAATGGAACAGAAAGACAAAGAAGAGCAGATCGTCAGAGCAGGTGAGAAAGCAGGCAGCACCGGCCGTTCATTCATTCATCTGTACATTCATTCATGCATTTGCCTGGAGAGGAGCAGCAGACTCTGTCCCACGTCCCTGCTTCCACGCTATTCCCTTGTAGTCCACTCCCCACCCAATAGTCCAAAGGAACTTCTTACATGATAAAGAGAACCATGTCCTTCCCCACTGCAACCCTCCATCAGTTAGGATTGGGTTCAGCCGTGAGAGACACTTACACAATAACCGAACCGTGTCTTCAATAAGACAGACCTCTCTTTCCCATAGAAGATCCACCTCGAGGCTACCCAAGACTGATTTGGTAGCTCAATGGTGTCAGAATCCAGGCACTGTCTTCCCCATGGCATCACCATCCCTAGCCTCCATTTTCAAGGTTGCCTCCAAGTCCAAGATGCTGCTGGGGCTCCAGCCATTGAGTCTGGATCCCACAGAGCAGCAAGGATGGGACCACTCCCTCCTTTCAAAGCTATACACTTCAACTTACATTCTAGTGGCCAGCTTCAGTCACACGACCGCATCTATGGAGGAGGCTGGGAAAGTTGGGTCTTTACCCCATAGTCCTTGCATATAGCTCCCTCCTACACTTGGAATAAAACCTGTACCCCTTCCTTTGTCTCCCAAAGCCTGGCCCTTTTCCTGCCTTCCTGCCTTCCTGCCTCCCAGCCTTACCTCCCTTGTCCTGCTTCAGGCCTCCCTTTGGGTCTCTCCAAGGCCAAGGCTCTTTCCATGCAGGGCTATCCACCTATGCTGTTCCCTGGGTCTGGAACATCCCATACCCACTTTGTGCTGGGGGCTCCTTCAGGGCACGACGCTTCATCATCTTTTCAGAACTGAGCACCCCACCGCCCCCGCCGACCACACCATCTGACACAGTCCCCATGCTTCTTTCCTGACTCCTCCTTTTGTTAGAGCATAAATGATACCTTGAAAGTATTGTATGAATTGCACTGATAAAAAAAACCAAACCATGAATGCCTGCACCAAACACCTGCCTTCAGGTTGATCTCCCCCTTAGAAAGGCAGCCCCAGGAGGGGAAGGTTTGTGCCCTGTTCACAGCTGGATCTCCAGAGATTCTCTGAACAACTATTTATTGCTTTCCCACTATGTAGCAAGAACTTAAAAGACAGTAAGAATATCTGGTTTTCTTCTTATCCACAGACAGGCCAAGAGTTGTGACTAAGGGTCTACCTGCTGGAGAGGGGCGATGCTCGGCCAGGGAGGCCAGCAGAGACAGGGAGGCACAAGGCCAGTAAAATCCTACTAATGACCCTGCAACCGCCACAAAGCTGGTCAGGGCCCTTTCAGGCCTTGCCTTGGGCTCCATCCCACGTCTTCACCCTGGAGTCCTGGTCTTCTCGTCCTGCTTTTAACTTGTATGACCTATTGTTTATTCCTTATCCTTGTAAGCAGCTTTACATCCTTTCTGGAAGAGGGCGGGGTATAAACAAACAACTGCAAGATAAAATGTAGAAAGTCTGGGTGTGTCCAGTTGTCAGGAATAGAAACTTACTTCCACCAATATCAGATCTCAGCAGGCATCCAACCATCTGTTTGTCACGTTCTCTTGATGGCCTTTTTTGTTGTTGTTTTAGGCTTTTAAACAAGGCATACTTATTTCTCAGAGTTCTGGAGGCTGAGAAACCCTAAGTTCAAGGGGCCAGCAGATTTAGTGATTTAGTGTCTGGTGAAAGCCCTCCTCCTGGTTCATAGATGGTCATTGTCCTGCTGTGTCCTCAGCTGGCCTCTTCTTGGGTGTCTTTGAGGACTTCAGCTGGGTGTACCCAGACAGCAACCCATAGTCCCCCTGGAACTGGTCTTCCCTTCGTCTTGGTAAATGAGCTGTCTAAGATGTAACCCAGGCACTATCCTCAAGAGGTTAACGCAGCGGTCAGAGCTCGAGCTCCCCACCTCGGTGATACTGGACAGATGGTGCTGGACCATCCTCTCTCGTGGGGGCTGTTCTGTGATATAAGAAATCTGGCAGCAGCCATGGCGTCCGTCCTCTAGAGGACAGGTGGACCACACCCCACCTCCCGGCCATCCCTGAGTTGTAGCAGCCACAGATGCCAGCAGATCTGACCAAATGTCCTCAGCAGCAAAATCATCCCCAGGTAAGGACACCGGTTTACAGCAAGGACTTAAAGCTCAGACCCTCAGGCCTGACTTCCCAACTCTGCTGTGGGACGTGGGGCATGTTACTTACTCTTTCTGCGCTTCAAGTTCCTCTTGTATATAAAGGGAGGAAAAGAATAGTCCCTCCTTCACAGATTAACTCAACTAATATGTGTAGAGCACTTAGAATGGTGCCTCCAAGTGTCATGCAAGCAATTGTTTCTACCTTTGAACTCACCCCACAGCCCCCAACCCAACCGATCCCCATTCCTGGGTAATTCTACTTTATAAAGATCTCTAAAATCCACTCCTCCTTCTCCAGCATCACTCTTGCCCAAGACACCCTAGGCTTCCTACAATTTATTCTCTACAGAGCAATGAATTGGATCTGTTTAAACCCTTTAGTGCTGACAAAAGTCACAGAGCCCTGTTGTTTTCAGAAAGAAGCCCCTCACCAATGACCTGTACAGATTAAAGAATGACCTCTATCTCTAGATCTTGTCCCCTAACATCATCTCCCTTGTTGCCTAATCTTAGCCACAATGGTTCTTCTCTCAGTTTCTCCAAAGTGTCCTTCTCTCTCCTAATCCAAGACCCTCAGATATTCTAGGCCCTCTGCCTGCAGTCTCAGATGAAACGATCTTCAAAGCACATCTTCATGTGCTTTTTAGAAACAAAGATAGGCCACTTCCTGGGGGGAGTAGAAAGAGTTTAAGTGATTGAGCTAGGACAGGTTGCCTTTGTTCAGTGGGGCAGTTTGTGCACTGCACAAAGAGCCACGGCCATGAATAGAAACTACAATCCATTCCAAGGTCCAGTTGCCAAATCACACCCATGCAGATGCAGAACCACCTGCTCACCTAAAGAGGGCGCTTTTGGCTAATCTGTAATGAAGAGGCCATAAGGGCTAGTGACAACCCTATAGTGAGAGCATACAGTAGGTGGATAATTGTGGAGCTTCATTTAAAAATGTATATTTCCTTTCTATCGTAGAGACATTAATTTGCCAAAGACCAAGAAAGAGATCAAGTATGCCAACGGACTGGCATTCCCTTTCTTTCCGTGGCTACAAGGGACAATTCTGCATCTCTGGAACTAGTTTAGAACTGAGGCTAACTTAGGAAAAGCTGTCCCTTGCTCGTGCATGAAGCAATTGGACAACTTTCAAGTCTTAGAGTGATACAATTAGCACTTTCCATAATTAAATTCACAGTAAAATGCCTTCTGGGAATCCAGTATTTTTTTTTAATTATCTATTCTTATTAACCTCATTCATCTGTCTCATAAAAAAACGTAGACTAAGCCTAGTCATACAGGACACATATCCTAACAAATATAATTAAGCACTAAATATTTAGCCTTGCTGTTACAATACTTCAGAGGTGGAGGGAACCTCTGAGATCACCTAGTACAGTCACCTTAGTGCTGAGGCGCCTGGGGCTCAGTAGTTAGAAGCCATGTTGCCTTGGAGCCCTCGGCTCAGAGGTGGCTTTGCAAGAGGGTACCCACGTC
Organism: Mustela nivalis; assembly: GCF_964662115.1. Lineage (NCBI taxonomy): Eukaryota > Metazoa > Chordata > Mammalia > Carnivora > Mustelidae > Mustela > Mustela nivalis. Next base: position 184,398,549 of record NC_139020.1, on the reverse strand, counting down.
TCCTGCTTGCCACCTGACTACTTCCATCAACCATGGGAGAAGAAGAAAAAGAGAGAATTCCTAGTGTCTTATCCAATAGTAAGTATAACTGAAATCCGCATTTCTAACTGGGTTCCAAAATCCTGGCTGGCAACTCTGGGCTGCGTCGAATTCTCATCAGTTACAGAGACCATGGTTTCTCCGATGCCCCATGTGGAGGGTCGCACGCTCTTAGGAAACACAGAGTCTGGGTCGCAGAGGCTCAGACCTATTGTCATTCTTAGGCTGTTTAACAGGACTGAGGGGCTCTGAGACCACTGAGCCTTAGGGAAACCCCGGTCCTACAGTTTGCGATTTGCACATGATAAAATAAGAGTGAGTGCTTCCTAACAGCGGTTGACCAGAAGGTTCGAAGAACATTCCTCTCCTCCCCCAATTTGTGCATACCTGGGTTTCAATCCTGACTATACCCGCTAGGGATCATCACCCTCTGAAAGTAGTTTCACTTCTCTGAGCCATTTATGACTGTAAATGGAAACACTTAGAGTTATTTCCCAGATGGAAGTAATTGGCAGGTATATTAATTAATTAATTGGTGTTAATTATTAACTAATTGGTAGAATTATATACATAATGTATATGCATTATGTACTTAAAAATATATATGTATCAATATACATGAGGACACCATAAATGATGCTAGGTGAGCTGATTTGGCTGGGAGGTCTCTGTAAGTCCTTTTGCTTATTATCTTGACCTTGGTGTGCAATGCCACATGCGTGGCCTTGTCTTATAATCAGCTCAGTAAATATCTGCTGAATTAATTAATTGGTGCATGATCATGTGAAGAGGTTACATCTTTTCCTCTGCAAAACTAGGCAAATCCAGTGGACTGATGGTACTGTGCCCCAAGACACGTCCACATCCTAATCCCCAGAACCTGGGAATGGGACCTTATTTGGATAAAGGGTCTTGGCTGATGTAATTAATTTAATGATGTTTAGATGAGATCTTCCCGGATTATCTGGATGGAACCTTGTTTTAATCTATTCAGGTTGCTACGGCAAAGATACCGCAGAGGCATCTGGCTGGCTCCGTCACTGGAGTGTGCAATGCTTGATCTCAGCATTGTGGGATCGAGCCCCACGTTGGGTACAGAAACTACCCAAAAATAAAATCTTAAAACACACACACACACACCATAGACTGGGTGGCTTATACACAACAAGCATTTGCTTCTCAAAGCTCTGGAGGCTGGGAAGTCCAAGACCAAGGTGCCGGCAGATTTGGCATCTGGTGAGAGCCCTGGTTCCTGGGCTGGTTCCTGGTTCACAGAAAGCCACCTCCTCACAGCATCCTCACGTGATGGAAGGGATGAGGGATCTCTCTGGGGTCTCTTATCAGGGCCCTCATCCCCCATATGAAGGCCCCACTCTCATGACCACCTCCCCTCCCAAAGGCCCCATCTCCTAACACTATCACACTAGGTTTTAGATGTCAACATATGACCTTTGGGGAGGCGGGGGGACAAAAACTTTTAGTCTCTACTATACTCGAATCCAGCGACAAGTGTCACTCTGAGGGACAGAAGAGAAGTCACAGAAACACAGAAGGTCATGTGAAGACGGGCACAGAGACGGGAGTGATCCGAGCCACCAGGAAGGCCAGCAGCTACCAGCAGCTACCAGCAGCTACCGGAAGTGGGAAGAAGACACAAGGAAAGGTTTGCTCCTAGAGCCTCCAGAGGGAGCAAGGCCCTGCCGACAGCTAGATTTCTGGCTCCTGGCCTGCAGCTCCACGAGAGAACACATTTCTGCTGTCTTAAACCACCCAGCTTGCGGGAATCTGCTATGGCCGCTCTAAGGAAAGAACATGGAGCCGCGGGGGCAGCTCTCAGGAAACCCTGGAAGAAGTCAAGTCAAGGGGTTCTCACCCACGGTGCGATCGCAGGTCCTTGGATACATCCACATTGTTTTACTCAGGTTGCATCAACCATGAGCTGGAACTCTGGTGGAGGTACATCAACCTTTTTAAAATCTTTTTTATTTTTTTATTTTTATTATTTTTATTTTTAATTTCTTTCCAGCATAATAGTATTCATTGTTTTTGCACCACAACCAGGAGGTGTTAGGGAGGGCACGTATGGCGTGGAGCACTGGGGGTACATTAACCTTTGAAGTTGCATCGTAAAAGCAGCAGAAGTCCTGAAAAACTACCCGGATGGCGTTACTTACTTTCCCTAGAAGAATACGTGCTTCCTCTTCCCTGCCCCTCTTTTCTCCCCTCCCCCGATCCTGCCAGATACCCGACAGCTAGCGCTTATCCATAATGATTTTTTTGCAGAGAGGCAGAGATGCCCTGTAGACATCCAGGGGACGTATCAAAGAGCAGGTGGACATTCAATCTGGAGTTTAAGGGGGGATCAGCGTTGGCCCCAGGATGGCTCCAGCCTCCACCTTGCACTCCCAGGTCATGTGTCCAGCTGCTCCTTGATGTGCCCTCCACTGAACTCCTGATGGCCGCCACTGCCCTGGCTACTTCACCCATCTGTGAATCTCGGTCCTTGTTCTTACCATTACTCTGCTGTCCTCCAGCCTTCACCTGGTCTCCCACCCCTCATCTGACCGTGTTGGCACCACCTCGAAAATGTGCTGGTCATCCAGTCACTTAGAACAATTTCCCTGGTACCAGAGGCCACCATGCTTTCTAGATGTTTTGTGGGCTATCCTGACGCAGGGCCATGCAAACCTCCTCTATATAGTGCCAAGTTTAGTATATATGCTGCCAAAGTGAGCGCCAGATGGAACTATTTTAAGAGCTGCTTCTTCGCTGGTTATCTGCTTTAACCCCTGTCACACTACATTCTATTTTCCAACTAGTAGCCAGAGAAAGCTTTTGAAAAGCTAGACCATGGGGCGCCTGGGTGGCTTAGTGGGTTAAAGCCTCTGCCTTCTGCTCAGGTCATGATCCCGGGGTCCTGGGATAGAGCTCTGCATCAGGCTCTCTGCTCAGCGGGGAGCCTGCTTCCCTTCCTCTCTCTCTGCCTGCCTCTCTGCCCACTTGTGATCTCTGTCTGTCAAATAAATAAAATCTTTTAAAAAAATGAAAAGAAACGCTAAACCAGGTCCAGTGGCTTCCTAGCTGATTCAGAATAGAATTTAGTAGGATCCCAGATGCCTGGGTGGCTCAGTGGGTTAAGCCTCTGCCTTCGGCTCAGGTCATGATCTCAGCATCCTGGGATTGAGTCCCGCACCAGGCTCTCTGCTCAGTGAGGAGCCTGCTTCCCTCTTTCTCTGCCTGCCTCTCTGCCTACTTGTGATTTCTTTCTCTGTCAAATAAATAAATAAAATCCTTAAAAAAAAAAAAGAATTTAGGACCCCTATGGTGGATAATAATGTATAAGGGACCCCATCTCATCCTGGTCACTTCTCCTCTTATTTCATCTCTTCTCACTCCCCCCACCCCATGTACACAACCAGCTGGAGCCCTGGATTCCCTGCTATTCTTTCAAAATGCCAAGTACGCTCCTACCTCAGGGTCTTTGCATCTACCCTTCCCTCTACATGAAACACGGCTTTGCCAGGTATCTGCAGGGCCTTGTCCCTTCCATCATTCTGTTTCCAATCCAGTGTCCCTTCCCCAGGCCATCTCAGACCACCCTATAAACCAGCACCCACCCCTCACTTTCTAACCCCTCTATTCTTCCTGCCTTTTCTCTTCAAATGCCACTTCTTGTCAACAGAATGATCTTGGACTTTGTGCTTAACAATTCCACACCACTCTGAGGGATAGCCACAGTGTCATTAGAAATCTGTAAGTGTTGTGTGGCTTTAAGATTATGGAAGGAAAAGAATAAAGAAAAAGAAAACAAAGCCGTTATTTTGGTCAAGTTCACATGTCTTGTAGACCTAGGAGTAGATGTACTTATCTGTAAAGGGAGGGGAATTCGAAACCAACAGTGTGGCCGTCTGGGTGAAGATGTGAGTGTAAAGGACAGGAGTGAAGCCACCACCTTCTTCTGTAGGCAACTCTGAAAAAGGGGTTCAGGTGTCACATGACACCTTCATTGCCTAGCTAAATCTGGTCATCATACTCCGTGAACCTGGAAGGGGTTGCTGTCATTGTCCCTTAAAGTAAGCATATTACTACCCTTAGGAAACGTAGAATTAATGATAAAAATATTTGAGATAACAAAATCCATAGTATTAATATTTACATTTTAAATATTTCAGTAGTAAAATGTGTATTTTATATGCTTCTTTTGTTTATAGGAATTTGATCTGTTACAGTGAACTGATCAGCCTAGTAACAGCCACTTAAAATATGTAATTGGGTAATAATTGATCTTGACTTAGGATTTTAATTTGAAATCTTAGCAAGTTTATATATAAAGTTAGAACATTAAGCTGTCTTAAGGATCACCATACTTATTAGCTCAATTTAATAGCTTTATAAAAATTATTTAAGCAACTAGGAAGATTTGTCAATAACACAAATGAGCTACTAAAAAATGAAACTGAATACACAGAATTTATAAACGTAGCTTAATTAAGTTTGCAAATGCAATCAAACTTTTTCCAAATGGCCCTTAAACATGATGGCTCACGGACTTCCAACTTAAAAGTAAATAGATGAGCTGAGCTTAAACCCTTGCTTTTTTAACATGTGACTTCAATGAATTGTCTATTTCTAAAGCTGAGATACACTTCAGAATAGTCTTCTCTGGACCCTCAAACCATCAAGCCCTTCAGACGTTATTGATCTCATGTATACCCCATTAAGATATACGTTCCAGAAAAATGGTATTGTGATGTCACACACACCCCTCACCTGCCCCCCTCAGCCGCCATTGTGTTCTCCGGTCTCTGGGCCACGTGTAGCACACAGCAAAAGCTCAGGAAATGCTGAGTGGAGGTGAATACTTTTTCCCTGAGGTCCTGTATGATTCCTGAGCTCTTATTAGGACATCCTGAGAGACTGTGGAACACGACCAACACGCTGAACAAAGTCTGATGGAAGAGTCCAGGGACAGTCCTGACCCCTGATTTTCTGGGCCTTCTGCTCTTGCAGGACATCTAAAGTTCTAGATGTCCCCCCCACCCCAAGTCTCCCACTGTACTCAAAGCCATGCTCACACGCCCTTCCAGTGAAGGAAGCAATGATAAAAGCGCAAAGAGCGCCTTTGTAAAGCACCGCGCGCGCACCCCGCGCGCACCCCATTGCAAAGGTTCCCAGCGCGGCCTTGGCACTGGGGCTGCACGGGATCAAATCCCAATTCCACAGCGTGGTGCTCGATGGCTTCAACCCACGGTTAAGAAATATTGCGAAACCTTCATGCTTTCCAAATAAACGCCGGCCTCCTTCTGCTTACCGGGCAACTTGAAAGGAAAAGCTCAACCCAAGCCACGAGCGAAAACATTTAAAACTGTTTGCCTAAGATAGGTCAAGAGATAGCGGCAAATGTAAAGTCTTACCAGGACACGCAGGCCTGGAGGGGAAGAGTTTCAACGTGGTTTACATTTCAGCTTCAATATTTATAAACCGAAGGAGACCCAAGGAAAGGAACCCTGGGAGATAAGCCGTTAGGTAAATAGTTCAGGAGGCACCCCAAGCTGCTTCCTGGGCATGGGCCGTTCAGGCTTCACACTGGCAGTGATTGGGTGAAGCTGGAGACTAGGGTGGGGAGGAGAAACGGAACAGCTGGGGCTTCTCAGATTTAAAAACGCGGCCACCACCTGGGTATTGGGTTCAGCAGATCTGCGCTGGGGCCCAAGATTCTGCATTAAAAAAAAAAAAAAAAAAAAAAAAAAAAAAAAAAAAAAAAAAAAGATTTTATTTGAGACAGAGAGAGCAGAGGGAGAGAGAGCAGGAGCATGGAGCATGGCGGGAGGGACAGTGCGGGGAGAGGTAGAGGGAAAGGGAGAGGGAAAGGGAGAAGCAGGACCCCGGCAGGGAGTCCCCCGTGGGACGCTGGGATCATGACCTGAGTGGAAGGCGGACCTGTAACCTACTGAACCACCCAGGCACCTGATAAGATTGTGCATTTTTAACAGGCTTGCAGATATCGCCAAAACTTCCGGTCTATGTGACACACTTTGAATAGCAGTGGTCTGGTAGGAAAGCATTATACACCCCTCCAAAGGCATTAATTAGTCCACCAAAACAAAACAAAAACCCAAACCCCAGAAGCACAAACAGGGATGAGTGCTATTTTTATTCTCCGCAGATAGGTCTGTCTTAGGGGCTGTATCTTAATAGAAACCTCCCTGGTAAGATTCATTTATTTGCTCAACAAATATTGATTGAACATGGAAGAGGTGCTCGGCACTGTTCCAGGTTTTGGGGTGCAGTGGTAAGTAGCCATGACAAGGTCCCTGACCATGAGCTGTTGATATTCTAGTACGGGAAGTCAAATGAGAAACTCAGAAACATGTAAGGAAAGACACAAGCAAAAAAGGATGAAATTGTTTCTGTATGTGATAAATGGCGAAAGCAAATAAAACAGGGTTATGAATCAGAGAGTGGTTTGGGAAGGAGGGCTGTTGGGAAGGGAGGAGAAGTAAGCAGCCATGCAAAGCTCTAGCGAGAGAGTGTCCCAAGCAGTTGGTACAAAGATCCTAAGCTGAGAAAGATCTTGAGATAGAGCGACAAACAGGGAAAGAATGAGCCCAGAGCCAGATAATGGTAAGGAGCTGGGATTTATCTGAAGTGGAATGGGCTGCCCTTCCAAGGTTTCTAAGCAGAGAAGTAACATAAACATTTTAAAAAGCACCACTCGGATTAATCTCAAAATCACTAGCAGTGGCACAACCAGACATTATGTGCCTCCCAGTGAAATAGAAATTGGATGACACGGTGTCACTGATGAAATAGTTTGCTGAATATACTTCCTTAAATCTCGTTTATAGGAACACAGACATATAGATGATAGGAGAAGAAGTTCAAGGATATCACGAGGAAGCGCTCAGATAAATCCAGAATATGAAACCACTGGCCTCTTTTCTTTTCAACAAATCAATGGAGAAAAATGAAAGAAAAAAAAAATCAGTGGCATAAAAAAGGGGAGGAGGGTGTTAGAGACCGAAAGAGAGTTAAAAGATATCACAATCAAATTTATGCAATGCATGAATCTTAATTGACCATGGTTCCCATAAACTATCCATAAAAGACATGGCAGGGACAAGTGGAAATAGTTAAGATAGAAGCAGGAATTTCAGTGACATAAGGAATTATTTTCAGTATTTTAGATGTCATAAGGCATTGTGGTTGAGGAGGAAAATGTTTTTTAGAGATGATATTGAAGAACTTAGGAGTAAAAAGCTCAGGGTGTTTGAAATTAGCTAATGACTTCCTTCTTGTGCCTAGGAAACAACAAAAGGATAGGATGCCATCTCCGAGGTTAGGTTATGAAAGACTGACACCCTCCTTGCTGGCACTCTCTTTCTGGCTTTTTCTGCTTGCTCACTCTGATCAGAGATCCACTCTGGATCTGGAGAGAGATCCACTGGGCAAGAACTGAGGGCAGTCTGCTGCCAAAAGCCTGCAGAAAACAGAATCCTGACAACAACCACGGGCACGAGCTTGGAAGCAGATGCCCCCCTAGTCAGCTTAGAACGAACTACAGCCCCTGCCAATGTCTTGAGTGGAGCCTATAGGAGACCCTGAAGGGTTCTCAGACCCAGCTAAGTCAGACCTAGGTCTCTGATCCGCAGACCCTACCGTGAGATAACAAATGTGTATTGTTTCACGCTGCTGAGCTTTGGGTGGTGTGTTATGCCACAATGGCAGGAGAAAGATGCCGTTATCGCTCTGATTTACAAATGAGGAAACTGAGTTCTAGAGAAGTAAGCAACCTGTCCAGATTTTAGAAACTGCCCTCTTCACCACCACACGCTCGCCAGGACTGTTCTGACGCTCTTCCTTCGTGACCATGCCAACGCGGGCACTTTGGTCTTTGGGGACTGCAAAGCCAACTCCATGTCTTAGGTGCTGGCGATGATTAGAATGCTTTCTCATTACCAAGGAAACCTTTTATTCCGAAGGAAAATGGAGCCTTAAATGATTTAGTGCACACAAGGAGGCAGAAATGGAAATTGCTGCTGAAAACCAGCTCCTCTGTGAGCAGAGGACGGAGCCCGGAACAGAAGCGTGGCCTTTCAGAATTGCTCACATCCTCTACCACTTAAGTGTGTGGGGAAGCTGACAATGGCTTCCTGATGTGGAAATCACTCTGAAACGTGTAGGCTGGTAGTTAAAGCCATTAGTCCCATGTGGGCTTCAAGGACAACTACAAAGAAAATATTTTGTAAATGGCCAAAGAAACAAGGATTTGCCGACCCCTGGGTTAGCCCAAACGGGCCCAGCAATTGCTTTGAACACTTCATTACCTAAGTAGACTAATACCTGGGCAGAGATGGAAAATAAATCCCACTTCAGACAACACAGGGCCTCTTAAAAGCCACAGGTGTCTGCACCGGACAGGTGCTGAGTGAAGAGTTTGGCTCTTTCCTCGGACAAAGAGTTTTTTGTTGTTGTTGTTGTTGTTGTTGTTGTTTTTTCAGGCCCAGGGAGGAGGGAATGCAAATGAGTCCAGCACCCCCGGCCCAACCTTTCCTCATTGGAACATGGTGACCAGCTGCTCTGGCAGAAAGCCCAGAAGGACGCTGAGGCAGGCATTTCCAAATGTGGCTCAGTCGGAGTAAAAGGTGAGCCCCACAGAGACATGGAATAGGAAGAAAGTCGAACTCATAAACTGGAAACTGCCTGATCTTGACCTCGCAGGGGCCTGTGGTTCTTAACCCATGGTGGTGTCTGGTCCGGAACATGCAGCAGTCACAGGAAGCATTCCAGGTGGGACCGCTTTCATTCTTCGCCTGCCTGCTCACGTGCAGCAAGGTTCTAGACGCCCTCTTCCTTCTGTGAGGAAGCTCACTTGTGTGGAAAGTCAGTGCATCAGGCGTGAGGAGATGTTGGCCCTGGGTCCTGCCTCCCCTGAGTGGTTAAGACCCAGGGTTTGCGAATAAGGCTGTCAGACTCAACCTTCAATCTCCTCAGATTTAAAATGGGAATCAACAGACGGTTCCCCCAGAAAGCTGTCGTGAGGGGTCCATGAAAGGACATGTGCAAAGCCTTCAGCGGCTCGGGGTGAATGACGGGCTCTAGAGTTGTGCAAAGGGGTATCTCTGGCCTGTCATATGGTCTCTTGGTTGGTGTTCTCCAGGAATACAACCAAAAGGAGCCAGCTATCAGATATGGATGCAGAGTATATAAAGTTACATAATACATACTATTATACTACCTATCTCGAGAGAGACTTATTCTTATGGCTTATGCGATTATGTAGGCTAACCAGTCCAAAATTTGCAGAGCAGGCTGGCAAGCTGGAGACCCAGGGAAGAGCTGATGTTGGACAGCCGTCTACAGGCAGACGTCCTTCATCCTCAGCGAACCTTGGGCTTTTTCTCTCAAGGCTTTGCACTGATCCGATGAAGCTTCCCACAGCATGGGGGATAATCCGCTTTACTCAGAGTCTACTGATTTAAGAGTTAATCGCATCCCCCCCACCAAAAAAAAACAAACAAAAAACCCCCGCAGAACAACATCTCAACTGGTGTTTGACCAAAAACAGGGTACCATGCGTTAGCCAAGTGGATGCAAACTTTAACCATCACACATAGTGAATGGGCAATAAACACAGGTTCTGTAATTCTTTTGAGATAGCTACTGTGATTACTGTCAGTCTATATAATCTTTCAGGCTCCTTCTAGTCTTGACATCAACCTCTGGTTCACAGCTTTCATTCACATGTTGGAGGAGGAAACAAAGAACTGTAGCATTTTGGGTGCAAATGGCATCCCAGGACGGACACACACGAAAACCTGGTTTTCTCAACTCAAGGACAAGGAGTGGAGGTAAATGCTGGGTCAGCCCCGCCATACTCTCCCTTCCCACATGAAAGCATAGATTATACGTAGCTGGTACGGATGTTCTACATGTATGTTCTAATAGCTAAGATACTGAGTACTTAACTACATGCCAGGCAATGTTTGAAATACTTTGAACGTACCAGCACAGAATCCTCACAGCAACCCAATAACATGGGAGCCTCATGTCACGGAAGAAGGGGCCGTGCACCAAGGATTGTAGGTGGCCTCTAGAAGCTGGAAAAGCAAGGAAATTGATTCTCTCGTAGAACCTCCAGAAGGAACACCGCCCTACTGACCCGCTGAAGAAGGAGAGGGCCGGGGAGTGTAGGCATCATGTCCACGGCTTGCTCTAGAGCCCGTGGGTGCTGGCCATAGACTCACAACAGGCGAAGGTAAGTGCTGGGGGAGGGGGTGGGTGCAGGCCCTGTCACCAGTGTCTGGAGATGCTCATGCTGTGTGGGAAGAAGGGAACTCCATCGGTCTCCTTCACGTGCAGACGGATCACTTGGGGAACCTGTTTAAAAGGCAGATTCTTGGGCCCTGCCTCTAGAGATACTGATTAAGTTTGGGGGCTGTGCCCAGGGACCACATGGAGAGCCCCTAAGGTCTCCTTACCTGGCCCTGGCGAAGTTGGGGCCCAGGAGGCTCCCACGTGTACACCCATTCTGCGGTATCATGAGGCTGAGCTTTAAGCACTGAGGAAGCATCCTGGTTTATCAAGAAGGATGATAAAGGGATGGATGCCAAGTATTTCTCAGAAGCTTTCTGTACATATAATGGTCCATGTCCTACAAGGCTGTCGTAAGAGGGGCCCTAGCATCGTTCTTCAGGGCAGGTCAGAGATGTTCGAGTACAAGAAAGCTCCAGAATACAGCACACCATCTCTTCAGTATCTTCAGAATTCTATGTCCTAGGAAGTACATGTGAAAACACAGAACTCTTGTCAAGTTCAAAAGTCTTTGGGCAAAGACAGGAAGCTATTCATGTACAAGAGCTGTATGCAAAATCAAATCAAGCAGTGTGTTGCCGACCTTGAAGTATGGTCAGAGAAATGAGGCACGGGGCAGAATTCAAGGAACAAGGGCTATGGGGACACTCCTGTCTTAAAGTTAAGGGCCATTGACATAAAGGCCAATGTGGCCCATTTGGGATTTGGACAATCAATCCAGTTAACATCTGGCCTGTATCTCTTAATGCATGTGCACAGAAGGTATAGTAAGTGGATTCATGACCTCTGAAGCTGTGTCCCAATCTCCAAACATATCACAGGGGCTTACCTTACATATCACAGAGACTTTGTAGGTATGATTAAGGATCTCAAGATAAGGAGAATACCTTTGCTTATCTGATGGGCCGAGTGAAATCAAGAGAAGCAAGTGAAAGTGTTATGCTGATGGAAGCAGAGATTGGATAGGGAGAGCAAAATCTTAAAATGAAACTTTTCTTTCTTTCTTTCTTTTTTTTTTAGAAGATCTATTTATCTAAAAGAGTGCAAGTGCATGAGCAGGGGCGGGCAGGAAGGAGGGGCAGAGGGAGAAAGGGAGAGAATCTCAAGCAGATCCCCTGCAGAGCACGTAGCCTTGCGCAGGGCCATCCTATGATCCTGAGACCATGACCTGAGTCAAAACCAAGAGCCAGATGCTTAACTGCCTGAGCCACCCAGTCGCCCCAGAAAGTGCTGCTTTTCAATGCTACTGCCGCTGGCTTCAAAGATGGAGGAGGGGCTGCGCACCAGGGAATGTCGGTGGCCTCTAGAAGCTGGAAAAGCAAGGAAACCGAGTCTCCAGTAGACCCTCCAGAAGGAACACAGCCCTAATGACCTCTAGATTTCAGACCTCTAGAACTAGGAGATGATAAATTTATAGTTTGAAACCTGACCTGGGGAAATGCATTACATTTTAGGACATAAATACCAAAGGTTTCCCAAGTTGCAATGAGAAGAACCACCTGGTTTTTTCCTGCTCCTGATCTCATGCCCAGTGGGGGTCCGGGTCTCTCTAATGGTTGTAGAATGCACAAAAGAACATAAAACGTTTATGCATCCTAATGGTAGAACGTAAGATATAAAAGTGCTTAAGAGAATCAGAACCAGGGACGCCTGGGTGGCTCAGTTGGTTGGACGACTGTCTTCGGCTCAGGTCATGATCCCGGAGTCCCGGGATCGAGTCCCGCATCGGGCTCCCAGCTCCACGGGGAGTCTGCTTCTCCCTCTGACCTTCTCCCCGCTCATGCTCTCTCTCACTGTCTCTCTCTCTCAAATAAATAAATAAAATCTTTAAAAAAAAAAAAAAGAGAGAATCAGAACCATTGTATTAAGTTTTTACTGTTAGGAACATGTAAAAATTTGATAGCTTATATAATTGCCATGACTTTAGACATTTGAACTGTAAGCACGGTAGCTTATAATGCCAATTTACAATGTGTCATTGAGTACTCGATTTAAATTTGTAATTTTAAGTTGAAGCCATGTTAGATTAATTTTCCATGATGGGATCATTAAAAGAACTTCAAGGCCACTGATTTATGTAATATTTATATTACATGTTTGCATTTATAAAAATTTAAGTATGCAGAAAGACTTGCTTAAGTCAGATAACTGAAGGACTTAAGACAGAAATACATTGCATGAGACGCATAAATACTACATAAAATATTTGATGTTTTTTAACTGACAATGAAGAAGATGAAGCCAACATTATGTTTTTTTTTTTTTAAAGTAATAGCTAAAAACTAGACTGATAAATAATGGAATTTCTCAGCTGTCTCCAAAGATTAAGAAATGGGTTTTTGGACTTGTAAATGTAATAAATTGAATATTGGTTGTCTTTGCAGCACACAAACACCATCCTGGGCCATCTTGGGACGTTCATACCAACAGCCTGTAAGGCACTGGATCCTAAGTCCTAAGTGTCACAATACCAGTCACGCAGTAACTGGTACAATTTCCACGCAAAGTTACATTTTATCCTCTTCCCCCTTTATAACCAGATGCCCCACTTCTCCGTACTTGGAATATTTGCTCCTTTGTCCTGATAAAATATCATTGTGACTAATGATGTTATAAACTGAGCTGCGCCATCTTCTGAACACAAAACATGTGCTTAAGGCTATAGCAAAAAGTTCTTCAAATTTCTTAGGAAAAAACATCAACATTTGCTATTTTTAAAAGGGAGTCTCCAGGGAAAAACCTAAATTTATGATCTGGGTTATTTTTAATTTTGAGGTACATATTTGAGGAGAGTAGTCAAATCTTTGCAGGGCTTAGGGGCTCTGAAGGTCTTTGGCCCATCTTGCAGAATCACCTCTAAAATAAGCCAAAAACATTGCACACGCACTAACAGGGCAACGACCTAGATTGGAGACCAAAAGCCAGCACAGGACCGCTCCTGCCACCTGCTGGTAACAGGTGGAATTTCCCCGCACCCAGGGTGGTTGGTGGCAGGCTTTTATGGGGACCCTCGCAGGTTGGTTTGTAACTGCATAAAGAATTTCTGACCATTTTATTTAAAACAGCAGCACACTTACCCCGGGATACAGGGCTCGCTCTGTTCCTCTTCTCCCTTTATTTCTTCCTCCGGTACTTCTCCCCATCCCACAGTGGGTTTTGTTTGCTATTTGTTACTAGCATATCAGAAGAGAAAGAAACGTAGAACCCGGAAAGCAAAGGGAACGGCAGCGTGTGTGAAAGCTCTGGCTATGAGAGCTCTTGATGCTGATGGAATGACACATTGGGCCACGGTCATACCTGGGAGCCATGGTGGCCAACGGAGTCGGATTTACTATTGGGAAACCATTGTGGAGTGGTTTTGTTGGGTCTTTGCTTCTTGTCCATCTGTCACCACTACAATGTAAGCTCCAAAGGGCACTGATTTTTATAGGTTTTGTGCACTGCTGCTGGAAGAAGCTGCTAATTTGCCCATCAGCCATCCTTCCCTTCATCCTATTGTAATAGAAACCTCGCCTGCCCATAGCCTTTGCTGGTACGTGGTAGCCTGCTGCGGAGCATTTCCGCTCGATGAGGACATGCATCGAAGCAAATGCCAAGAAGTGGGGAATAAAAGTCATTCTTTAACTTCCAGATCTTGCCTGATGACCTTAAGATGATTGCTCCCTTCCTTCAGGTTAAACACAAATATGATGGGGACGAGCCACGTAAGGACGACACCTTTGAGAATGGCTAAGCCACAAAACTGAAGGAGCCCGAGTTCTCTGATGACATACAGAATCAAGTCACCAATCGGATAGGACCTGTGCATGGTGAGGAGAGAGAAATAAATATCCATGTTATTTTGGGATTTCTTCCTTATAAAGCCTCTGTTATGAACTGAATTGTGCCTCCCCAAAAGTCATATGTTAAAGCCTTAGCCCCTAATGTGGCCACGTTTGGAGATATGGGGTGTAATCAAAATTAAATGAAGTCCTAAGAGTGGGGCCCTATCCAACAGGACTGGTGTCCTCATAAGGAGAAACAGAGACACCAAAGACCGCTTTCTCTCTCCGTGCTCACTCTGAGGTTAGGCCCTGTGAGGGCTCGGTGAGAAGAGGCACGTCCAGGCATGTTTAGGAGCTAGGAAGGGGCCCTCATTACAAACCAACCCAGGTGGCACCTTGATCTTGAACTTCTAGCCTCTGGAATTGTGAGAATAGATTCCCATTGTAAGCCTCCATGTATTTTGCTACGGGAGCCCTAGTGGGCGAATACAGCCCCTACCTAGCCTGTACCCTTAACGAATACACTGCTGCATCCCTGGTGCCTAGCTTAGGCCTGGAAATAAGTAGATGCTCGTTAAGTATTATTTGGGTAAATTAATGAATGAAAAGAATAGAAAGACAGTATTTAATCTGTACACTGCTATAAAAATGTTAAAAATCCACAGACTCTAAAAGACAGTATCTGTCCATTCTGCCACCTACACATTCATCTTTGTGTCACCCTGCTGTATTTGTAGGCAAATGACCTTCCTTCTTGCAGTCCACCCTCTGTCTATCCACTGTCAGCATCTGTTCATTTTCCCACCTCCTTCACTCTATAATTTTCCACCATGACAATAGTCACCACCCTTGCCCAGATCCTATTATCTCTCATTTACTTTGTGCTAATTGCTTCCAAACCACTCCCTCTCCTCTCTGTACTTGAACCTGTCACAGAGACTTCTAGTTGTCTCTCTTAAATTCATTTTGCCTGCTTTCATAGGAACAGATCCCTCGTTTTATTCAGATTGGCAATATACTCTGTGAAACAACCTGGTTTCTCTACTGCTCCTGCCAGCTAGAAGCTGTAAGTGGAATTTGTTAAACGAGGCTTCTGGAAAACCTTTTTAAAAGCAAGACAGCTGGGGCCAGGCCACTTTTCCTCCACTCTTTTCTTCCCGTCTGGAATTTGGGAGTGATTGCTGGAGCCTTAGCAGCCATATTGAACTATGGAGGATTGAGGAGACAAGATAGAGAAAGAAACTGCACCTGAGAATTCTGTGGAGCTGCCATACCAGGCCTGGATTGCCTATCTCCAGGGTTATTTTACATAATAGTAAAACACTGTTGTGTTGAAAAGTGAACACACTTTTTAATGTATAAGACATTGCAGTCAGGTCTCCGAAATTAGCAGTTGAACGTTAATTCCTAACTGAAACCATTCATGTTGGCCATCAGTTTAAATTTGCCGATGCACAGTTTGAAGGCAGCTATTTTAACACCATTGATGCAGGATGCGGGGCTGAAAAGGTCTTCAGAAAACAATCTCACAAGGTAAGTAGGAGGACTATCAATAGCCTCATTTTATGAAGTAAAGAAACTAAAGCTTAGAATCAGTTAGTAGATATCAGAAGAAAGACTAGAACCCAGGTCTCAGACAATGCTGAGGGTCGATAAGGGGTGGCATCATGGTGTTAGCTATAGGATTTGAATTTGCCCACACATGCAAACACACACACACACACACACACACACACACACAGTTGGAATCTAGAGTAGATACACTCTGCTTTTGCCTGTCTTTATACTATCTATCCTTCTTTGTTAACAAAACCCCTTCTTCTGGGAACTTTCCTCCAGCCGAAGCTGTCAATCACCTGACTCTAGGTGGTACATGGCCCCCTCAACAACATGACTGGCCCAAAGGTGGACCCGTGACCCAATTAGAGCCAAACACGGGTGTTTGGGGACTGCCACTTACTCACTGTACATGAACTTCTGCTTGGTGGTTATGAGGAAGAGCTAAAAATTTAGAGGAGGGGTTGGCATATGGTGGATGCCCACTTACTATTTACTGTTTATCTGACAACTTTGGAAAGCTCTTATTTCCCTGGATACCATTAAGTCCAGAGAGTAGAAACTCCTGCCATATAAAATTAACAATGAAGCCCCCAAGCCCACTTAAATCTCCTGTTTTATTTGTTCATTTGTTCCCCATCATACAGACAAGAGAGTAATATCTCTCTCAGAACCACTTCAGCTGATTTGAATAGTGAAAAAGCAGACCTTGGGGACAGTCCCCGTCCCTTATATATCTCTGGAGTGACAACTGTAATCGATGGGATTACAAAAATATGTCTTGCTTCTCAATCCAACAATCTTAAAAAGTTGGACATATTTTCAATCCAACTTGAATCAAGAGTCCAGAAACCATGTAAAACACAAATGTTTGGATGTGCTCATGGTATTTATTCATAGTATATTTTCACAATGTATTAATAAACGAGAATAACACATTCATACACTGAGTATAGCCTCTTCTGGAGCACTCTGGAGTTTGTTTGGGGTTGGAGGTTACTGCCAGGTTTTTTTCCCAATCTCTTTGGGTTGCGGAGGTGGGCTGGATTTCTCAAACCGAGCACCTGGCGTGGGCCACTGGCAATGGCTTCCCTTCAATCAGGTCAGAAGGTCAGAAAGATGACTTCAACTTCCATTTTGGAAATAAGTTACAAGCAGTTGGTTAATGGACAATCAGAAAGATTCAGGTGTCTCGTACTCCACAGTTTATGTCTTCTCACAAATGCTGATTGCGGTAGCAGCCATGGACACTGGCGGGGTCCTAGGCTCACGTTCTGAAGAGAAGTCATGTCACCAGCCAATGTGTTTATCCTGTGACATGCTGGTGACAAGACAATTGTGATGACTAAAAACTGGTCCTGAACTTCTCCAGGTGTGCTGGGGGTCCTGAAGGTCATCCCATCCTGAGCACCCTCTGTCTTGCAACCAGTAAACATGGACATCACTTTAGAACATCTTGGCAAAATATTGAGAGAGTCCCACTTTCTTAGTATCATTCTATAATGAAGCTGCTTTGGAGTAGCCTCCATTTAACTTCGGAGAGATCAAGGCGCCAAGAACTGAAGCAAAGTATTAATAACGATAACAAAATAAAGAACAGAGTCTACCTCTCTTCCAAAACAGGCATATCCAAACATAGGGATAAACAAGCTGGTCTTACTTTTCCAAGTGATTCTGTCCATTATAAACTGTCCTTCCATTCCTCCCTTTTATTAAAAATGTTTACATTTCTGAGTCTGATATCACTTAAGTATATACAATATATAGCACCAAGGCAGCAATTTTTTTTTTTCCCAGAGATCACATGAAACTGAATAGACAATTAACATCACTAACAGCTGCAATGATCTGTGACATTACTACATTACTAATTGGCGGATACTTTCCTAGGAATGCCAAAATACACTCATATGACCCTTGTAGCACCTTGATGGCAGCTAGGTTGTTTTAAAAAACAAAAACGAAGTACAATTTTAAAAGTAACAGCAGAATATTTACAGATAGAAAGTAAACAATAATGTACCGTGATAATGAAGGATCACTTCTGTCATAGTACTACATATAATGTAGAGTACGTAAAATGCAGTGATCTGACTGCAAGGGACAAATTATGCAAAAGGCAGTCGTAATAGAATCATTTTACGTACAAAAATATTACATCACAATAAATAATTTCAAACATAAATATTAAACTTTACATCATTAGGATATTCCACATACACACACACACACATATACATGTATATGTGTGTGTGTGTCTATGTATATATGTGCATATGTACACACACACCCACTCATACAAGTCCTCACACACGCACGCACGCACACAAATTTCAGGTGGAGGTATTGCATTACTATCCTTCATCCATCCCATAATGACTTCCTCTTCAGAGCACCTGAAAATGAACAAGCCACACAAGAAATGTAAACCATCTGTCTCAAATGTCATACAGCAGGCAAGATCACTTTTTACATACAGGATCTTAAAAAAACGACGCTACTTTGTCTAGATTTTAAAAGTGATGTATGTTTGCTATAAGAAACATGAACATTTCTGGGGAGCATAAAAAGAATAAAATAATAAACTAATAGCCTGAAATCTCTCCTGTGAGATACTGCTCTTCAAATATTGGTCCA
Organism: Mustela nivalis; assembly: GCF_964662115.1. Lineage (NCBI taxonomy): Eukaryota > Metazoa > Chordata > Mammalia > Carnivora > Mustelidae > Mustela > Mustela nivalis. The sequence continues at coordinate 184,380,238 of NC_139020.1, read as the reverse complement.
TTTCCTTCCAGTTTTTTTCTAGACACAACATGTAAATATCATGTATATACAATTCACTCAAATTTTACTGCCTATAAACACATACAAAACTATTTTACTAAATATAAAATATGTAAAATACATATAAAATGAGGATCTCTAGTGGATTCCCACTGACTTGGCCTGCCTCCATACCATCTCCTTTTTTCTGATAACAAATTCCTTCTTCTTCCTCTTCTTTTCTTTTTTTTTTAAATGACTTTCAATTTTTTTTTTAAGATTTTATTTATTTATCAGAGAGAGAGAGGGAGAGAGAGCGAGCACAGGCAGACAGAATGGCAGGCAGAGGCAGAGGGAGAAGCAGGCTCCCTGCCGAGCAAGGAGCCTGATGTGGGACTTGATCCCAGAACGCTGGGATCATGACCTGAGCCGAAGGCAGCTGCCCAACCAACTAGGCCACCCAGGCGTCCCTCTTCTTCCTCTTCTAAACGAAGCTGTAGATCACCCAACTCCAGCTGGGTATATGATCTCAGTCTCCTGGACCTTGTAATTGGTTCAGAAGTGCCCATGCAACCAAGGAGAGCCTGAGTTCTTGTGCAGAATGCACGCTGGAGGTGGGCATTTATCTGGGGCCCTGAACGGCAAAGATGATGTAAGCCTAGAGCTGCCAGAGACCAGGGAGTGGGGGAGATGTTCTGTCTGAGAATGAAACAAGCCTTTCTGACTTATGGGAGAATGAAAGGGTCTTGATCCTGTTTGAGCCTCTGGATCCAGCTATGCCTGAAGCTAGCCCACTGCTTGGATTTCTCAGTTATTTAAGGCAGTACATCTCCTTTTTTTCCCCTGTTGCCTCAACAGAAACAATCCTAATGGAAGATCATCATTTTGAATATGAATGTTTAATGAAACAGTGAAATACTGATACATAAATGTCAAGTAGGTACTCCTACGTCAGGATCTTAAAGAGTCCTACAGGACAATGAGCTGCCCAAAGCTTGAAATAAATTGCAGAAGTCTCCTGGGATTGACTGAACTCATCCACTGTAGCTGAAGGCATGGCGATGAGACAACGAGGGACCAATCCAGGCCTCTGCCCAGCAGAGGGAGCATGTGTCAGCATAAAGAGGTTAGACCAGGCACTGTCAGACCTTATCATGCATGACTCTCTTGTGTATTTGTTAAAATACAGATTCTGATTTTGCAGGTCTAGGGTAAGGCATGAGAGTTTGTATTCCAAAAATGCAAATCTAGCGTAATGCTGATCATGCTAGCCCTCAGAGGACACTGTGAGTCACATGTGTGTTGAATAGCACATTAAGCAAGAGCCCTGGCTTTGGGGTAGAGCACTACCCCAAGTGGGTTCTGCCAAAGGAATCGACTAGGCAAGCACTTGCCTCTGTGGGTCTCAGCCTCTATCTGTAAAATGAGGATAAAGCCCCATCCTGTGGCTTTATTGTGAGGATTCAGGGAAATAATGCTTGCAGGGTGCGCGGCTCAGTACCTGACACATAGTCAGGGCTCACCGATGCCATTAATATCACTCTTGCAATACTCTCGGGCAGCATCTCCAACATGAATCCATAGGTCACCTGAATCAAAACTCCCTGTATTCAAAATACAGATTGTTAGATGCGCCAGAGACCAAAGGACTTCTAGAGATGGAGTCCAGCAAACACCTTGGGTAAATACTGCAGAGGGAGCTGATGCAAAAAGCCTAAGGACCTCACCTCCAAGGGTGCAGCAGAGACGACCTCAATCACGTGAGGGCAGGTGAGCAGGAGAGAAAAAGGTAGAAGAGTTCTGAGTCACTTTTGAGGTCCTTCAAGGGCAGGTTAGGACCTGTCTGGGGGGCAACTGACCAGCCCCCATTTGCTAGTTATTAGTTTACAGAAAGAAGAGGAGAGAGAGAGAAAGAGAGGGAAACGTGGGACTTACTCACCTTAACTATAATATTTGGACCTCCAGGCCGGTGCCAGAGGATGGGGTACATTTTCCACAGTAACCACCACATTTTCCTATGACTCGGGTTCCATCCTGCAAGAAAATGCATGTGCTCAGACCACCTGCTGGGCTAATGTTCCCAGGGCTGCCACTGGCTTCGGGGAAATCTCTCGTGCATGCACAGGAGGTACCAGAAGCAGAGCCTAACATCCTCACGTGGTCTACAACAGGGGCTGACAAATGAGGGTTTGTGGGCCCGTGCAGCCTGCCACCTGTTTCTGTATGGCCCATAAATCAGGAGCAGTGTTTACATTTTTAAATGGTTGAGAGGGAGCAAACCAAGAATAATATTTCCTGACATGTGAAAATGATGGGGAATTCAAATTTCAGTATCCGTAATAAAGTTTTATTGGAACACAGCCCCACTTATTCATTCATTTAACGTCTGTGCCTGTGCTCAGGCTCCCACAGCAGGGTGAGTAGTGGTGACACTTCTCATTGCTTTACACTGCTACTCAGCACCCTGCAAATCATGGAGACACCCTTGGAACTTGGCAGTGTTGTGGATGCTGTGCATATTGCCGTATCGAAACATTTTGTTTTATTTTATTATCAGCATATACCATCATGTCAGAACCTGAATACAAAAGTGACTTTGAATGTTGCTCTTTTAAGGCACCTTGGCATAGGAACTTATTCTCTTATCAAAATGAAATGTTTCTCATGCAATGACACCACAGCCCTGCGAGAAAAATACGGAATACACCAATGCTACCGACCTCAGCCTCATCATACATTCCCAACTCACTAGGAAAGCAACGGTCATACATTTAGAAAATTTACAACTGACGATCTCTTCACAGCATAATCTCTTCCTCACAATAAAAAATAAAACCGAGTAAAAATAAACAATGAAACTGACTATGTTTCCAAGTAGCTGATGTGTTAGCCAAGCAGGGAAAACAGGGTATATACCCCCAGGTGAGTTAAGGACATTTTGTTTCATTGAACAGCTGAACAAATGTGTCCAGAGAAAACACATTGTTTAAGACTATTATCCTTTCCATAGGAACAGCTGCTTGAGAAGTTAATGACACGGAAAGCAACATCAATAATCAATTAAAATGCAAGGCACATAATTTTGGGTGGTATTTTTTGACACTTGATGAGTTGATGGGTGGATAGTATTCATATCATTCTGTTGTTTATTTGAGGAGGTGATGCCGAGTCTGAAGTGACTCAAGAATTAGCTTCTGTGAAGAGTCTGTGTGGAATGAATTCAGGCAAGAAAGCTTCAAAGACACCGAGGAAACACTAGTGCCAAATAACTGAAGTGGAATCTACCAAGACATGTTGGCAACTGACAATAGTAAAAAATACGTAGATGGCCTAGAGGCAAAGATGGCAGAGGAGTAGGGGACCCTATTTCAACTGGTCCCCTGAATTGAGCTGAATAGGTATCTGAACACTCCTGAAATCAGCCTGAGATGTAAGAAGGTATCTCTGGCTCTCTAGAAACAGAATATCTCTGGTGGTTGGTTTTGAGGTGTGAAGTGGGGAGCATGATCTGCCCGTGATTCTGCGGGCAGATATTAGAAGATAAATAGAAAGGGGAGGAAGCCTCCTGGATCCTGTGCTGTCAGGGCACCAAAGCCTCCGGTGCCAGGGACTGGGCACAGACTCAAAGACCCGTACCAGTGGGAAAAGGGCAGGCCCCCAGACTTCAGTCTGGGGGGGCACACGTGTGAACTGGGGGCAGCTGGTGATTTTAGAAGGACAAAGGGCAGAGACATACCTGGACCTGGAAGCGAGGGCTGGGAGCGCTGCTGTGGGGTGCAAAACCCAGGACACTGCGGTTTTTAGCAGCACAGACAAAAAAAGGAGACAGTATGGCTTGGAGAGCTCACTGGAGAACAGACTGCTATCTCTCTGCTCTGAGACAGAAGTTTGATATGGTGACTTCTCCTCTGACTCTTGGAAGAGATGCAGAAAGCTGCCAGGGGAAGCCGCCAGAGAAAGCCACCAGAGAACAAAAGGCTCCAAAACTGGTTTTTACTGAACCCATCCCCCACACAGGGGGCAGGGCAACTCTGTCCAAATGGGGCTGCCTGAGTAACAGTGTGTCAGGCCCCTCCCTCAGAAGACAGGCTGGAAGAACAAGAGGCCAACAACCTTAAGGTCCCTATAAAAGAGGTGCATCTTGCCTGGGTTGCAGTCAATAATCTGTACTCTGTACATTCCCTCAACCACCCCTCAATAGAATGGCTAAGAGTAGGAACCTCCAACACAGGAAAAATTCAGAGACAGTGACCTCTGTCACAGAACTAATGGATATGGATATAAGCAAAATGTTGGAAATAGACTTCAAGGTAACAGTTATGCAGATAATAGCTAGGATGGCTAAAACTATTAATGCTAACAGATTCTCTAAAGGCAGAAACTTGAGAGCGGATCTGGCAGAACTTAAAAATACTATCAATGAGATCCAATCTAATCTAGATACTCTGACAGCTAGGGTAAACACAAGGCAGAAGAATGAATTAGTGATCTAGAAGACAAACTGATAGAAAAGAAGGAACAGGAATCACCCTGGAACAAAGAGCTTAAAAACCATGAAAACAGAATTAGAGAAATAAATGACACCATGAAACAGTTCCATTTCAGAAGTACTGGGATCCCTAAGAGGGTAGAGAGAGATATAGGACCAGAAGATATATTTGAGCAAATCATAGCTGAGAACTTCCCTAATCTGCAGAATGAAACAATCATTTGTGTCCTAGAGGCAGAGAGGACCCCTCCCAAGATCAAGGAGAACAAACCAATGCCCTGGCATGTAATAGTAAAACTCCCAAATCTTAGAACCAAGGAAACCATCTTAGGGGCAGTGTGGGGGAAGAGATTCCTTACATACAGAGAGAGGAACATCAGAATAATGTCAGACCTGTCCACAGAGACTTGACAGGCCAGAACGAGCTGGCAAGACATATTCAGGGTACTAAATGAGAAGAACATGCAGCTAAGAATTCTTTATCCAGCAAGGCTGTCATTTAGAATGGATGGAGAGAGAAAGAGCTTCCAAGACCAGCAAAAACTGAAAGAATATGTGACCACTAAGCTGGCCCTGCAAGAAATATTAAGGGGAGGGTGTCTATAAAAGGAGAAAGACCCCAGGAGTGACACAGAAAAGAAATTTACAGAGACAATCTATAGAAACAAGGACTTCACAGGCAACATGATGACAATAAAATTGTATCTTTCAATCATCATTCTCAATGTGAATGGTCTAAATGCTTCCATAAAATGGCATAGGGTTGCAGATTGGATAAAGAGACAGGACCCATGCATATGCTTTGTCTACAAGAGACTTATTTTGAATCTAATGATACAGCCTGAAAGCAAAGGGATAGAGAACCATCTTTAATGCCAACAGACCTCAAAAGAAAGCTAGGGTAGCAATTCTCATATCAGACAAATTAGATTTTAAGCTAAAGACTGTAGTTAGAAATACAGAAGGACTCTATATCATTCTTAAAGGGGCTATCCAACAAGAAGATCTAACAATTGTAAATATCTCTGTCCCCAACATGGAAGCAGCCAACTACATAAGCAAAACCGTTAATAAAAATAAAGAAACATATTGATAATAATATGTTAACAGTAGGAGACCTCAACACTCCACTCTCAGCAATAGACAGCTCATCTGAGCAGAAAATCAACAAAGAAACAAGAGCTTTGAATGACACACTGGACCAGATGGATCTCATAGATATATACAGAACATTCCACCCTAAAACAATAAAATACTCATTCTTTCTTGAGCACACATGGAACTTTCTCCAGAACAGACCCCATACTGGGTCACAGATCAGGTCTCAACTGATACCCAAAGACTGAGATTATTCCCTGCATCTTCTCAGACCACAATGCTTTGAAACTGGAGCTCAATCACAAGGAAAAGTCTGAAAGAAATTCAAACAGTTGGAAGCTAAAGGCCCTCCTGCTCAAGAATGTTTGGGTCAACCAGAAAATCAAAGAAGAATTTAGACAATTCATGGAAACCAATGAGAATGAAAACACATCAGTCCAAAGCCAATAGGATACGGCAACGGTGGTCCTAAGCAGGAAATACATAGCCATCCAAGCCTCACTCCAAAAAATAGAAAAATCCCCAATACACAAATTATCTTTACACTTTAAGAACTGGAGAATTAACAACAGATTAAGCCTAATCCACACATGAAAAGGAAAATAATTAAGATTAGAGCAGAGATCAATGAATTATAAACCAGAGACGCAGTAGAACACATCAACAAAACTAGAAGCTGGTTCTTTGAAAGAATTAATAAGATTGATAAACTACTGGGCAGACTTCTTTAAAAGAAAAGAGAAAGGACCCAAATTAATAAAATTATGAATGAAAGGGTAAAGATCATGACTAACATCAAGGATATAGAAACAATTAAAAGATATTATTATCCATAGCTATAGGCCAATAAGTTAAGCAACCTAGAAGAAATGGATACATTTCTAGAAACCTATAAACTACCAAGATTGAAACAGGAAGAAGTTGACAACCTGAGCAGATTACAGGCCAATAACCTGTAAGGGGATTGAAACAGTGATCAAAAACCTCCCAAAAACAAGAGTCCAGTACCTGATGGATTCCCTAGGGAATGCTACCAAACATTCAAAGACAAATTAATACCCATTCTCCTTAAGCTGCTTCAAAAAATAGAAACAGAAGGAAAACATCCAGACTCTCTCTATGAGGCTGGCATTACCTTGATCCCCAAACCAGGCAAAGACCCCCTATCGAAAAGGAGAATTTCAGACCAATATCCCTGATGACTATGGATGTCGAAATTCTCAGTCCTAGTTAATAGGATCCAACAGTACGTTAAAAGGATTATCCTCCACAACCAGGTGGGATTTATCCCTGGGAGGCAAGGGTGGTTCCACATTCACAAATCAGTTAATATGACAGAACACATTAATAAGAGGAGAGAGAACTACATGGTCTTCTCAATTGATGCAGAAAAAGCATTTGACAAAATATAGCATTCTTTCCTGATTAAAACTCTTCAGTGTGTTGGAATGGGGGGAACATTGCCCAATTTCCTAAAATCCATCTAGGAAAAACCTACAGCAAATATCATTCTCAATGGAGAAAAGCTGAGAGTCTTTTCCTTACAATTAGGAACACAACAAGGATACCCGCTCTCACCAATATTGTTTAACATAGTACTAGAAGTCCTTGGAACAGCAATCAGACAACAAAAAGATATAAAAGGTATTCATATTGGCAAAGAAGAAGTCAAACTTTCTCTTCAAAGATGACGTATTTTATGCAGAAAACCCAAAAGACTCCACTCCCAAATTACTAGAACTCATAGAGCAATTCAGTAATGTGGCAGGATACAAAATCAATGCACAGAAATCAGTTGCTTTCT
>NC_139020.1:183596985-183772668 GCF_964662115.1 Mustela nivalis | reverse complement strand
AACTGCAGCAATTTCAACATCATGACAACAACGCACCGATGCTCCACATTCCTTTCCTATTACGCTAACCTCCCATGTGGATAGATGTGCTCATCTTCTTTCCTGTGAAGGTGTGTTTCTGCACATATCAAGGTAACCTCAAGTTGAAAACATACTATAGGTAGAGCGAGACACCCAGTCCAACTCTTGAGAATATCTGAGGTCAGATCCTGAACCTGTCCTACCACCGTTCAATACACAGCAGCTAGCACACCTCTGATATGTACACTGTTAAGAAACACAAGCAATATATTACATGATTTGTTTCAGACACTCCCTTGTGACATAAAATGTATTTGCTCCACTATCTGAATAGGAGGTTCTAAGCTGTTCAACCAGTTAGAAAGTACATGCTTTAAGATGGTGTATTCATGTTGCAAGATAGTGACTAAATTCATGACAAAGGATGAGGTTAGTAAAAGATAGTAGTATCACCACAGGGGAAGGGAAAGAAAACTGCATGGGAATAAATAAGAGAGGGAGACAAACCATTAGAGACTCTGGACTCTGAGAAACAAACTGAGGGTTATAGAAGGTAGGTAGGGTGAGGGATGGGGTAACCAGGTAAGAAGAACACATGTTACAATGAGCACTGGGTGTTATAAGCAATGATGAATCACTGAACACTACATCAAAAACTAATGATGTACTATATGTTGATTAACTGAACATAATAGGAATTAAAAAAAGATAATAGTATCAGAAAATGACTTCAAAGACTAAAACTCCTTAGCAGAAATTCTAAGAACAATGAATAGCTCTGCAACCCATCAGAGCAACAGAGGTTGCTCTTTTTAGTGGTATATTGGTGATAGCATCAGAAGAAGTGACAGTTTAGTATAAAAGATATCTCAGTTTTAAATCGCCTGGACCCTATCTCAGAACTTCAGAAGCTATCTCTGGAAGGTCTCAACTCCCAGTTCTATCCCTTCTTTTTTTTTGCCAATGTCTACATGTCCTGAGGGCTTCCTGATCCCCACAATAGGACATCCAAATAAGAACACCTGGGGATTTCATTTTGCTACACTAGGCTCTTATCTGCCAATATGTTATGAAGAGCAATCTATAGAACCAAACTTCATTCAGCTGTGATCCACATGAGAGACAAAATCAATAGGTAGATCAAAGGATAAACACAATTCAATAACAATACTAACAAGATAATCCTAAAAATAGCAAAATAACTGTGTCCTTTAGATGTACCTGGCTCTATTCTGAAAAATTTACATATAACTCCATTAATCTGTACAACTCTATGAAGTATGGAGTATTTTTATCTTCGCTTGAATATATATATATATATATATATATATAATATATATATATATATATATATAATTAAGCATGGCGAGATTAAGCAACTTGCCCAAGGTCACATATCCAGGCACAAACTTTCCAGAGACAGTGCTTTTGACCACTAACTCTCTTATTTGCAACACAGGAGAGTGAAAGGTAGCATTAGAATGAGAACTTTGAAATTACATGAAGATATTTTTAGAAACAAAGTCATCTTCAGATATAAGCACAGAGAGGCACAGATTGATATCAAATGACTTGAAGCCTCTGTACAGCAAAGGAAACAATCAACAAAACTAAAAGGTGACTTAAAGAATGGGAGAAGATATTTCCAAATGACATATCTGATAAATGATCCAAAATACATAAAGAATTACAAAGTTCACACCCAAATAATGAATAATCTAATTAAAAGTAGACAGAAGACATACATAGACATTTTCCCAAAGAAGACATCCAGATGGCCAACAGACACATGAAAAGGTGCTCAACATCACTCTGGAATCAGGGAAATACAATTAAAACTACAAAAGAGATCACTCTGGAATCAGGGAAATACAATTAAAACTACAAAAGAGATCACCTCACAACTGTCTGAATGGCCAAAATTAACAACACAAGAAACAACAATTTTTGGTAAAGATATGGAGAAAGGGGAAGCTTCCGCTCTGTGGTAGAAATGCAAACTGGTGTAGACACTCTGGAAGACAGTGTGGAGAACCACCTTGTGATGCAGCAACTGCACTACTAGATATTTGCCCAAAGAATACAAAAATATTAACTCAAGGGGATACATGCCCTGCAATATTTATGGTGGCACTACCTACAACAGCCACATTGCGGAAACATCTCAAGGGTCCAACAACGGTTGAATGAATAAAGAGGTGATATCTTGCCATTTGCAATAACATGGGTGGAGCTAGAGAGTATTATGCCAAGCAAAGTAAGTCAGAGAAAGAAAAATACTATATGATTTCACTCATATGTGGAATTTGAGAAATAAAACAAACAAGAAAAGGGGGGGGGGGGCAGAGGAGAGAGAGAGAGAGAGGCAAACCAAGAAATAGAGTCTTAACTACAGAGAACAAACGGATGGGTACCAGAAGGGAGGTGGGTGAGGGGATGGGTGAAGTAAGTGATGGGGATTAATCACTTCTTGTGATGAGCACCAAGGAATGTATGGAAGTGTTGAACCACTCTAATGTACAACTGAAACTAATATAACACTGTATGCTAATTGGAATTTAAATAAAAACTTTTTAAAATATCAATGACTGGAGATACCACTGATACATGTGTATCCCATGTTTGCAGTCAAGTTCAGTGGAAGGAATAAAGCAGAATTTTTCCAGTGAAAGACTGTAGGCAGTTCTTGAATACAGGCGCTATTTAGTTCACATAATATTTTCAAGTTTTTCAAAGAATTGCTGCCAAAAATGCAAACCCTGAACATTTTTACATTTTCATAGGCTTAGGAGACACATCTGTTCTACACTGAGTCCCAAATTTCAGGCTTTTCTAAGGGACGCAGGTTTGTCAACGCCCCCTCATGCAACACTTAGAGCTAAACTACAGGTTGTGCTTTGGATGAAGCATGAGCTTGAGTTTACCATTCTTGCTACCACTCCCTGTTGTCTTATACCCAGCATTTTCTCTCATTTTCATTTCCCACTACAACTTCATAAACCATCTGAGCATCTGAGTCCTGATGTAAAGGAGAAAAAGATTCTGAACTGAAAGGCGAAATCAAAGTGTTCTGCCCCTAGCTGTGGGAATGCTAACACTACCTCATTGCCCATATACCCACTCGCTAAATGTGAGGCCAGTCTAGATACCAAAGTTGCATAGGCTATAAAACTTAGATAGGAGATAGAGGCAATCCATGTGATGTCCCTTCAGTGAGAAATTAATTTGTCACTGTGACAAAGGCTGCTTGGTACAGTCCCTTGCTGTGCACAGCAGGACAGAGAGATCTAGCCTGGTCTGGTTAGATGGGGCGTTCCCATGAAGGGCAGTTGCCAATGCTGCCAATGTTGCTTATCATTGATGTATTTAGTGTACTCTTCAAATAATACAAAATAACTTTTCCTTTCCCTGTACAAATTTCCAAACTTTCCAATTTCACTTTGATATTCATAGATGCATGGTTTTTGGCTTTTTATTTACTCATGTACAGACACAGAAATTCATTAATTCGTTCAGTAAATGAGGATGGCATGATGCCAGGCACTATGATGTAAATCTACAAGGTGAAACTGTGGGTAAATGGGAATTAAAGCAAGCTTTCACAGATGGCCGCCATGGCAAGGAAGGTTACTTGCAGTATCTGAAGGTCACAGTAATTAGCTGTGGATTAACTGATACAACATTTCCCCGGCATACATCCCAGTTCTTCAGGGAAATTACTGGTGCTTCACAAAATGCTGAGGATGATGGGCTTTTTATGGGAAAACAGAGTCAGAGCTTCATGTTAAGATCAAACCTAAGACAAAATCTGGAAGGGTGAGTAGATTGAGGAAGCAGAAAGATAAAAGCAAAAATAACTAATGACCTCATCAGAAGGCACAAGTGGGCTTAAGAGACAAGTCTGCTCCATACTCAGTCCCATTTCACAAACAGGAGGGCACTCCTCTCAGTTCTGCTTCAAGAGGTCCCCTTGAATCTATAGTAGCTCTGGAGGAAGTAAGTGAAGGTGCACTCGTGAATTCTTAGATGGAGGCAGAGAAAGACCTTGTGGCTTGGATCAGGTGTGGTTCCTGCCAGATAGTCCCTGCTAAGAGTACTTCAAATACTCTTTTGTGAAGATTAGACTGTCAGTCAGCTGGAGCTCTTGGTGTGTGCCATGTGAAGTTGGTAATTTTGTGGGAGTGGGCAGTGTGTTAATAAATGTTCTGACCCAGTGCTTCTTGAGAGGGCCAATTCACCAAGCACCTCTTCAACAGCTCCTAGATCTTGCCAAATCCCTTCTTCCCAGAGCCACGGGTTTTAGCGTCCTGTGATTTTTCTTCCTATAAACTATCACTCGACTACCCACCACCCTCAAATCCTAATTTCTTTGGTTTTGGCCTACCAGGAAAACATTGAAACCATATCTCTATCTCTATCTATCTATCTATCTATCTATCTATCTATGTATTTTTTAATATGTATATTTTATATATATAGCAGGATCTAAATTAAGCATGCCAAAATTTGGTTGCCATTCCCTTCAGGACAGGGAGGGCTTGATTTTTAAAATAACATTATCTTTCTGTCCTCCTTCAGGAAGACATCTCATTCTCAGATCAGGTAAATAACCTCTTCCAAAGTAACAGCAACAAAGACAACAAAAGACTTTTCATATTAAAACAAGATGAACATTTCCCTACAACTGTACTGTGTATGCAACCTCACCCTATAGATAAGCTAATGGAATTAGGAGACACTTTTACCATTTTTTTAAATGGTAAAATTTAATTTTACCATAAAACTTGAATGCGAACCAACAAAGACTTCTCTACAGCCTGGCCTGTTCCATGGCTGGGAATAATCATAGGAGTAAAGCAATACATTGAATTCATACAACTGAATCCCAGTTCAAACCTCAATTTAGATACTTAACTACTGTGTGTCCTTGGGCAAGTAACTTAATTTCTAGAAGCTTTCATTTTCTAATCTAGAGAATGAGAGTGATAAAGCCTCACTATACTACACAGTCCTAGGCAATACACAAGATATGATGTCTGGACAAGCACCCAGCACAATGCCTGGCACAGTGCAGAGGCAGGGTGCATAAATAACAGTAATGCCCTAGCATAGAAGAGACAGCAATTAGATCCAGGAGAGATGCTTCTTACTCACTGCAACAATGTTTAACAGTATTCCTAAAGAAAGACAGAAGCTTTAACTGTTGGCACAAACTATACTTAAAAAATAATTTGGTGGGGTGGGGGAGAATAAAACCAAAGACATAAATCAAAAAGTTCACAAAAGGGGTGCCTGGGTGGCTCAGTGGGTTAAAACCTCTGCCTTCGGCTCAGGTCATGGTCACAGCGTCCTGGGATCGAGCCCTGCATTGGGCTCTCTGCTCAGAGGGGAGCCTGCTTCCCTTTCTCTCTCTCTGCCTGCCTCTCTGCCTACTTGTGATCTCTGTCTGTCAAATAAATAAATAAAATCTTTTCAAAAAAAGTTCACAAAAACTAAATAAATGGAGAGAATAGAAAGGCTCATTACTGTCATGTCAGTTCTTCCCAACTTGATCTACAGGTTCAGTGCAATCCCAATCAAAATCCTAGCAAGCTGTTTTATGGATATTAACAAAGAGATTCTAAAGTTTATATAGAGAGGCAAAAGATGAAAAATGATGAACACAATATTGAAGGAGAACAAAGTTGAAGGACTGACCCTACCTGACTTTAAGACTTACTATAAAGCTACAATAATCAAAACAGTGTGGTATTGGCAAAAGAGTAAATAAATAAGTCAATGAGACAGAACAGAAAGCTCTGAAGTAGACCCACATAAATATAGTCAACTGACCTTGGACAAAAAAGTGACGACAAATATAATCAAGTAAAGGTAGCCTTTTAAACAAATGGTCCTGGAATAACTGGATGCCCATATGCAAAGAAATAAATCTAGACAGAACTTACGCCCTTCACAAGAGTTAACTCAAAAATGGATCACAAACCTAAATGTAAAATGCAAATTATGAAAGTCCTAGAAGACAACATAGGAGAAAATCTAGCTGATTGGGCACAGTGGTAACGTTTTAGATCCAACACCAAAGGCACAATCCATGAAAGAATTAAAAGTTAAAAAAAAAAAAAAATCTGCTCTGCAAAAGAAAAGGCCAAGGGAATTAGAAGACAAGCCACAGATAGGAAGAAAGTATTTGCAAAAAACACATCTGATGAGGAACTGCTATCCAAAATATACAAAGTACTTTTAAAACCTAAGGATAAAAAAACAAACAACCCAATTAAAGAATGGGCCAAAGACTTTAACAAACACCTTACCAAAGAAATATGCAGATTGTAAATAAGCATACGAAAAGATGCTCCATATCATATGTCATCACGCAAACATAAACTGAAACAACAATGAAATACTACTCTACACCCGTTAGAATGGCCCAAATCCAGAAAAATGATAACATTGAATGCTGGGGAGAATATAGAGCAGTAAGAAATCTCATTACTGCTGGTGGAAAAGCAAAGTAATACAAACATTTTGGAAGACAGTTTGGTAGTTTCTTACAAAGCTAAACATAGTCTTAGCATACAATCCAGCAATCACATTTCTTGGTATTTAGCCAAAAGAGTTAAAAACTTCTGTGTGCACAAAAACCTGCATGTTGAGCTTCACAGCAGTTTTACTCCTGGTTGCTGAAACTTGGAAGCAACCAAGATGTCCTTCAGTTCATGCATGGATAACCTGGTACAACCAGATGATAGAGTATTATTCAGCACTAAAAGGAAATGAGCTATGAAGCCATGAAAACACATGGGGGAAACTTCAATGCATATTACTAAGTGAAAGAAACCAACCAACCTGGAAGGTTATAGCCTGTATGATTCCAGCTATAGGATGTTCTGGAAAAAGTAAAACTATTGAGACAGTAAAAAGACCAGTGATTTCCTGGAAGGAGGAAAGAAGGCTGGATAGGCAGAGCTGGAGGATTTTTAGAGCAGCGGAAATATTCTGTATGATACCATAGTGACGGATACATATCATTATACATTTGTCCAAATACCAAGAAGGAACTATAATATTAATTATGGACTTGGGAATTATGATGCACCCATGTAGATTCACCACTTGTAACAAATGCACCACTGTACATTTGTTAGGTTGTGCAAATATGAAGGCAGGGTACATGAAATATTTTGTATCTTCCTTTTAACTTTACTTGGAACCTAAAAGCTTTTCTTTAAAAAAGTATTAATTTAAAACTAATTCAATTGTTAAACATTGATTCATTCAGCCAGTCTATATAAGCAATAACTTTGTACCAAATGATAACTAAGCACTGGAGGTATAATGCTGAAAAAGATTTGGTTAGTTTCTGTTAGCATGGAGCTATGGGGAAATAAAGGTAAGTAAACAAGTAGCAATATTAAATCTGGGTAGCGCGCTCAGGAAAGTAGAGGATGTTCTGGAAGTGTATGCCTAACAAAAACCCCTTTGGGAAAAGCAACATTCCCAGAGGCAAGGCCATCTAAAGGAGAGACTAACGAAATGAAGAAGGTGGGTAACAACAGGTACAAAGGTTTGGAAGTGAAAGCAAATATGCCTTTTCAAAGAATGTAGAGAAGTCAAGGAAGTCATAGAATGCAAGGGACACAGCAGGAGTGCTCAGGGGCACAGGGGGAGGTGGTGGACCAGGCTCAGCAGAGGGGATTTGATTCCAAATGCAATAGAAAGCTTTCTATTCAGTTACATTGTTCTATGTGTCTGTTTTTGTACCAGTACCATAGTATCTTGATGACTACAACTTTGTAATATAGCTTGAAATCCAGAATCATGGTGTCTCCAGTTTTGTTTTCCTTTTTCACAATTGCTTTGGCTTTTTCAGATCTTTTGTGGTTCCATACAAATTTTAGGATTGTTTGTTAGAGCTCTGTGAAAAATTCTGATAGGGCTTACATTAAATATGTACATTGCTTAGGGTTGTATAGACATTTTAACAGTGTATGTTCTTCCCATCCATGAGCATGGAATACTTTTCCATTTCTTTGTGTCCTCTTCAATTTCTTTCATCAGTATTCTATAGTTTTCAGAGAACAGATCTTTTATTTCTTTAGTTCTGCTTATTCTAGGTATCTTAATGATTTGGGTGCAATTGCAAATGGGATCAATTCTTTGATTTCTTTTTCTGCTGCTTTGTTATTGGTGTATAGAAATGAAACAAATTTCTGCACATTGATGTTATTTCCTGCAACTTTGCTCAATTCATGTATGAGTTCTAGGAGCTCTTTGTTGGAGTCTTCCAGGTTTTCTAGACAGAATATCATGTCATCTGCGAATAGTCAAAGTTTGGCTTTTTCCTTGCCAATCTGGATGCTTTTAATTTTTTTGTTGTTGTTGTTGTCTGACTGATGAGGCTAAGACTTCCAGTACTAAGTTAAAAAGTAATGATGAGAGTGGACTTTCTTGTCTTATTCCAGAAATGGACCCACAACTATATGGTCAACTAATCTTAGACAAAGCGGGAAAGAATTTCCAATGGAAAAAAAGACAGTCTCTTCAATAAATGGTGTTGGGGAAAATGGTCAAAAGTACACAGAAGAATTAAACTGGACCACTTTCTTACACCACACACAAAAATAAATTCAAAATGAATGAAAGACCTAAATGTGGGACAGGAGCCATCAATCCAGAGTAGAACACAGGCAGAAACCTCTTTGACCTTGGCTGTAGCAACTTCTTATTAGACACATCACCAGAGGCAAGGGAAACAAAAGCAATAATGAACTATTGGGGCTTCAAGATAAAAAGCTTTCACACAGTGAACGAAACAATCAACAAAACTGAAAGGCAGCCTACAGAATGGGGGAAGATATCTGTAAACAACGTGTCTGACAAAGGGTTAGTATCCAAAATCTACAAAGAACTTACCAAACTCAATAAAGAAAAAAAATAAATAAACAACAACAGTCCAGTTAAGAAATGGGCAGAAGTCAGGGTGCCTGGGTGGCTCAGTCAGTTAAGCATCTGACTCTTGATTTTGGCTCAGATCATGATCCCAGGGTTCTGGAATCCAGCCCTGTGTAGGACTCTGCATTCAGCAGAGAGTCTGCTTGAGGATTCCCTCCCTCTGCCTCTCCCTGCACTCACTCTCTCTTTTTTTTCTCTCTCTCTCCCTCTGAAATAAATTAATTTAAAAAAAAAAAAGAGAAAGAAATGGGCAGAAGACATGAATAGGCACTTGTGCAAAGAAGGCATCCAGATGGCTAACAGACACATGAAAAGATGCTCAACATCACTCAGCATCAGGGAAATATAAATCAAAACCCCTATGAGATACCACCTCACACCTGTCAGAATGGCTAAAATTAACAACACAATAAACAACACATGTTGGAAAGGATGTGGAGAAAGGAGAACCCTCTGGTAATGTCGGCGGGAATGCAAACTAATACTGCCACTCTGAAGAACAGTTTAAAAATAGAACTACTCCGTGATCCAGCAATAGTACTACTAGGTATTTACCCAAAGGATACAAAAATACAGATTCGGAAGAGTACATGCACCCCAACATTTATAGCAGCATTATCAGCAATCGCCAAACCATGGAAAGAGAACAAATCTCCATTGACTGATGAATGGACAAAGATGTGGTACATATATACAATGGAATATTACTCAGCCATAAAAAGAATGGAATCTTGCCATTTTTCAACAAGGTCGAGGGAGATAGAGTGTATTATGCTAGGTGAAATAAGTCAGACAGAGAAAGACACCACCATATAATCTCACTCATATGTGATTTAAGAAAGAACACAGATGAACATATGGGAAGGGGGAAAAGAAAAAAAGAAGAGAGGGAAACGAGCCATAAGTGCCATTTATCAATAGGGAACAAACTGAAGGCTGCTGGAAGGAGGTGGGTGGGAGATGGGCTAGATGGGTGATGGGATTGAAAGTGGACGCTTGTTGCAAAGAGCCCGGGTTACTGTAAGTGATGAATCACTGAATTCTACTCCAAACACCAGTATCGCCTGTATGTTAACTAAAATTTACATTTAAAAAAAAAATGCAATAAAAAGCTATTGGGGAGATTTCAGGAGAAAATTTGCTTATTTTAGGGTAGTGGGACTATGGAAGATAGTCTCCCTCTTGGTATTTTGATTCTTTAAAAATCTCTAATAATGAGCAAGTATTACTTATGTGATTAAAAAATTAACAGTTTCCTTTAAAAAGAAAGACATATACTAAGCCATATATCAAACAGGTCCTTTACAGAGAGGAGGTCAGTGATCCAAACATCACTAACATCACCCAGAAGGCGAACCAACAATGTAGAAATGGGAGAGGGTTAAGCACAGCATCTTTGGCTCAACACACCAGTCATGTGATTTAGCTCAACTGACATGCAGACTAGGCTCTAGACACTTCAACATAAAGTTCTTAGGGATTCATATCTTAAAGATGTCAGAGACACAAGCAAGAAGGAAACATAGACACCTAAGTGGTTTATAACCACTGTGAAGAAAAACGCTTTTTTCCCTTCCTCATCTACAATATGAACATAAAATAATTGAAAGATGACTTGCAGTTTGAACAGAATGGGAAACAGGAGGGAAACCGCAACTGTGATGCCTTAATCTCCTAATTTCCTAAGGTTAATTTCTCGCCAGGACTCCTAGGAACAGCTCAAAACGTACCCACCTCGATTCAACAGAAACTGCAGCCCACAGGGGGGAAGCTGAGGTTTAGCTTTTAGTGCTAGAAAAAAAATATATATATACTTAGCATCTGCTTTTATTTGCATGAGGTTGTGGGTTAGTATAGAGCACGAGTGAGACCCAGGCACAAGTTCTGCATTCATTTTGGCTTC
Organism: Mustela nivalis; assembly: GCF_964662115.1. NCBI lineage: Eukaryota > Metazoa > Chordata > Mammalia > Carnivora > Mustelidae > Mustela > Mustela nivalis. The sequence goes on along the minus strand of NC_139020.1, from coordinate 183,761,792 downwards.
CTTTACCCCAAAAAATGGATTAAAAATGTAATTGAGGTGCTCAAGGCAAAGAACCTGAGTGATAAGCAGAGTAAGGTGTCTCTTTATGGACCAGTTTACCTCACTTCCCAGGAGCCAGTCAAGTCTGCAGGAAGTCTCACTCAACCCTCCAAAGAATATTCCATTTCTTACCATCTCTTGGCTGTTTTCCTCTGACCTGCTACCCAGAGAGGACAGATTCTCTCTACCACCATGGCTACTGACATTTAAGTTTCTTGACAGCCAAGATCCTGAAGACAAATATAACTCGTACCTGATATTTCCAGCAAAAGTTCTCAGGGAGGCTTTATTTAGGACAGGTGCCCATACATCCCTGAAATAATCGTAATCTGGAGAAACTGAGTCTTTGGATTGACCTAGCCTGAGTCTTGAACCCAGGAGGCACTCCAGGAGCCTCTAAGTAGAATCATCCCCATTTAGCGGATAGGAGTTAGAGGTTGGGATTGGAAATTAGAGGTTGGTCATTCCTACATGGATGCTTGGGCTGCTTTTCTCTAAGAAAAGGAGCAGAAATGCTTGGCCAGCAAATACAAGATATAACTTTGACATTTTGTGTCTCTACCAAGTCTTTTCTTACTTGCTGAAAGTGAGGCTATTTATGTCAAAGGGCGCTCTCAGGGATACACAGATACGACTTTTCTGTTCACGGTTGTAAAAAGTTAAATAGCGCATGCAGTCCTAATGGAATCAGGCACCAACAAAACTTGGTTTTGTTGACCACAACTGAAGTGAAATGAAATCACCTGAATTAAGAGATTTCTGTGTTTTAGTTGCACTCAGACTGGTCCCAAACCATTTATGGAAATGCAAATTATAAAGTTATACTGACATTTATTCCTTGTCTCTATGACAGGTAACTATAGAAAGAAAGAGTATTCAAACGTATATTATTAGATTTATGATATCCACCTTTAAGATAAATAAAACCACTCAAAGCTTCTAAGCATGACATGAATTTTTAACACCAAATTTTAAGAATTTTTTTTTACAAGGATGACAGTGGAAAATTGTGTGCATATATGTAATTATAATAAAATTTATGGTTAATTTTTTAAAGAAAGATCATCTTTCAGAACACAGAAAAATACTTAGCATCTGTCTTTGCCTTCCCAGGACCATTGGCACAAGGAATAAGGTCAAATGCATATTTCAGAGCTTAGACATTTCAAGTGTTCTATTCCTTGGGTTTCCAAAATAGCTCTCAGATTTCTTCAAAGGTTTATTCACAAAACAGAACTAAAATGTAATGAGAAAAGGCTGAAAGAAAAGCTCTAACCCAGAGACATCAGGTGGCTTTTGAGAAGCACTTTAATGAATAAGCTGAAATTGACATCTGTTAGCACCTTTCATAATGCCCCCTGGAAAATGCACTGAATCCATTTAACTCTTGGCATCCAACAAGAAGGGATCCCCCAGGTCCAGCAGCTATAAGATGCTCTCAGCATAAGCCATGGAGTGGCTGTGATGAGAGAAAAACAAAACAAAATGAGGTAAAATGAAACTCACTTCTCTCCTCTTTGCTCGTCCTGCCCTGGAGGGAAAGATGACAAAATCCACACGGGCTAAATCGCTGCACAAGCGAACCATGGCGAAGGGCCTTAGGTCAATCCAGGACAGGAGAATGACATCTGTTAATGTTTGGGGATGGTAACATTCCCCCGGGGGACCTTTAAAAACAATGCCAGCTTTGAAATAGTGCTGGACACTTCCCTTCCCCTTCTTCTCCATATAAACAATATCCTTTAAATTTTAATAATAGAAACCAAACCTCATGCCACACTTAACATGGCAATATAGCCATTCAATGACTTTGTTGAGGAGAGACCATTTTTTTTTAAAGTAAAAAAGTTTCTCTACCAAGCCAGGGGAATACAACAATTTAAGAAAGCATATATGGTAAGTAAATTCAAGTATTGGTTGGCTTGAGGATTAAAATTTTATCTTCCTAAACCTAGTTTAGCAGAATCTTTATTCTCACTTCGATTATTCCAATAGAGAGCAATCCAAGCACATCCAAAAAGTGTGTAAATACTGTTTTTTTTGTTTTTTTTTTTTTTTTATCCATAGTAAAACACATGTCTGTGAGCACCTCTGTGGGAGATCAGCTCTGCGGGAATATTGAGGAACACCGAGGTTGGAGCCTTCACCTCAGGCCTCTAGACTTGCTCTTTTAGCTCATATTTTTTTGAGGTCCTAATATATGCCAGACACTGGGAGCATAAAGATGAGCAAAAGTTCACCAGCAGGGAAGTCCAAGATAGACACATAAGAGAAGTGATTTACATCCATGTGACGATTTAAAGCAATGACCAGCAAAGAAAGGGAGGCTAACTTAGCCAGGCAAACAAGGCATTATTAGGGAAGTTTCACTGGGTAGCTAACCTTTGATCTTGGAGTGTTAAGTAAGAACTCACTAGGTGGAAAGTGGTGTTGAGGGGAAGGGGCAGAACTAAGAACAGGGAGTACATTCTAGACTAGAGGAATATAGAAGACCAGTGGGATCTCATCTCAAATCCTAACTCGCGTTGATTGGGCGTGGCTGCTCCATGCGTGGCAGGGAAGAAGACTAAAGCTGTATGGCAGGCATTATTAAAGTCCCCCTTCACAATCCACTCAATCTGCCTCTACCTTAAGTTCACCTGTGGCCATGGTGGATGGTTCTTTTACAAGCTGACAGGCTCCCACTTCAACCACCAGTAGCTTTCTACTTCTCTGAGGATGTTCTGATTCTCTCTCTCTCTCTCTCTCTCTTTTTAAATTTATTATTTTTTTAAAGATTTTATTTATTTATTTGACAGAGATCACAAGTAGGCAGAGAGGCTGGCAGAGAGAGAGGAAGGGAAGCAGACTCCCTGCTGAGCAGAAAGTCCAATGTGGGGCTCAATCCCAGGACCCTGGGATAATGACCTGAGCTGAAGGCAGAGGCTTTAACCCACTGAGTCACCCAGGTGCTCCAAGGATGTTCTGATTCTTCAGAATGCCAGAGTCAAGGCAGCCAGGAAGTACTGAGGATTTGTTGTCCACCTGGGCAATCCTCGTCCAATGAGGAATGGAAATTGGTATAAAGACATGCATGCTTCCACCATCCCTGGATGACACAATTCTCAGGTATAAACTAAACCACCTGCAAAGTCTCTCTGATGGGACTGAGCACAGTTGGCCACATGTACATACCCTTTAAGTACTGACCTATCTTCCTTCACTCATTTCCCTCATTCCCTCATTGAAGCTTGCTAGGATCACCAATCAAACATAATGCATTAGTTATCTATTGCTTTGTAACAAATTATCCCCAAATTCAGCAGCCCAAAACAACAGTGAACACTGATCATCTCTTGTAGCTCCTATAGGTCAGGAAATCTGAAGCTTAACTGTGTCGTTAGAGCTCCAGGCCTCTCATGAGGTCTCAGTCAACTAAAGACATGACTAGAGCTGGAGGATCTACTTCTAAGAAGGTTTCCTCAGATGGCTCCCAAGTTGGTGCTAAGTGCTTGGAGGAGGCCTCACCATATAGAACTGTCCATAGGGTTGCTTGAAGCTTCTAATGACATGGCAGCTGGCTGCCCCCAGAGGAAGGAATCCAAGAAAGAGCAAGGCAGTCATTACAATGTCTTTTATGACTTAGCCTTGGAAGTCACACACTTTTTCTATGCTTCATTTCTGCAGTATTCTACTGGTCAAACAGGCCAGTGTTACGTAATATGGGATGGAACAACAGAAGGGCATTTTGATACACAAGAGAAGCTAGGATTATTGGGGGACATCTTGGAGGCTGACTCTCATACTTTCTTTATGTTGGGGTTTAACAGTAAAGTTTATCCTGACCCATTCGTGATGTCTGCATCAATTGGGACATGGAAATGTTTTCATGCAGTCATGCATGCATCGGGATATGTCACCCTAGAATTCCTGGATTTAATCCCCAAAACTTTCAGAGATTTATTTGATTAATTCGATTAATTCAGAGATCTGTTCAATTCTGACCAAGGTCTGAAAAAGCACTCTCATTTTGGATGTATTTGTTCCAAAATTAGGCCAACCCCAATTTCCTACTAATCTAATTCTTCCTTCCGGGATTCATGATGCTGAGCAGATCTGGGACAATATCATTCTACCTCATTGAGAAATATTTTCAAATCTTTCCATTGTTTATGACAATGCTGGACTACTTTCGTCACCAACACAGGTTCAAAATTCTAAAGACATTGTTCCTTCTAATTTGTAATTTATATGTATTCCTTAGCAAAAACCAGTCACTAGAAAAAAGCAACAGGAAATCTAAATTACCTTCAATATTACCATATTCATATCCACATGGGAATTCCACAGTATAAATCAGATATAAGCAACTTTTGCCCTTAGATTCCCTAAAATGTAAAAAATGATATAGATTATTCAGTTTACAGATGACAGTTCAAAGCCTTCCTCTTTGTCCTCTTGTGACAAACCTAATATAAATACGTCCAAAGTAGAATAATTGTCAAACAGCAAAAGAGGTTCACTGGGAGGAAGAGTTATACTTGATCTATGTTTCAACCTCTCCTGAAATAACTTCTCAACCCACAGCATAAACAATATCTTTAGTATGCTCCCATGGAATATTTAAATTGCAATCCTATTTCACAATTACATTTCCTCAGGTGTATATCCTTGGTTATAACAAGATCATATAAGCATGTAAGACTTAAGTTAGCAGAGGGCAAAATATAAATATTTATGCATACGAACACCTAAAAAATAAAGTTGCAAAACTCAAACTGTTAAAATTTCTACATGCAACCTCTTTTTCACGATGCAGCTGGTTATTTCTAACAGCCTTTAAAAGCATCCCAGCAGGATATTATCTATTTGTAACATATTTCTGTGCAACACAGGGGTTGGGAACAAAATGTTAACTTTGGAATGTTAGAATAAAATATGAACACTTTATTCATATTTAATAAACAAAGATATTTACCTGGAGAGAAATGAACCAACCCAATGAAAAATACGAAGGAATGGTTCAGGTCTAAAGTCATCCTCATTGCCAAAAGCTCAACTGCTTTGTTGATTATCATTTTTTATTATGATATGACGTAGAGGAGTCTGGGTTTTTCTTTTTCAAGAAGACGCCAATCTCTTTTTAATCATTCTCTAATTTAAGGGGGAAAAAAACCTACTTAAACTCTGAGAGGTACAGGCTTTATTTAGGATGCCAGGAAGACAGATTTTAATTAATTTAATCACAGTGAAATCTCAACATCTAAAATAATTACCAGTATCTGGCCAAGAAACTATTATCTGTTGAAGATAATCAGTAAAAAGGAGCCAGGCTAGTCAGTTAAGAATCTAACAAAAGCCTTTTTATTGTTGCTGATCGACAACAAAATCATCAGGCATGGATTATTCTGCCTCAACTTCCCTTTCTCTTTCTCTCTGCCAACCCAAGCTCATTGTAAAATAACCAAAGAAACTTGGATGTATTTATGGGTGAATCCCATCTCCATATGGTGACTTATGAAGAAGTCTGTTTATCTAGTTTATAACAGTGAAATGTGATGATTACATTTTGTTTAATATATGTTCGCTATATTGCAAAATAGTTTGGCTCTCTTAAAAATATAAGTTAGAAACAACTGAGTTCTGCTGAGTCATCCATACACATAAGCCCTCAGAGCATGAATTGAAAACAGCTGGGGAGGGACTTTTTTGAATAACAGCTTTTTTTGAGATATAATTCACATACCATAAAATTTGTCCTTTTAAAATGTTACAACTCAATGTCTTTTGTATATTCACTAAGTTGTGCAACCATCACTGCTATCTACTTCTAAAACATTTTCATCACCCCCGAAAGAATCCCCACATATTAAACACTAACAGTCACTCCCATCTCCTCCTCTACCTTGCCCCTACAATAATCTACACTTTTATCTCTATAAATCCGTCTGCGGACAATTCATATAAATGGAATGCTACAACATGGGTTCTTTTGGATGGACTTCTTTCACTTAATATAATGTTTTGAGGCTCATCCATGTTGTAACATATAGCTGTATGCATTCTTTTTCATAGCTGAATAATATTCCATAGTATACATATACCAAAAAGCTACTAGAATAAATGAATTCAATAAAGCCACAAGATACAAAAGTAACATAAAGAAACAATTTGTGTTCCTATATACTAATAGTGAGCTATCAGAAAGAGAAATTTTTTAAAAATCTTATTTACAATCGCATCAAAAGGAATAAAATTCACAGTAATAAATTTAACTAGAGAAGTGAAATACTTATAATCTGAAATATAAGACACTGATGAAAGAAATTAAAAACAATACAAATTAATAGAAAGATAATACCAAGCTCAAAGTCTAGAAGAACTATTATTATTATTAAAATGTCCAGACTACTCAAAGAAATCTGCAGATTTAATGCTATCCCCATCAAAACACCTATGGTATGGGCACCTTCATGGCTCAGATCGGTAAGCATCTGACTCTTGATTTCAGCTCAGGTTATGATCTCAGGATTGTGAGATCAAGCCCTGCATTGGGCTGTGCACTTAGTGGGAAGCCTGCTTTTCTCTCTGTTTCTCCTCTGTCCCTCCCCCTACTTGTGCCCTTTCTAAATAAATAAATTCATACATAAAATCTTAACAACAACAGCAACAACAACAACAAAATGACATTTTTTGTATAACAAACAATCCTAAAATTTGTATGGAATCACAAAAAAAACACAAGTAGCCAAAGTAATCTTGAGAAAGAAGAAGAAAGGGGTAGGTATTGTGCTCCCTGGTTTCAAACTATTCTACAAACCTATAATAACCAAAACAGTATGATTCTGACACAAAAAAAAAATAGACACAAAGATCCATAGAACAAAGAACCCAGAGATAAATCCAGGCTTATGTAGTCAATTAATCCACAACAAAGGGGGCAAGAATATACTATGGGGAAAAGAGAGTCTCTTCAATAAACAGTATTAGAAAAACTGGACCACTGCATGCAAAAGAATGCAAATGTACCACTATTTTACATCATACATGCAAACAAATTCAAAGTAGATTAAAGACTTGAATGTAAGACCTGAAACCACAAAACTCTTAGAAAAAAACATAGTAAGCTCTTTAACATTGATCTTAGCAATATATTTTGGACCACTCTCCCCTAGCAAGGGCAACAAACGTTAAAGTAAACAAATGAGATTACCACAAACTGAAAAGCTTCTGCACACTGAAGAGACCTATCAACAAAATGAAAAGACAACCTATTGAATGGAAGAAGATATTTGCTAATAATATATTTAATAAGAGGTTAATATCCAAAATATATAAAGAACTTATACAATTTAATATCAAAAATACCAACCAGACTAAAGAATGGGCAGAGGATTTGAAGAGACATTTTTCCAAAGAAGATACACACATGGACAACAAGCACATGAAAAGGTGCTCAATATCACTAATCACTGGGGGAAATGCAAATCAAACTACAATGAGATCTTATTTCACACCTGTCAGAATGGCCATGACCAGAAAGTGGAGAAATAACAAGTATTAGTGAGAATGTGGAGAAAAGAAAACCCTCATATACAATTGGCAGGTGCAACCACTGTGGAAAACAGTAATGGAGGTTCCTCAAAAAAATAAAAATAGAACTATCAGATGATCTAGCAATTCTACTTGTATTTTTTTTAATCCAAAGAAAATAAAAACATCAATTCGAAGAGATATATATACCCCCTATGTTCATTACAGCATTATTTATAACCAAGATATGGAAACAACCCAAGTGTACACTGATAAATGAATGAACAAAGAAGTGGTATCTATAGATAATAGAGTATTACTCAGCAGTAAAAAGAGTGAAATCTTGCTGTTTGCAACATAGATCGACCTAGAGGATATTATACAAAGAGAAATAAGTCAGAAAAAGACAAATACTGTATGATTTCACTTATATGTGGAATCCAAAAAATAAAACCAATGAACAAGTGAAACAAAACAGTAACAGATTCATAGACACAGGAAACAAACTCTTGGTTACCACAGGGAAGAGGGTTTCACGAGGGGACATGGGAGGGGGTGAAATAGGTGGTAAGAGGTACAAACTCCTAGACTCCTAGAGATGGATTGTACAGCTTAGAGAATATAGTAAAAAAAATAATGTCAGTAATTTTGTATGGTGACAAATGGTAATTAGACTTATTGTGGGGATCATTTCATAACATATAATATAAAAATATCAAATCACCATGATATATACCTGAAAATAATAGGATATTATATGTTAATTACACTTCAATTTTTTAAAAAAAATGAATCAGGGACAATCCTGGCTGTTGGTTTCCTTCTGACCCAAAGTCTTCCCAGATTAGAAGAAAGAAAGGAAGAGAGAAAGATAGGAAGGAAGGGAGGAAGGAAGAAAGAATGAATGAACGAACAAACAAATCTTTTGTTTTCAGGCTTTACTGCGCCAAACTCCTAGAGATAAGTCATAGTTTTTCTGACTAAATCATAATTCTTATCCCCTTTGCCAGATATTCTCTTTTCCAACCTCCCTTGCAGCTAGGAGTGGCTATGTGGCCCAGTTCTGTTAAATAAGACATAAGAGAACATCACTTGAGCTTCTGAAATTTTCTCCACTAAGGAAAAGAGACTGTTCTCCCACAGACTCCTCTCCTTCCTTCGTAGGATGCCGGAGGGGCACCTGGGTGGCTCAGTGTGTTAAAGCCTCTGCCTTCAGCCCGGGTCATGATGCCAGGGTCTTTCGTAGGATGCTAGAGACTCTGTGCCTGAAACTGTGGCAGCCATCTTGGGACCATAAGGTTACCAACACAAGGAAGATGAATCGGTTTCACTCAGAATGATGAAATAATCTTGGGTCTTATATACATCACTGAGCCACAGAATATGCTTTCAGAACTTTTTACTAAATAAATAATATACATTGTTATCATTTAAAACAAACAAACAAGCCAACTTACAGACAGACCAAATAGTGGAAATTCTCCAGCGATTAAGCTTTAGGGGAGCTCCACAGCTATTTCCCCACTCTAAGGACCAGCAAGGCTGGTCACAACCATCATAGTGCAAGCCTGTTGCTTTTCAAGGCTACTGAGTTCAGGCAGAGGGTAGAATTATGACAAGTTATAATTGCCATAAATATTGCCGTTCTTGCCAAGATTCAGCCATTATTTAAAATAAACTCTTCCTAGATTGTTGCAAGTTTTCAGTTAATTTTCAGAGATCCCCCAAAGTTGATTTTGACCGGGCTTTTTTTTTTTTTTTTTGGCCAGAGTTCTAATTTCTTTTATGCAACAGTGAATTTTCAGAGGTCTTTATTCCGCCATTCCAGAAGCTGGACCAGTCTTTTGGGGGTTGGGAAGGATTCCTTATTCAGAATTTTGAAAAGAATGATCAAAAGTAAGATTTGAGCCAGTTTCTTTGGGGGAAAAAATATATTTAATAGGAAGTAAGCAAGTGGAGTAGTTGTCAAGAAAAAATAAGAAAAATTAATGTGTCCATTAATCTAATTATGAAAATTTTTTCAAGTGGCACAGCAGACTCTTTGTACTGAGCTTCTGTTTCCTCCACTTATTATTAATTCAGAACTAAAAAGAATTGGAAATAATATTTTCATTATACTAAGCATGCAAGTCCTTATTTATATTTCTTCATGGCACTCACTGCTAAGAGTGAAGAGGGGAGATTCCAGATTTTTGTTACTTGTTCCATGCCCAAAGGATGTGTCAACTGTATGCTACCAAAATGAGGCATGTTGTGGCAGCTACCAGAGATGAGGCAATGTGCTAAGAAAATTAAACACTTTCAGACTTGTCCTAGAAAACTTAACCCTTTATATGACAGCCACATCTCAGAGAATGTGTCCAAATCCACTGGAGGAGGGAAAAAAAAATCCCACTGCTCATAGTGATATATGTATTATTGCAGTCTGGATGTTATGGGGGTAAAGTATCTCTCTCTCTCTCTCTCTCTCTCTCTCCCTCTCTTTTCTTTCTTTCTTTCTTTTAGGATAATATTTGATATCCAACTTTCAAGGTTATGTGAAAACTAAACACTTGAAGACTATTTGAATATAGTTATTATATTTAATAATATATTATATAACAGCTGATGGCCTTAGGGAACCGATTGCTATCACTTCCAAAATTAGTTGGTGATTTTTAGTAGAGAGAGGGTAGCAGAAGCTACTCCCTTTCAGATATGTCCAAAGAGCAACACTTGCTCCTTATAAATTTAGAGCCCAGGCACCCAACCAACAGTTGCTTCCATGCGCTGGAAGCAAAGTGAGATTCTCAACTTAGATTTCTATAAGCTTCGAGGCAGAATAAAGGTGTACTATGTTCCTTTCTTGATTCAGCTAATTGCTGAATGACATTTTAATAAGCACCTGAGATAGGACAAACCCTCTATTTATATTAAAATCAGCCCCAAGCTGCAGACAAGAATTTTGACTACAGAATTCAACAGGAACGCCCCGATACCAAAGCTGGGCAAAATGAAAATGCTCTAATCACTGATTATCTTTGAAGTCCAGAAGCAAGAAATAAGAACATTTTTGCCACTTCCTATGAGAAGAATCCATTCCAAAGGCTGCGGCAAGGATAATTTCCTTCCATGCTGTTAAAATCCTAATTAGGAATTTCAACTTGAAGATTCTAGTAGTCCTTTGCTTTCGTTTTATCTGCACTAACATTTTAGACGGTTGGTTTGTGATCTTCCAGAAAACCTTGTTTCAAGATAAGCCCTTTCATCTTTCAAATGGCTTTGGGGCATCCTTCTCAGTGCCAGGAACACAGCCATCCATTTCACAAATGAGGCCAAATGATGACATTACTTGGCCTTCTTTCACAAACATCCTTCATATCCACAGCAAAGCAGTGAATGTTGCAATGGCATCTGAGGCCTCCAAATTGTCCCTGTAAATCTCTACACACAAGGAAATCAATAGATGTTTTTAGAAACTCAGGGGTCCCTTATATACTAATAAGCGGAACACACTGGGGAAAAGAATGTATTGGAGGAATCCACTTCTTTGATGAGTCTTATTATGGTCCCTTGGTCTTTTTTAATTCAAAGACTGAATCCTGAGAGAAGACAATTTTCCTCCAAAACGGACAAGGTAGTCCTTAGCTAGTATGACCTTGAACAAATCACCTAAGCCTTATTTGCTTCCGTTCCTTATACACAAACGGAATAATAATAGTACCCAACCCAAAGGATTGTACTGAGGCATAGGTTTATATAAAGTGCCTACTCCTGTGCCTGGCTCCCCACTGACACCCAATACTTGGTAGTTCTGATGACAACAAGAATTGGATTACTGACTGATAACAAAGAGGATACTGATGTGGCTGACGTTAAAATTTAGCTCAGAAACTGCCTCATCTCCTTTCACTCTCCCTTATAATGTTTCCTTCCTCAGCACTCCAAGAGTTCAGATACCCCAGAAAGAAAGAGAATCCACAGCTTAATAAGGCTAAAAGTCAGTAATTGAAAGAAGTCTGGAAGAAAACAATGAATAAATTACTCAACAGGGAGAATCCAGATGCTGAAGCATCTACATGGAGCCATTTTTTTAGGGTAACCAGATGGAAGGAATGAAGGAGACCAAGTTAAAAGCAGAAGAGACAGCCCAATGGGAAGCCCACCTGGCTAGTTAGTCTTTGTGAAGTTGATTCATGGGTTATCACTACCATGAGCACGTCTGCCAGAAGACTGACCATAGAGACTTTCCCTAGTGTTATGTGATTACACTATGACACAAAGCAACATAAATGCAGTCTTCTCTTCTAAGCTGTCAGCCCTCCTCCTCTTAATTTTGCAGACTGAATACTCAGTTTTAGTTTTCAGTTGATTAAGACATTTCTTCCCTATGCTAGGGTTAACCTATCTATTAGATGATAATACAACCCATCTGAAAAACTACAGACAGGCATTTAATTCTAACTCATAGAAGAAAGGGCATTTATAGATACTGTGAGGAAAAGTAAGGTCTAAGCTTCTAAAATTTAAATTCCAAGGTTTTTCTGGTGGGGGTGAAGGGTTTTTGTTTCTGTTTGATTTGAAAGATATGCATATCGATGATTAAAACTATTTTTTTCTGATTAATGTAAGGAAGAGGAATAATATACAGGAGTAAGTTGCAGCCCAAAACCTTGGCATCCAAGTCCATCTCTGCCTCAAATGAGCTGTGCTATGGTAAGAAAGTCATTTAATTTCTCCATGCTCAGTTCTCTCACTTGCAAAATTAGAGTGCCTAATACCTTATTTTATTTTCCATATTCATTTTAAAATATTTATACACATTTATCATTAAAAAAACATAGGGGTATGTTAAGGTAACAGCCAAAGCCCTTACCAACTCATTACTGACAAATCTCACTACTCAGAGGTAACTACAATGGACAGTTCACATGCATTCATAGATACAAGATAAAGACATATCTTTCATCAAAAAAATGATTCTACTATATGGACTGATATGCAATTGCTTTTTTGTTCCTAGTAATATTTAATGAGTTCCATTTCAAGTGAGTCCAGGTAAATGTACTTTATCTTTTTTAAATCAAATATAACATTACATTGTGCCATGGCTTATTTAACTTTTCATTTATTCAGAAACTTAGGTTGTTTCTTTTTTTTTTAGCAGATATAATTATGGCAGCAATGAACATTCTTAGACAAATATTTGTGTGCGTTCAGGCTCACATGCCTGTTGATGATGGATATTTTAAAATGTTTCCACAAAAATGATTTTTTTCTTCCCTCCTAAACCACTTTTTTTGGTCTAAAAACATGTTGTAGAGAGCTTTAACAAGTGGATCTGAATGACCTCCCTTCTCTCTCTCTCTCTCTCTCTCTCTCTCTCTCTCTCTCTCTCATAAAGAAATAAAGATGCAAATATAATGACATTTTACTGAAAATCTGACAGAAAGCCTAAAGACAAGTTTTTAGACTGTGTTCTTTAATATTATCAATAATGGAATACAGTTTAACCTGTCAAGCCCCTCAGAATTTTAAAGAAATATTTGGGACTTGATGAATGAGAATAATAACAAAGTAATGGCATAGTGGGGAGGGGAGTGGATATTAATTACCTAAAGAAAACCATGCAGAGCTCAGCTGAGAAGACAAATCTCTTTTCTGACTGACATACTAAGTGAAGAGAATAATTCAACTTCAAAGCCAGAACAAAAAATTCACTACTCTCCATAATTTAGGAGTAAAGATTGACAGTTTGCCACAATAGTTAACCTCCTGGTTCGTGTTCAAGGCATTGACTCAATAGAATGCCATCACTTATAGTATTGCCTGAAACTAATGAAATTTGCTTTTGGAGATTTACAACTTCCTCTGCTGAAGAATAAAGGTCCCTATAAAAAAACCTGAGATGTCGTTTTAGCCTCTTTCCACTCAAATCCTGTGTATTACATCAAGTCAACACAATACCGTGATTAAAACCAGTAAAATTTGCTACCAAGGAAATATGTAACATGATGGACGGCATGTTTACCTGTTTCTGAAGGTGGAGTATTAAGCTGAAGAAGGGAAAGTTGGATAAGAATGACATGACCACCATCTTGTTTTCTTCTAACACTGCATTTATCCAACGTCTACTCACCTTTCACATGCTTTATTTTTGCTAGGAACATCCATCTTCTTAGCGTGAAAAGCACTTCCTACATGTGAAGGAAGATTTTGAAATAAATAAGTTATTGATGCATCAGAATTTTTGGAGAGTCATAAAAAAGTACAAAGAGAAAATTACCAAACCCAGATCTTTGAATAGACACAATATAGACTTCTTGTTTTCTATGGAACCTTCTTGAAAGGTGGTGAAGTGAGTTCAAGAACCATTCTCGTTGAGCCAATTAGTCACCCAAACTAGCATTTTCTTCTCTGTAGCTGCATCACTGAGAAAGTTCTTAATATGATCTATTCAAAGAGCCTAGGGTTGATAGGTTCACAAATTTACAATCTTATGGCTCCAAAATTGTTTGTATTAATGCACTTGGAAGAAAAGCCTGAGTCAATAATAAGGCCATATGACAAGTAATTGAAATTGAAGTCTTTTAATTTCATAGTATTGAACTCATGCTTTCTTAGTAGTATTATACTTGTGCAACAAATGTATTTAACAAGTTTCTAACATCTTAATTGTTTCAAAATTACTCCTGTTAGTCTGAAATTTCCAACACAGAGAAACAGATTTGTTTCCTATAAGTCTCACAGAAATGCTTATCTTTGACACTAATGTTCCACTTAGAAATATATCTTTGGGGTGTCTAGTTGGCTCAATTGGTTACATGTCCAACTCTTGGTTTCACTCAGGTCATGATCTCAGGGTCATGAGATTGAGCCCCAAGTAGGGCTCTGTGCTCAGCATACAGTCTGCTTGAGATTCTCTCCAGCTCCCCTGCCCTCCACTTGTACATGCTCGCTCTCTCTAAAATAAATAAATTGGGGTGCATGGGTGGTCAGCTAAGCATCTGACTCTTGCTTTCAGCTCAGGCCGTGATCTCAGTGTCATGGGATGGTGCCTTGCATTGGACCACAGGGATTTGTCTCTCCCTTTCCTTCCTCCTCAGCACCCTCATGCTCGCTCATGCTTACATGCTCGCTCTCTCTCTCTCTCTCCAAAATAAATAAATAAATAATTTTAAATAAATAAATAAAATCTTTTAAAAATATGTCTTTAAAGGATCTTGGATTCTATACAGTGCCCGCCTTCCAGACAATTCTCATTTGATGTTTTCTGTTATCTTCCTGACTTCCATTCACTCATCTTTTGCATCCTGACTTTTCCTGTACCACTTTTTCCATAATCTCAGCAGGATGGCATCCATCATCTCCATAGCTCTAGGAGTGAACAGGTGACTTAAGTCTGACCAACCACGGCATCATTTCCCTGGAACCACAGTGATTCATTCAAGGATGAACAAAGGAGTTCAATCCAATAGGTAATAACCAGGAGAATCAATGCTAAGACTCCATTTTGGAAGGAAGACTTTCTGTTTCCAGGGGGGTTGCTTGTAATTGATGCATACCTTTCCAAGCAAGCCTTTCCATATTGTGCTTTTGGCTGCCTTCTCAATTTGCCAGGAGCTTTTAGAAAATCAAAGTATCTTCAAACTAGTCTATTTCACTCTTTTTCTTTTGTTTTTCTTTGCTTTAATCTTTCTACTCCTTGCAGGTTCTTCTTCCCCCCCCCCCCCCAGTTTTATTCTGGCCAGACCACTTCATGTCTTTGTCTTTAGAACTACAGTATCCAGGAACCATCCAGAGAACAGAACCATTTTTTTGCTTCAGAGGATCAGGATCTAGGCACCAGGTGGCATTCCATTGGAGAGTTTCTTACATGTTCTTTACCAAAACAACAAATAAATAAAACAACTATAATCAAAAAGCAGCCAACCCAGCACTTCTTTTCTTTCTTCTTGAAGCTTGACTTCACATTCTGCACACAAAAGCAATTTACTGGCAAAGTGAAGCTCCTTTGTCAGTTACAACTCTTTTTCTTGCGTGGGGATTAGAACTCAACTTTAACTGACATAAATTTAAACAAAGAAAAAGAGAGAGAGAGACTATTAGCCTCTTTTTTTTAGAAAAACCCAGGATAGAGGTTGGCTTCGGGCACAACTAGATTCTAGGCCCAAATAATGTTCTTAAGACCCACTGTCATTTACACCATGTTTGGTATATGGTCAGAATACTCATGGTGACACTGAAAAATCAGGGTTCAAGTCCCCCTTGTAGATAGAAGAGAAAGCATATGCCATCCACTCTACCCCTCTTTCTCTCCATACAGTTGTTCCCCGGTCACAAACACATGTCAGATCATGACATTGCCGTGACGAAAGCTTCAGATCACAAGTCTATGTAACTTTCCAACTCATCTCTCCAAAGTTAACTAATTCAATTGCTCTGCCTAATTGCAAAAACCCTAAAAAGAGACTCTCAAAGGGGCCTTTTGTATCTACCCCTCATTCACTCAAAGGAATATGACAGCCACCTTTTCTAGGCTGTAAGGCAGAGGGTCTCAGAAAGCTGAAGGGCAAAAGAGAAACCCATAGACCTCTGAAGCGTAACACAGCCGCCATCACAATATATACACACACCTCACAGCCGCTGAGGATCTTGCTCTTATGCCAACTTATTCTCCTATGTGGTTAGGGGTGGAAATGAAGTTGGACGAATTTCTCCTTTCTGGCTAGTCAGAATTCCCACTTCCAGCCTCTCCCATGTGTTCTCAAAGTGCAAGCTTCCTCACAGCCCACTGAAGCAGGATCCGCAAATCTCTCAGAATACTCTAAACACAGATGAGTCCAGTAAAACCCCTGCTGAACTCCAGCTGATACTCTTAGTAGTACCAGATATGCCAGACACAGTGAGTTCACATCTGGGCTCCAACATTATTAGCTGCGTTGTCCTGGGAAAGGCACTCAACTTTTCTTTGACACATTTTCTTTGACTGTACAATGTAACCTTCACGGTCTTTGCAGTCCCTCCTCTATAATATCCTGCAACGATTTCCACAGTGGGCCTGTTTGGTGGCATTCTCTTACCTGCAAACTCCTGCTAATGCTCTAAATTTTCTACTACCAAGAACAACCCAAATGATTACATGCCCAAAAAAGTCAAAAGATCATCAGCTGGAAATACAAATCAGAGTTCTCAACCCAGCCCTGACCCTAGTCATTGTGTCACCTCGAGAAGGCACTAGACTTGGGCCCCTGAGTTGTCCCTATAAAATGAGGGAATTAGAGTAATTGTCTCCATGTTTCCTTCCAGCATTATTCTAATAATACTCCTTAAGTGTAACAACTATTTTAAGACTGGATGTGAAGCAACTTAAATGTTATCGTCATGGAAAAATTAAGATGTCTTTGTTAAATAAAGGAAGTACCAGGATGCTGTCAAATATGGAATTCTCTTGTGCGCATGTGGCTGGAGAAAAAAAATGTAAGACAGTGACTTTTTAGCAGAGCTTCCGATAAGCTCTCTGAGGTACTATCCTGAGAGAACATTGTTCCTCATTAAGATGTCCAGGCCCAGCACAATGGAAGAGAATAAGCAGAACATTTTCTTTTGTAACATGTTGATATCTTTTGTGGGTTGGTTTTTTTTTTCTTCTTCTTGATTCCGCTTACTGGTTAACTACTAATTGTTTCTTTGGCCTAGCAGGAAACCCCACTGGTGATTTATAAGATGGATTTCAAAGTAATCTTTGTTTTGTTGGAGGCAGAGAAATTGGCTTGCTGTATCTTACGGCCTTTTAGGTTCTGGAGGAGGCTTAACCTGAGCAGAATATTATGTCTGAGTAAGAAACCGGGCAGTCCCTGAGCTGCCACAGCCATATATTTGTGGTATACCAGGAAATATGCTTTTGTTCAAGAATCATTTTCAAGTCACTGCCCAGGCCTTTCCAGAAAAGCAAATGCCATTCTGTCATTATTTTCTCTCTGACCTGTGCTGGAGCACAAATACATTTCCCCACAGCATCAAACAGTCCTCTGTGGAGACACGATCCTCAAACCATCCCCAAACCATCCCATCAAAATAATGAACAGAAGATATCTAACTTCAAAGCAGAACTAATTTTGAGTCTGTGCTTTGTTTTGTGAGCCTAGTCACATCTTCTATATAAAAGGCAAAAAACCCCAACAATTAGAAACGCAAAATTCCTAGATAGGTATGAATGAGCATCATATCTGACACTCTAGAGAAATAAGGAGGGTAGGACAACCATTTGTTAAGCACAGAATACTGGTTGAGCTTTACACGCATCCTCATATTAAATCTAAATAAGAACTTTGGGATGGGTGAGCTTGGTGTTAGGTATTAAGCAGGGCACGAGGAGCACTGGGTGCTATAGGTAAACAATGAATCTTGGAAAACTACATCAAAAACTAATGATGTACTGTATGGTGACTAACATAACATAATTTTAAAAAGAATTTTGGGCTGGGCGGTCACGCAGGCATCTCTTCGTTTTTTACCTTTTTACAGGGCTACAAAGCGACTTGCCCATGGCTGCTTAGAAAGTAAGTAGCTGAGTTGTGATCTGAATCCAGGTCCGTCTGACTTCACAGCCTGTGCTTTTTTCCTTACCCCCCAACATGCCCAATAACCATTTGATGCATTTGGGAGAACATGAGCCACGATTCCTCATTTAGATTCCCACTGATACAGATCACATATAGGATGACCCGTGCTTCTTTCTACAGCATTTCCAGAATGCCCCAGAAAGGGAAATTGTTCTGCAAAAGAAAACTCAGAGAGGCAATTTTAATATCTTGCTTACTTGAAAAGGCAGATTACACTCCGCATTCAAAACAAAATAGCTCCCCCTACGGTTTTCGCTCCATCGCCATCCGCTGCTTCAGCAGAGGAGGAGGGAAACCATCCGTGGGATACCAGGCTGAGCGCAGCGTTTGCTGCTTATTGGTGGGAGTAATCATCACTCCATCTGCTTACAGAGGATCAGCGGGTATTACTCAGGATGAGAAGACGTTCCTTTCGCATTTTCCCCCGTTTCAGCAAAATAAATCCATTACTGCTAAGAATCTTGTGCTGATTCTGCCTGGCTCCGGGCTGGAGTGAAAGTATGCTTTCTGGAGGCCCAGTTCCCTCCCAACTTGCAGTGCGGAGCTGGCAGAGGCATTCTGTCAGCCTTCCAAGTCCTGAGATTCCCCTGTGACATCACGAGTCCTGGCTTTGCCCGGAGACGCCCGCTGCCTCCCCGGAACTGTTTGGACCAGCGCACAGCTGTGCGTCAGCATCACCCCTGGACGCAGGGCCCGCGTGTGTTCCCAGGGGGCTGCGATGCGGGAACACCGCTGATGATGCAAGCCTGATGGGAACTTCTCCGGAGTGTCCTGGGTGCTCAGGGGGCCTGGGAATGCCACGAATGTGAAGGGGCCTAATGTCGCTTGTTCTCATCATTATGCCTTCCAACAACAGCTGGCTCCACGTCTCTCCCATCGGAGTCCCTTCCCTGGAACATCTCCTAGGAATATGGATGGGAAAGTTGGGGATGGGGGGACCCTTCCTGTGTCCACGCAGAATCCACCTGAATGGATAAATGGGATATGATGGGCAATAGACCCCCCCCATTGATAATATTAACGGTAATTAAATGAGAAAATACAGCTAAAATGTACCCTGTAAAATTTTTAAAACATAGAAATACTACATAATGAGTTCTTTTCACAGACTAACCACTAGGTTAAGAACTTTACATGTAACCTTTCATTTAATCTACCAAAGAGGCTAATGAGGTTAGTTCTACTAGACCCCTTTTGCAGACGAGGAAACTTAGATTCAGAGAAATGAAATAATATCACCAAGGTCATGCAGGTATCAAAGAGCAGAGCACAGAACTGAACCTATATCTGTCTTGCTCCAAAGTTCATGCTCTTAGAACTCGGCAGTCCTGCTTCCCCAAAACGGAAATCCTAGTTTTTGAGCACTTACAATAGAAGTACAATCAGATCCTAGAAATGACCATTCAATACTCAGATGCTTAAAAGAACTGAAATTTTGAAACAAGCGTGCTTTCCTCAAAAGGTTGTCCTTTTCGTTCAAAAATTGTCTTTCACGTCCATGAGTGGACACGACAGTTCATGTGTACACGTGTACAGAATGACTTGTGACTTTTCAAGCATTTCCAGGTATGCCATTGGATTGGATACTGCCAAAAAACTGTGAGAAACAGAGGGTTGGCATTCTTATTATTCCCACTACCTAGACAAAGCAAGAGGTTTACGGCAATTAAGTGACATGGCTAAGGTCCCAGAGTTTAAAAACAATGCCTCCCAATTCAGTTCACAGCTTTTTCTAGTCCCTGGAGATGCCTGACTCGGGAACAGAGGGTAACTTCAATCCATCCACCTCACACGTAGCACAAACCCAGTCCCTCAGACCTGTTTTCCTCCATCTCAGTTAAAGATGTAGCTGTCT
The DNA here is from genome assembly GCF_964662115.1 of Mustela nivalis. Lineage (NCBI taxonomy): Eukaryota > Metazoa > Chordata > Mammalia > Carnivora > Mustelidae > Mustela > Mustela nivalis. The sequence goes on along the minus strand of NC_139020.1, from coordinate 183,741,782 downwards.
TTTCACCTAGACACCTCCATCCAGAGCCAAGATTAAGTCACTTATTTGTACTAGTCCCCCCTGCCTACCCACATCTGACAAGTGGCTTCTTCGGAAAATTCCCCAAGTGTTCGGACCAGCTGAAAGTGATGGGCAATGGAGAAAATCACAAGGCAGGAGGGGCGGATGGGAGTGTGGCAGACTAAACGTCTGGGGAAGACACTGCCTAAACTGGTGAATTTATTTTAAGCAAGGAACTCAGTTCAAGCCATGATTACCTCTCCCACATCAATGGTATCAATGGAACAACCTCCTAAAATCTCCTGCGGTACCCAGTCTGGCCACTCAGGTCCATTTTTCACAATGAAGTAGCATAGTCTTGCAAAAATGCAAGTCCCTCTCCAGCTTTAAGCTCTCCAAATGCTTCCTCCAACTTTCAGGCTTGAGACACCAAATCCTTATAATAATATCCGACTTAATATCTTAGGTCGCTCCCCCTCATGATACCTTTCCCCTCTAGTCTTCACGCTATTCTCTTTGCCCGGTATCTGAAAATTCTCTTTGCAACTCCTCTGACAGTAGCCCCTAACCAAGGCTTGAGCACAAGCCTCCAGCAACAGCTGGGAGAGATAGCCATCCCCTTAATAAGCACACCAAATAAGCCCACTGAAGGCACTTGTGCCATTCCTTCCCGGAAGCAGAAAGGATTCACTAGTTGAATCTTGGTCAGCTCCTGGAGTTACAGAAATCTGGGTCCATATCCCATTCTACAGCACACTTAGCTATGTGAGCTCTGTCCCAGAGCCTCAGTTTACTTATCTGAGATGTGGGCAACCTCATAAAGTCACTGTAGCAGGTAAATAAGAACACATGTAGAGTGATTCAAAGTGCCTTCTTCTACAGAGTAAGAATAAGCGTTGAACCAATATTAGTGGTCATTAGCACTGTCATCGTCATCACTTTCCGCACATTTCTTCCATTCACCTGGCTACACACTCCGAGTGGCTGTAACCAACGTCCTCCTGCCAAGTTTGTGAGGAGCTCACTGACCAGGACAACCAGCCGTGCCCAACCTCCTTCCGCTAAATCATGCCCACTCCTCATACCCATGCCCACAGACCAAAGAGTAAGTTAATTTCCCGGTTCAGTGGCTTTTAGAAATGGATTTCTAACTCAACTTGAGTTCCTACAACATCAACCCTATAAGTGTATAAGGAATGGAAGACAGGGAGATGACAGACTAAGACCAGGAGCAGCTACGTAAGAGCTCTCTTTTTAACAGGAGGTTGGAGAGAGAAAATAAATAACAAAAAACCTGATGTGGTGCTCTCATTTGTGTCTTAAGTTCACAGCAAAAAATCAATATGGTCTCTTGTCTTTTCTTTCAAGATCTCAGAGCTTCCTGCTTCAAAGCGTATCATCTGCTCCGTTACTGCCTTTCACAAAGACTCAAAGCGAGACAATAATTTGTGCAGCACAAACTGAATTTCCAAAAAGAATATATGGGGAGTGAACACGAGGAGAATCTGCCGCTGCCAGTGCAGTAATGCATACCGCCCTGCCTGGGCGATGTGAGTAATCACGATCAGCGGATGCAGGTAGATTGTAGCACCATTTCATCACACTAGAGTCGACACCACAACAAATACCAGGCCGGATGCATCATGAAGGACCACCATATTTGCTCTGCCCCTACAGCTGCTTCTAACCATAACAAAGTGGTTTAAAAATAATAATAATACCTGATAAAAACTGTGGACCTCTCTATTTTTTTACCCAAATACAGCATAGCAACCACAGTGATGGAACAGAGAAGAGAGGGGGAGAAAATCACTCTTTAGGGCATAAATTTAGGTAGCCCCAAATCAAGTCACCATCCAAAGAGCCCAGTTCTCTTGCCTTACCACCTCAGGAGGGCAACCAACTCAGAGCAAGGAGAAGAAATTCATTTCTCAGTTCCTACTCACTCTACCGTTGCCTCTCCCTCCGCATCCCATCCGGCTCCTCATCAGGTTCTGCTCTAAGCAAATGACGCGCAGGGAACACTCTTTATGTCCATTTTCCTGGCCTTTCAACACAACCATTTACACCTCTCTGTCCTCAAGCACTCAGCACAGTGCTGGATAAATTGCTCGTGCTCCTTGACGACAAACGACAGAAACTGAACTGAAATTGGTTAAGCTACGGTGGAATGTTTGGTTCCGATAATGGGGAAAGTCCAGGGCTAAGCCTGCCTCAGGGAGACCAGCAACTTAGATAATGTCATTACATTTTACCATCCCCTTCCACCTCCCAGCTCTGAGTGTCTACTTGAAGTCCTCCTTTTCTCTAGGACCGGCTGCTTCCTAGTGGGAAATCCAGGACTATTCACACACTCTGACCCTCCTGCACCTTAAGGGATGACCTTTGCTTCCCATTAAGGATTCCCAGTTATGACCATTAAAAGCACACGCCTTTTGGAGCTCATCTTAAAGACCCGCTTTATCACATTTTCATATTTAAAGAAGTCACCCTAGCAACCACGAGTAAATAAAAAGCAAATTAAATGTTTACTATATTTCAATCAGGAAAAATGCCAACTTGAGCATTTCTCTTCTACGTCCCAGAAAAACATTCTCCTTCTGAGCATTTCCTCTTGCTCACATTCCAAGACTAATGAAGGTAGAGCTCAAGGTCGGTCACCTGCCCCGCTCTAACACCGACAATTGCTCTTCAAACCTCTCCCATTTTCATTTCCCCCTTAACATATCTATTATTTTCCTCCTACCATTTACTCTTTGGCCTTTCTAGAGTAATTAGCTAATACCCCCAAACCTCACCATTGGCAGTGATGTATATGAAAGAACAAGAAGCCAGTGATCAAGACAGAAATCTCTTTGGTGAAGTGTGGACTTTGGACTGCATCATCTGCCTCTCTGCCTATCACATTCCATTCAGTGTTCTGTCTCAGAGGTCTAGCTCCAACTCCGAAACTACCCTCTCAACCTAAAACTATAGGTCAACCTCACCCTCTTAAACTCAGATTCCAGAACCCCAGCTCAAGGATGACCTTCTAACCTACCACCTGTCTGCAATGGAAATATAAAAGTTCTTCTTTAAAACAGCCTATACATTTTACCTTGTTCCTCTGTCAGACTTAGTGCTCTATATAAACATATATATATATATATATATATGTACATATACACTAAATCTCTATGCCACCGCCTCTGAGATCTTAAGCTTTTTAAGGACAAACTTCTCTTTATTTTTTCACATTTTTAATGATGCCTAGGTAAAAATGACTGCGAATAGTAATGAATGATCTTTTATATAACATGGAATTTTGCTTTTGAGGACCAAGAGAAAAGATAACGGATTTATAAATGCAATGGATAAAAGTAAGATAACTACATCTTGTTAATTTAGGATTCCCTAATTCAAAAGATGTGTTCGTTCCCATAGGGTGGTGAATTTGCTTGCCTCTCTGCACCCCCAGATCCATCTGGCAATGTCTAGAAATAGACCTTATTGTCACAGCTGGGGTGAGGGGAACAGAATTATTGGCATCTAGTGAGTAGAAGCCCAGAATGCTGCTAAATGTCTTACAATGCACAGGACAGCTCCATTACCAAGAATCCTGTGACCCAAAATATTAAGTACCAGTACTAAGAAATCCTGCCCTAGAGATCAGACAAAAAGCCCTCCTTTTCACTGCCTAAAAGCAAAGGCTTTCTAAAGAAATTAATAGTCTAAAAAGATTTGCAGATAGAATTTAAGCTTTTTCAAGTGCATATAAAGTCACCTGATTTGCTTTCATCAAAGAGTGATCTTTGTTATTTTTATTTTTGTTATTATCATTCCACTCTGTAATCACCCAGAATGCTTTGCTCATGCTATGTGTTTGACCAACTGCTGAATTAGATTGCTTAAATGCTTTCTCTTCTTAGTGATGCTTTTGTCTATATTACAGGGTAGGAACCAAATTTAATTCCCCAGTCACAGGACAAATATTTACCACAAACAATAGCATTCCAACGATTTGAATCTCTACTGCCAGAATGGCTTCTATAAAGGAAAGCGTAAGCACAAATGCTCGGTTAGTATTTAAAGACCCAACTGCTCATAAGCCAGACAGCACATGCACAAATTACTGCTTTCTTCACTTGACAACTGCTGTTTTTATCTTGACACATCCACTTAAAAATTATTTCTGACAAGAATCTTAACAGCTTTAAATCAGTCTAATTAAAAGTAATACATTTTTGCTAGGAAAGTGCTTGAAATTACAGAGTATTGCCCAGCTGACTTTTCAAATCAAGTTACTGAGTGCATTAGTAAATGACAAAAACATGTCCACTGACATATGGCCCCCAGCAAAGGAAAACATTTCTAATACGCTTATGGAAGTTCCTAAGTGTGAAGTTATAGGTGCTAAAAAATGCTTAGGGATTTTCTGTGGTGTGTCAGCACCATGTCCTCAAACATGACTTGATATAGAGGTGGTAGGCAGCTTCTGACAATGATCACGGCAGTTACCAATGATCTCCACCTCCTGGTACTCACACCTCTGTGTAACACCTTTCATGTCAATGTATATGGGCCCTAGTGACTCACTCCTAAGAAAAAATATATATATAACACAGGTGATGGGATGTCATTTCCATGATGAAGTTATAAGAGAGTCTAACTTGCATCTTACTGGCTTTCTCTCTGCTGGTGACATTCTCTCTTATCCTCTCATGTCCTGGCTACCATGTTGTCAGTCATCCATGGAGAAGCCCACATGGCAAGGAACCGAGGGTGGTCCATAGCACAGAAGAAACCAAAATTCAGTCCGACAACCCACAAGGAACTGAATCCTCCCAAAAAACATGTGAATGAGCTTGGAAGTGAATCCTTCCTAGATAAGCCCTGAGATGACCCAAAGACAAAGCGCCTCACTGAGTTGTCCCTGGATTCGGTCCCACAGAAACTGTGAAATAAATATATTGTCAGAGGCATCTGAGTGGCTCAGTGGGTTAAACCTCTGCCTTCGGCTCAGGTCATGATCTCAGGGTCCTGGGATCGAGCCCCACATCAGGCTCCCTGATCAGCGGGGAGCCTGCTTCCCCCTGCCCTCTGCCTGCCTTTCTGCCTACTTGTAATCTGTCAAATAAATAAATAAAATCTTTAAAAATAAATAAATAAATAAATAAATAAATAAATAAATTGTCATTGTCAGCTGCTAAGTTTCTGGCAATTTGTTGTAGAGCAACAGGTAATTAACATATAACAGACCTCCAAATCTTTCTCATATGTTTAAAATCTTTTCATACATGAAAGGCCCGCATCTCCTGTTCCTTGACAGGTATTTTTTATGGTTCCATCATGAAAAAAAAACTCTTTATGCTCTTGAACTAAACTTTGCTCATCCTTACCCCCACACTATGTCTATGTTTTTCAAAACCATGCTCTTTCACACTCTGTTTTCTCTACTCCAAAGCCCAAATGAATGGAACAAGAAAGGCAATCTTGACCATCTGGGTTGAGAGCACTGGTGTCATCATTAACTTCTCCATTTTCTTCAGTGACAACCCTACACACAGCCGTGATGCCCTCAAACTGAGCCTCCTTTCTCCATAAAGGCTCTTACATCCCACCTTCCTTTATTATTTCCTTACATTAGAACTACTATAATTGTCCAAAATTTACCTCTTTTACAATTCACTTTATACATACAAAACAAGATTACACCCTCTAAAACACAACTTTTCTCATTTTACTGAAGCTTTTGCCAAAGAATCTTAAGAAGACACATTCATGGGGCACCTGGGTGGCTCAGTGGGCTAAAGCCTCTGCCTTCGGCTCAGGTCATGATCCCGGCGTCCTGGGATCGAGCCCCGCATCGGGCTCTCTGCTCAGCAGGGAGCCTGCTTCCCCCTCTCTCTCTGCCTGCCTTTCTGCCTACTGTGATCTCTGTCAAATAAATAAATAAAATCTTTAAAAAAAAAAAAAAAAAAAGAAGACACATTCATGTTTGGAAAATTACCTTCGACCATGACATTCAATCTCAAAGTGCACCTGGCATGCCAGTTTCTCTCCCTTTTGTGACCAGGACCTCATGAAAACTGGACTTTCAAGGTTCAGTTTTGTCCAAGTCTTAGAGCCAAATAAAACAGCACAGCCATTTTGATATAACATATCCATCAAGACTGTTGTTATAGGTCAGAGTCCCAGGAAGTGGGCTGAAATGTGGAGGTAATTAACGGGAGAGAAGATTATTAGCAAGTTCTTCAAGATTGATGACAGTAGGGAGGGTGGGGAGCAGGACTGTGCAGAGGGAGACGCTGGGTGACAGTAGAATGGAATCACTGCAAAAGCCTCAGCCTTATTCAGATCATCATCTCTATTTACAGAAGTGTAAAGGCTGGGAACAATCCAAAATTTTTCCTCAATAAAACCAATTGTTGTGTATTCAGATGAAGAATGCTATGCAGCTAAATAATAAGTAAATAAACTACTGTTTATCCAACCACATGGATCATTTTCACAGACACGACATTTATCAAAAGAAATCAGACACCAAAGGGTAATTACCATATGATTCCAATTATATGAAGTTCAAGAAGTTATGAAACTAACCTACAGTGATAGAGATCAGAATAGTGGTTTCCTCTTAAAGGCGAGGGGGTTATAGACTGAGAAGAGCCAAGAGTAAATTTTGGAGGTGCGGGGGTGCTAAAAACATTGTCTCAATCTTTGTAGTTGTTATAGATATATAGATAGATAGATATAGGTATATATATATATATGTGTGTGTGTGCATGTATGTAAAAATTTATCAAACTATACACTAAGTATTTGTATACTAAAGTGTATTCAAGTTTTGGTGGGGTTTTTTAATTATTTATTTATTTATTTGAGAAATATAAATTGAGAGGGAGGGGCAGAGAGACAAGCAAACTCCCCGCTGAGCACAAAGTCTGACAGAGGACTCTGAGATCATGACCTGAGCCAAAAGCAGATACTTAATGGACTGAGCCACCCAGGTGCCCCATACTCATGTTTTAAAGGAGAAAAATAAATATCAGGCAAAACAAAATAACAATTATCTCAAGCGAATATGTCCAGCTTCCTTGGCCATCTAGCTACAGTTGCAGCCAACTTTTAAAATAAAATTTCAGAACTGTATGCCTAGATGTATACCGCTACCCATAAAGTATAGACTACATGTGTCAATAGAAAGGGAAGACACTTGTATAATGACAACAGTAATCTCTGGCCCCCTCAATTGCATATAATTTTCATTTCCTCTTTTTTTTTTTAACCTCTTCTACTTTAAAAAAAAGAATATCAATTGTTTTTTATGTTAAGGGAATGAGTGATGATTCTTTTAAATTACATTATAATTCATTGAAGGATGAGCTAAAAGAGAAAAGCAAAGCTGAAAGTGAGGTTATAAACACCGTAAGCACTTAGAGTGGGTGTTAAACAGCAAGGTGAAAGAGAGTGAGTTTCTTTTTCAGCACAGGGGAGTGGAGGTCGGTATAGAATGCCAATGGGGAAAAGGTGCCGTGTTAAAAACCAGCTGAAAATGACCCAAGCCAAAATGACCATGCATTCAACAGGAATACCCAGTTTGAAGGACCACAGCCTAAGTGCTGACAAGCAGTTAGGGATTTCTGGCAAGCGGCAGGCAGAGACAGAGGGGCTGTCCCCACAACAGGGCTCTGATCTCCCGGAAGCCCAAGAGAGAGGCCAGTCCTCTGACAGCGACAGGCTCTTTCCAGGCCAGTGGCCTCCAATGCTGCTCAGAGGACAGGCTAGACAGATGCAAACAAGAAACCCTTTCAGTCATTTTCAGATGCTAGAGTAATGGGGACATCAGCACTGTTGTCTGGGAACACCCCAAGTCAGCCCCAGTGACAGGTAAGTAAAAATGGGTGTGAATTTGTCCGATTCCAGTCACTCTCAGTGCCTACTGAAATCATTTCACAAGGATCAGACTACTCCCAGATCCCCAGACGTGGAAGCCTCACGTTCTCTGCCAGCACAACTCAGGATCACACATCCCCAGGGGCGGCCAAAGGAACACAAACACTTCAGTCCAGAGTTCTTACAACAGGAGGGAAAGGATTCTTTCTCGAACAAACACTGAAGTTCACAAAAAGAAAACCTGACTTTCTTTATCACCTTTATCTTTAGTAGAACTAAAATACTAATAAAAATAATCACTTGTGGATTGATATTTGAAAAAGGAACAGGAGGACAGGGTAGAGACTGCGGAAAAAAAAACTTTTGCCTTTGTGGAGGCAAAAACAGCCTTGTGGTTAAAAGGACTAGCGCTGGCTGCATGGCCTTGGACAGTTTGCTCTCCATGTACGAGCTTCTTCCTGCATAAGGTGGGGAGAATGAGAGCACCCATCTCATAGCGTACTGTGAAGAATGATGGAATAACCTACGGTATGGACCCTTAGTACAATGCCCTGCCCTTAGCCCTTGTCAACAACATATGTTAGGCGGCACACACTATTGTCACGGATATGGGCAGTTCTCACTATGGTCTCTCTCAACGTTTCATTCTCGCTTCATTCCTACTATAAAGTCTTCTCCGGTGCCTCTTATTGTGTGTTCTTCTTTCTAAAATAAGACTCCAGCCTTATGAAAAGAAGACATGACAAGAGCCAGCCCAAGCCAGCTGGCACAAGGTGACTATAAATACAAGTGATGTATTAGACAGAAGCCTGGTTAGGACGATACTAAGTCAGTTTACCTGTTTTTTCCCATTGGAAAATCATCAGAATCCTGTCTCATAAAGTCTATTATGATCTATTTGTCCAAGTAGCTACATATTCGAGAATACACGTGCGTTTTTTAGTCTCAAATCACAGAAGCTTGTAGACAATGACAGACTCCTTATTCTATAAGGAATTCGGCATTCTATAACATTGGTAATAAAAGAAAGTCTCTAGCCACTCCTCACTAAGGAATTAGTGATAACCTCTAAAAATGAAGTTGAGGAAACAGTTTCCATTTTGCGTCCAACAGAGAAACTTTCTACTCTGTTTAGGTATTTGCTAGGACCATAGTGTCACAGTTAAAAGGGAGGACTTGGGGGTGCCTGGGTGGCTCACTTGGTTGAGCCACTGCCTTTGGCTCAGGTCATGATCCCGGAGTCCTGGGATCAAGTCCCACACTAGGGTCCCAGCTCTGTAAGGAGTCTGCTTCTCCCTCTGACCTTCTCCGCTTTCATCCTCTCTCTCTCTCGCTCTCTCTCTCTCTCTCTCAAATAAATAAATAAAATTTTATAAATAAATAAATATATAAATAAATAAAAGGGAGGACTTGGCATTGCACTGCCTGGGATCCTAAGCCCAGGGCCATACTTGTCAGAGGTGTAACTTGGGCATGTCGTTAACAGTGTCTGTGCCTCAGTTTTTTCAGGAGCAAATGAAGTCAAGAATAGCCCCAGTCTCAGAAGAGGATTTTAAGCAACAAATAAACTTATTTACAAAAAGGGAAAGTGATTAGTGCCTGGCACATAGCAGGTAATCTTCAGCTATTTTTTATTACTTCATTTCAATGGATTTCTCCTACTACTTCTTATTTACATCCAGTTTAGAACTATCAGATAATAAACTTAAAGAGAGAAAATTAATAATCATCTGCTATCCAGCCTCTCCAAGAACACCATTGTTTACCATTTTGGAAAGGTTTCCTTCCAATTTGCTTTTTAAACAGACAATTTTGAACGAAGGCTAAAGTGTACAGGGTATTTTGTAACCTAATTTGTTTTCACTTAAGTACTGATTATTGGGGGGAAATGTCATGTTTTTCAATTAACTATACTTTATGGAAAAAAATTCTCATCATTAAATATTCTTCTACAACATTATTGTGCCTAATGCAAAATATTACATTGCCTCAGAGTATTTATTTAACCACGCTGCTATTACTGGATATTTAGAAGGTTTCCAAATTTTTGCTATTTAAAAAAAAAAAAAAAATGCTTGACCATCCTTGGAGCTAACTGATTGTGCAGATCTATGATGTTTTCCTTAAGGTAAATTCTTAGGAATGGAATTTTCAGTACCCAGGGGGAATAACTGCTATTGAAGCTTTTGATATATTCAATGGATATCTATTGGAATATATTATTTTTTCCAAAATACTCTTCAATATTCAGTCTGGAAATTGTGCTGGGAAACAAAGTTCTTTGTTTCCCTAAGCATCAGCATCTTTTTTCAGTTCCATTGTAAGATCCACATTCTCTTCTGTGTGACAATAGAAAGGATTTTTTTTTTTTTTAAGGCCATCTTGGTTTACATTTTTAATAGAAAGCCTTTTTAAAACTCTAATAAAAAAGAATTCTTTCCTGCGGCACCTGGGTGCCTCAGTCGTTAAGCCTCTGATCCCAGGGTCCTGGGAACAAGCCTATTTGGCTCCCTACTCAGCGGGAAGCCTGCTTCTCCTTCTCCTACTCCCCCTGGTTGTGTTCCCTCTCTCGCTGTCTCTCTTTCTCTGTCAAATAAATAAAAAAAAAAAATCTTTAAAAAACAAAAAATCCTTTCCGGTTGCCCTTAAGCTGGAAATGAATTACACAGAAATGCAGCACCCACGATACCTACCCGGCAGCCTCTGGCAGGAACATTGCTAGGCCTACTTTTTTCACCACTTGAAGCTTAGGATTTTGTACAGTTCTCTGGTTTCCAATTTGATGCTTGGCTTTGGTGAAGAGCTTCAACTCCTCTTGATATCTGTCCACTTTCTTTTTTCACTTTCTGAACTAGAATGTTACTTTTTTATAAGCCAAAAAAATTTTTAAATGTAAAATCCCAAATTTCAACATATTTCCATCCTTGCCTGATTTCCTCTAGTGGTTTCTCTTTAGAATTAGAATAAATCTCAACCCCTCACATGGACATACAAAACCCACGGAAGATCTAACCTCTTATTTCTCCAACTGACCTGCTGCCTCTCTCTCTCTCACCTACCGAACGTGGGTCACACCAAGCCTTCATCGAGTCCTTTAACATTCCAAGGACCATTGGGGGCACCTGGTTGGCTCAGTCTGTGAAGTGTCTGCCTTCGGCTGTGGTCATGATCCCAGAGTCCCAGGATCCAGCCCCATGTTGGGCTCCCCGCCTTGGAGAGCCAGCTTCCCCCTCTGCCCCTCTCCCTGCTCACCATTCTCTCTCTCTCTCTCAAATAAATAAATAAATTTTTTAAAAAGAAAACAAAACCCTCCAATTGCCTTCTGGCACTACAGCCAGTGTAAGAGTCATTCCCTCTGCTTGGAATGCTTTTTTGTTCCTTCTTCTCATTCAGATAGCTCAAATGACATCTCTCCACAGACCTTCCCTGGTCGTTCAACGTTAAGATGCCTCTCATTCACTCTTTCTCACATCACCCTGTTTAAATCTCTGCAGTCCTCTGCAGTCATTTTCTGATCTTAAATAATAGCAAGGACCCTAACTGTTCCAAGTACTGCTCTATCACTAGGAACTAGTGCCTGGCACATAGTAGCTGCTCAACAAGTATTTGTTGGAAAGTTTTGTTGAATGGATCAAGAAAAATTTTGCTTCTCATATCCTTTTTGAAACTTCCAGCAAAAGTTGAGGAGAATGTTGTAATGAGTGTAAGGTGAATGTCTGTAAGGAGAGCATCTATTAGGGGTGCCTGGGTGGCTCAGTGGGTTAAGCCGCTGCCTTCGGATCAGGTCATGATCTCAGGGTCCTGGGATCGAGTCCTGCATCGGGCTCTCTGCTCAGCCGGGAGCCTGCTTCCCTCTCTCTCTCTCTCTCTGTCTGACTCTCCATCTACTTGTGATCTCTGTCAAATAAATAAATAAAATTAAAAAAAAAAAAAGAAGAAGAAGAGCATCTATGATACAACTAGCCTTGGGAAACCAATCACAAGCCGATCTGTAGACACTGGATAGTTTAAGAGCTTTAAAGGCCAGAGAAAACTCCTCCTGATTGTCAAAAAAGGGATGGAAGGAGAAAGAGGACAGGAGCTGGAGCAGAAGAGAGGAAGGAAGGAAAGAGAAGAGAAGGGGAACAAGAAAGGAGGAGGGAGGAAAAAGAAAAAGGGAACTCAAAGTGGCTCTCTGGAATAAACATAGGGATGCATCTATCTTTTTGAATCAGTGTTTTCGTATTCTTTGGATAAATACCGGAGAGTGGAATGGCTGCATCACACGGTAATTCTATTTTTAATTTTTTGAGGAACCTCCATCCTAGTTTCCACAGTAGCTGTACCGGTTCGCATTCCCCCCACCTGTGCACGAGGGTTCCCTTTTCTCCACATCCTGGCCAACCGTACTGTCTCTTGTGTTGTTGATTTTACCCATTCAGACAGATGTAAGGGGATATCTCATTGTGGTTTTGATTTGTATTTCCCTGATAATTAGTGATGTTGAACATCTCTCCATAGATCTATATATGTCATCTGTAGGTCTTCGGAAAACGTCTATGGACTCAGTCAGCCATAAAAAAAGAAGATCTTGTCATTTGTGAAACACGGATGGACCTAGAGGATATAATATACGTGAAAGAAATCAGTCAGATAAAGACAAATGCTGCATGACTTCACTCATAAGTGGAATTTAAGAACCAAAACAAATGAACAAGGGAAAAAAGAGATAAAAAGAAAAAAAAAAAAACACAAAAAAACCAAACTCTCAAATACAGAGAACAAACTGGCAGCTGTCAGGGGGGAGGTGAGTGGGAGGGTAGGTGAAATAAAGAGCAGTTAAGAGTACACTTATGATGAGCACTGAGAAATATACAGAGTGGCGGAATCATTACACTATATATCTGAAATTAATACAACATTGTATGTTAACTGTACTTGAAAAAAAAGAAAAAAAAATTAAACAAGTAGGTCTTTGAAATGCTCTGGGGTTGAGCTCTTCCAGAGGCACGAACCACATGTAATAGGCCCCGAGAAAACAAGAATGATGTATTATAGGGCCAGGCAACCAAGAAGAGTCTCAAAGAGGAATTTGAACTGAGCTTGTAGAGTTAGTACATTTTTTTTTTCCTAATAGAGAAAGAAAATGAAGGAAAAGAAAAGCGTAGCAGACTGAGCAAAGGCAAGTCAAAATAAAAGTGCATGCCGGGTCCTAAGAAACAGAGGTCATTTGGGGAAGCTGGTGTATGACATACAAGGGAACGCTGCCTCCTGGTTCGTATGGAGTAGACACCTTCATTTCCCAAGAGCATTTGCAAGGCCTGGCCAGTTCTGACATGTAGCAAGAAGAGAGGCCGGTCATGGAGTCTGTGTTCTTACTGGCTTCCTATCTCATTTTTTTTTTCTTTTTCTTGACATCTTTTTTGAGATAAAATGCACATACCATCCAACTCATCCATTGTATAAGTCAGTGGCTTTTAGTATATTCACTGAGTTATACAACCTCACCTTGTCTAATTGCAGAACATTTTCATCGTCCCAGAAATAAATCCCATAGCCATCAGAGGCAATCCTCACCCCCACCCTCCACTCCTGGGCAAACATGAATCCCTCTCTATCTCTATGGATTTGCCTATGCTGAGCACTTCAAAATAAAAGGAATCCTATGAGGGATGCCTGGGTGGCTCAGTCGGTTAAGCAGTCGGTTAAGCAGCTGCCTTCAGCTCCAGTCCCGCATCTAGCTCCCTGCTCAGTGGGGAACCTGCTTCTCCGTCTGCTGCTCCCCCTGCTTGTTCTCTTTGTCTCTCTTTCTGACATAAATACATAATACATAAAATACATAAGATCTTTTATAAAAAGGAATCTTGGGATATATAGTCTTTTCTGACTAGGTTATTGAACTTAGCATAACGTTTTCAAGATTCATCCCTATTAATTTGTACTTCATTCTTTTTCATGGCTGAATAATACTGTATTGTATGGATATACCACATTTTCTAAATCCATTCATCAGTTGATGGTCATTTGGTTATTTCTACTTTTTGGTTATTATGAGTAACGCTGTTATTAACATTTATGTAAAAGTATTTCTGTGAACCTATATTCTCATTTGCCTTGTATATACCTCAGAGCAGAATTGCTGGGTCACTTGGTTAATTCCACATTTGACATCCTGAAGAACTCCTTGTTTTCCAAAATGGCCACTCTACATTCTCACCGGCAGTATATGAAGTACCAATTCCTTTACCTCCTTGCCAACATTTAATACATCTTTCATTTTGACGACAGTCTTCCTAATGAATGTAAAGTCCTATCTCCTTGTGGTATCTCATTATAGTTTGGATTTCCATTTCCCTAAAGACCATGCTACTGAGTATCTTTTATTGTGGTTACTGGCTGTTTTATTCTCCACAAAGAATCAAAATGATAGCTTTCACCTATACTGGGTCTCAACATTCCTTTGCCTAAAACTTCAAAAAGCTACCTCATGACCCTTAAACTAAAATTCAGATCCCTCCCACAATATACTAGGTCCTGTATGACATGACAGCTTGAAATATTTTCTTAATTTGCATGTTCCTTTTTGGGGTATGTGCAGTCTTTCCCATTCAGAAGGGCAGAAATAATGTCTGTCTGTCCTCCACGAATCCCCACGTGTAGAACAAGGACTAGCATATGGTAGAACAAATGCTCACCAAATGCATGAATAATTAGGAAATTAAAAAAAAAAATAAATGACTCCCCAAAAATATAGCTAGATAATGTACAATACTATGTGAATGAGAAGTGACATCAATGCATGTCCTTCATTTATTTAGATGGAATAATAATGGTATATTAACATCTCTCATTTAAAAAAAAAAAAGTACTAGCCCATCCAGAAGTAGAGAATATAATGAAAGTAGACATACATTTTGTAGTTAATCCAATTCCATCACAGTCCCTAAAGAGTGCTGTCTGCTGTTGTGATATTTTCAAACACCATAACTCATATCCACGTGCTGTACATTTATCACTCAGCGATATTAAAAAAAGAGAGAGAGAATAAATTAGTCAGGCAACAGGCCTATTACCATTATGCAGATTTGTAATGCGGGCTTTATCGCACAGTTTGGTATGGATGTATTTATTCTGATTCTGTTAACAATGAATGTGTAACAGCCAAATGAAAGTGTCAGCAGCTCCATTGTGAGTCTGTGTCTTAACATACTCCATGGGTATTGTGATTCTCCCAAAAGTTGGCCTTTGTTCAATAAAACATAAAAGTCATTTTGAACTACACTACAAGGTTCAGGTTACTTTGGGGTTTTGAGGTTGCTATTGCCACACCCTGAGAAATTAGTTTTAAGGTAATCAGAAGTTAATAGAGAAAGAAAGTATTCATGCCATATGTTACATCAAATGAAAACCCATCAGTTTGATGGCTTGTGAACTTTTATGTGGAAAGCAGCTTTTTATCCTTTGCCTTTTTAAATATATGATTTTGAGGATGAAAAAAGACAAAAAAGTAGTTCCCATGTAAGCCTCACTTACCTATTCCTCCTCGGAGCGTACCTTTCTACAATTTGTCCCCAAGAACTCATCTTGCTCTTTAGCTCTATCTCCCCCATAAAGATTCTGATCAGTCCGTGCATCTCATCCTGAATCCTCCATTTCCTGCTACCTTCTCAGTCACCATCTGGCTCTAAGCTACTCTCACTTCTTTCCTGGTCTGGTCTGACTCCTCCACTCACGATCCCTCCAAGTCACCCTCCAGCCACCAAGTCAGGCCACATCATTCCCCAACGTTATTGCATGAACGAACCAATGAATGAATGATCAGCCCATAGGGGGAGAAGGAACAATTCTGTAATAATCTTCTCATGTGCATAAAGCATTTGTCCCTACCCTCAAATCATCATATTGATGAGGATGGGTAGGAATTATGATCCTCATTTCCATTTCACAGATGAAGAAACTGAGATCAGGGCAGCAGGATGATGTACTCAGGATTACACACCTAGTTTGGGGTCAGACAGAGCCAAGACTCAACGAGGAATTCTGAATTCCCTGTTCTGTAATTTTTCTAAGGCCCTGTGTTTGCTGTGCCTTTGTCAACTCCCCCCCACCCCACACATCATTTCAAGTGAGATCTAGGGTGCCTAATCTGTTTCAAAACAAATCTGAAAGCTGTTTATGTTTTTCTGTCTTCAGACGGAGAAAAGCTATTGCTGGAACATCTGTGATAACAGAAATATACAAACGGGAGATTATTTCATTTCCCAGATAGAACTGATCATGTTGTCCCCAGAAGTGCCTAAGAAGAAACTCCCAATCTCACAACATGCACACAACTGAAATTATCAGGAAAGCCACTGAGATAAGATAGCCATGATCTCCTTTCTAAAGAGGAGCCTCAAATTAATGTTCGGCTGAGTGTATCTAGAAAAAGGAAAAGATTAAAATGCTCCTTGACACTTTTCTTCCTTTCAAGCAAGTTATTAAAGGAGACAGAGCTCTTTATGAGGGCGATTTTTCTTGTAGTTCGCAGAAGAGACTTACGAGGAAAGGATTCTGATTATGCAGGGCAAAGGACACTAAAGCTGAGAAAGGAGAATGTGGAAATTTTAACAAAAAAACTGAGAAGGAGAGAATCACAGGGTATCTCCTACCAAAATACATGTCAGAACAGAAAACAGGCAGGATACACAGTGCCACAAGACTATGCCACTGTGGCATCTTATTTTTCATAAACTTCTTAACCTCCTCTCTCATCCAGGCCAGCATGGCACCCACATCTCCAGGATAAGGTGGTGCAGTAAGTGCAAGGGAGAAAACTTGCACGGCTGGCTTGAAGAAGCTGGTTACCAGATGGTACCTCTTCTACAACCCTAGTCCAAAAGTAACCTCAAGAACTGGTGGAAACTAAAGGAGGAGCAAATAAAATTAACCCAGTCCAAGGAGTCAAGTGCCAAAAACAAAAGGGATGAATCAGAGCTTGAGTCAGAAATACAGATGAAATCCAAATTTCTTCCTCTGGACCACACTCCTTGCTTCCACTGTTGTGTAGTTACAATTTCTGCCTTGTAAACACCATGCCCCTCCCATTCAGTTCTTCATTTCGCTCTTGGGTTCTAAGATTGGGAAGCTGTAAAAAGCAACTTTCAGAGACCTCGGTAAATGACAGCAGTGAAGCCCTGACTACCAGAACCATGTCTCTACCCCATTTCTGTCAAACCTCACTGTACCACACCCCCCTGCTTTCACCAGGTGGAAGGACAACTCTCTCTCAGTTCTTTAAAGACTTCATATATTTGATGCCTTCCCCTCCCGCCACCAAAAAAATTTTTAATTCCTCCTCCTGGAATGTTTCTTAAAATTCTTATCCCTCAGGGTGTGTGCTACAGTGAGTGCTGTGAAGTGTGTAAACCTGGCGATTCACATACCTGTACCCCGGGGGATAAAAATATATGTTTATAAAAAATAAAAAATTTTATTAATAAAATAAAAATTTAAATAAAAAATTCTTATCCCTCTTTGGGTGCCTGCTTTGACCCTTCCCCCTTCTCCCTCCCCACCAGACCTGGTTAGTCTATTTTGTCTCATCCTCACAGTATTTATCACAGAAACAAAAATAATGAGTGAAGCAATTTTAATTATTTATTGTTTGTCTCCTCTTTTAGACCAGGCATTCTTAAGGAGCAGGAACATGATCCAATTTTCCTTCCTACCTAAACTCCAGTGCCTGACTCATTGCTTGGCACATTGTAAATGCTCAATAAAACATGTGTTATATCTTTTGCTGCCTATCACCTTTCAAAATCCCATCTTTTTCAAGTTGTAGCTAGTGTACACTGACTGGGAGATGAAACACAGAAGACCAGACTCTGGTCTTAGAAGCTAATGACCAAGAGGCAGCAGGGTGGCTCCCCTTCCAAAATCATCTGTCTTACTAATATCTACCATTACCTCTCCTGGGGCATAGCCAGAAATCTAGGAATCATTCCTGATACCTCTCTCTCCCTCACCTTTCCTTCGAACCCGTTACCTTGGACTGTCATTTTCACCTCCTATCTACTGTTCTACCAACCACTCTCCAAGCCCCCTGCAGCCCACAAGTCCAAGCCACCAATTTCTCCCAGTGGCAGCTTTCTCCTAGCTGGTCTCACTGCTTTACTTCTGCTCCTCTACCTCAGCGTAGCAGCCAAAGTGTCCCTTAGGAACCATCTACCATGCTACAGCCCTGTCTTCAGTGACAGCCGGTGTTCTTAGGATAAAGAACAAAAGCCTTAATTGGCCTATGCCTTTGTAGAGACGGCTGCTGTGCACTGCACCCAGCCCACATAGAGCTACCTTCCCATGTGCTCAGCCAACGCAAGATCACCTTCCTGTCCTATGGCCATGCCAACCCCTTTTGTCACAGAACCTTGCACAGATGCTCCCTCAGGCCACAGTGGTCTCTCAACCCCTTCCTCCCCATTAACTCCAGCTCATTCTTCAGATTCTAGCTCAACTGTTCTGCTAGGGACAGCCTTTTCTGACCACAGCCCCTTCCTGTGTCTAGAGGCAGCTTCTTTCCTCTACAGGGTTTAAACACCTTTCTCAATGTTTCTAATTACGCACTGACTCAATAGGGTTGCTTGTCTTTTGTACAGACTCAAGTTCCTGGACAGCAGAGACTTGACATTGTAACGTTCCCCATTACATCCTTAACACAAACCACAGTGCCTAGCAAACAGAAGGCACTAGTAATGTTTTGTGGATGGATGGAGAGAGGAGTGGCTGGATGTATATATGAATAAATGGTAGGAGGTGCCGTTTGTCTATTGTCTAAGCCAAGCATTATAAAATCCCCACAGAGGCCAAGCAGGTAGCATAAATGTGTGAATTAAGCTACGGGTTTTTAAAATAGAGTGGTGGAGGGTGCACCAAAATTTGAAATTTTCTTGAAACCCGAGGTTGGCCAAAAACAACATTTGCCCACTTTGGGGCAACTTTTAATTAAGGCCTTTTAGGAGACCATTCCAGGAAACTCCTCCTTCAAGTCCCACCTACTTAGCCATCAGTGAGGAAAAGGCTTTGTTGCTGACAGGTTACAAGCATAGTCTCTCCCCGCCAGGACTTCTGCTTTCAGAAGGCAATTTCTATTCACAGGGAGCAAAGGCACTCCAAACAAGTCCAACTCCAGTAAAGAAGTCTCTCTCTCTCCCATACTCTAAGAGCCAGACACTGGGGTTTCCACATCCACTTTTTTTTTTTTTATTCATTTCATGAAGTTTAAATGACTAAAAGAGGTTTAATACTTAAACATGTGGTATAAACCCAGCAATTCACTTTAAAAAGAAAAAAGAAAGAAAGAAAGAAAGAAAGTTAAACTTTATAACAATAGCATGAACACAAAAACATTTCCTGGGAGCAAAAGAACTGTGGCTTTGAAATTCTGCCTTTTATCTTCATGGGAAAAGCAAGTGCTTACAAACTGGAAAAAGTAAGTTTCCTTTTGGTGAACTCATAGGGCTTTGGCTCTCGCTTCCTCACAACCTCAACTATTTACCAGTCTATGTCTTGACCACGTAGAAACGTTCAACTGAAAAATCAAGGTCATTTTCCCTTATCTTTTTTATTCTCTTCTGTGAAGAAGATCCAATCTATTCTATGTTTACATAGGATTTTGCAAAATTTTTGCCATTACAAGTCTGTTTCCCTTTAACTGCAAACCACCTGATTCTGATTTGCCCTTGCCATAAATCTGAATTTTACTACATTTTATCTGAGATTCACAACAGATGGGCTATGAACCAAGAAAAATACAATGGGAGGAAAGAAAAAATACAATGTTGGGGCAAAAGTTGCACAGAAGATGGAACAACTCTCAGGTAGGAGATAATGGGGATGGAAGAGATCATCCCAACATAACAACAACTACAAAAATGATTTGACAAGTAACTCTAAATGATGAAATACATTTTCTTAATAAAGCTATAGGAACTGCTGCATTACCTTTAGTGTTATTGTAACCCAGAAAGAGAGAAGAGAGATACCTTTGCATTATTTCAACCATATTTTGTGGATACTGTTGTCCTCAATTAATCGCTTTTGTGTCAATAGCTCATTTTGGTCATAAGTAGCAATAATTCTTCGAATGTTGCTGTGGGTTGAGGGGACAAGAATATATTGTGGAACTCAAAGGCAGGAAATAGTTAAGGGAGAAGGGGACCCAAGAACTAGCCAGCCGTTTGCTGGATCTCCTCCTCTTGCAGCGTGATGTCCCGTATCTCTGTATAGTCAGCTTTGGTCTGCCTCTCTAAAAGAGCTTTCTCTACCACTCGAAGCATGGTGCTAGAAACTGGCCATTCCCACATCTCACAAGATTGCAGGTTCCAATCCAAGTAATGAAAAAGACTACTTTCCTGACTCGCTTTTCAAATGGAATCCAACCATCAATCAACTTTCAGCAGAGGGGCAAATTTTCATTGTAGAGCAATCTGGAAGTACTCGGCTAAATTACATATATGCATTTCCTGTGACCCAGAAATTCTATTCCAAAGAAAATTTCACCCAGGTTCATAACAAGACATGAATAAGAAAGTACTTTGTACACTGTTTGTGGTGGGAGGTGTTGGGTATCCACTACTGGGAGAGGAGATTAGGTCACATTAAATGGAAGCACGTCGCCGAGTACTGTGCAGCGGTTACTGCACACGGGCGTTGGGAAATCTTTGTTGAGTGCAGGCGTTATCACATACTCTGTAACCCTCACACAGACACAGTAGAACTTCCACGGGGAAGGGCTGCAGCAGGTTATTGAACACACAGTTTCCCTTTCTCACAGCATCCAGTATAGGAATGTTCTTGGGCCAGAATCCAGCCAGATATATCATAGGTTGTGCTCCAGGAGGGAGATCGCCTCCATTTTTACAGGGCTTTGAGAGCCACCTTGCATGCAGGCAAAAGAAGGGCCAAACAGACCAGGCATAGGTGCTGGCTTTTCAGGGCAGTCGCTTGCCAGTATGGATAGCACATGGTGAACATTTTGGGAAAATGAGTGTGGCTGCTGTTCATCCCATTAGGGACAGGGGAGAAGCCCCCAATCCCAGCCAGCTCTTTTCCAGTTAACAGGAAGAAAACACTGGATCCCAAAGTTGACCCCAAATCTTAAATGCATAATGCTTAGTGATAAAGGTACAGAATTTTTTTAAAAATGATTTATAAAATCACAAAAAGTACGATTTGCACAAATGGGAGGGGGCATATATAAATGAAATGGGAGTGAATGATGAACAAAAAGAACCAAAGCAGATCTTTCACAGAACAACGATGATAATGGGGCACCCACTGCTGAGTCCAGTTAACTGGAGCCTTTCTTCCAGAGGTCCAAAAACAACAAACAAATTTTTTTAAATATATAAATAAATAAAAGACTTACGCAGGTACAGGTTTAGAAGGGCTGTGGGTCTTAGGCTGAGAAGAAAACCTCGAAGCTGTATATGAAGACCTGTCACTAATCATTTGCAGAGACATTAGATACCGATTCTGAACCAGAAATGAAGGTTGTTCCACAGTGGAGCCAGAATGACCTTTCAAAAACAGCCTATCTTGGCCATTAGGGTATTTTTCACTTACCAGTGGACTGCTAGGAAATAAAATTGACTTTACTTTTCTTTGAAGGTGATAGTGATGGTGAGATCAAATATCCTCTTGACCTCAAAAATCATATAAATAACAGCTCAGCCATGCAATGCTTCATTGTTGTCAAGGAAAATCTTGTCCATGAGCCGTTAAGCATTTGTAGAGAAAGAGGAACAAGAAAATATCTGGCAAATGTTTAATAAATCACTATAGCTTGGAAATGTGTCTGAAGGCACATGGCATAAATTGATTTTTTAGATTTCTGATCATAAACTCTTGAGCATGCCAGAACATATCTCTTTCAATGCTCATCATTTTTCCCAATCAACTTGAAATGAGTCAAAGGTAGACTAATGTCAAAGAGCGTCCTTGATTAATATGGGACAAGTCAAACTTCTCATGTCAGAGGACAATTATACACTGGACTTTTAAGTCTGAATTTGAAATTAGACAACAACTTGCATTTCCAACTTTTGCCTTAGAGCAACAGACCAGGATTGCCAGAGAGTAGGGGGTAGGGGAAAATGCTGATTAGAGCCATCCTAGGGTTAGAGGAGCACTTGAAAACAGGACTGCTTTTTTCCCTGGAACCTCTGAGGTTCACAGAGAAAACAGATGATTGGATCTTCAAGAGCAAGGCCCCTGGCCACCAACAGGCAAGCAGAAGGTCACTAGTTTAAAGATGTACACAATGTCATGGTGACCCTTCTCTTGGGTCTCAGGCTCTACAATTTATAGTTTGCTTGTTATGTGACCTGTAGGAGTTTATTGAGAGCCATTAGATCTCATTAAAAGACTTTTTTTTTGGCTCCAAGTTTTTAATAGTTCATCTCTAGAATTTTTATAAAGGGCACTATGTTTATAAAACATCTCAACAACCAGGAACTTGGCTGAACCGAAGCAACTCTGGGAGTGGGTAACATCTGTTTTTTCTATCCCAAATCTATCAATCTAGTGCTGCTCTATTATTAAACCCTTCCCTCCCCGTGTAGATAGCCAGTTCCACACCCTGCATCCTTGGTCCCCAAATACTCTTAACTGCCTCTTCCTATTCCCTGACTTTGGTTTTTGCTAGGAGACCACTGATAATAGGATGACTTCAGTGTGAAAGAGTCAACAGGTGCCAGTTTCCTAATACCCAGATTCTCAAAGGTAGGGGTTTGCCAATGAGTGGACCTGGTATTAAGGAGCATCTGCTCTGACAGTTCAGTGCCCATGCCATAATGTCTGTTGAATGCTTTACTATCACCCTTTATGGGGAGCACATCAAAGCTACATGTGCCATTTCTTCTCCAGTGTCTCCATTCAGTGACCCCAACCCAAAATTCTACCTCATGAATCAATTCCCAAGTGAGTCTCTGTGACGGATGAAAATGGGTGTCAATCTGCAGGTGTTTTGATTCAGAAAAGAATATCCAAGGACCAAAGCCTAAGTTGGTACTGCAATGGTTCTCAAGCCTGGTGGCAGATTAGAAAATTGTGTGGAAGAGATTTTCACAAATACTGATGCCCAGTTCTACCATATGGCAATTAAGTTACATTTCTTATAGATAGTGAATGGCATAAATACTTTTTAAAGACTCTCCAAGTGATTCTACTATGGAGCCAACGTTGACAGGTGATACACTGGGTTGTTGTTTCCAAATAGAACAGCATCTCTGTGCTTTAGAGTCTACAATGGTTCAGCTCAAAGGAAATTTTTACAGAGGTATTGAGGGACTCTAGCTGAGTGGAAGAAATATCTTGGATGGGTTGGGTATCACATGATGGAATCAGTTTCTTCTTTTATCTAGGCATGAGACGCTAGCATTGTCTCTTAAATTTCTTAAATTTAACCAACAGGGAAATCAGACTGGCCGAAGGTGCTGGTGTGAGGTAGTCTAGTACTTGCTGGGGTGTGTCTGATGAAAGCCTTCTCCAGGCAGGCAGCTGTGTTCATGCATGGAAAAGCAAACTCTATGGTACTGTGGTATTGAGCATTGAAATTTAAAAAAAAAAAAAAAAGACAAAATCTATACCCTTAAGACACTACTTCTTCATGCTTGATTTACTCTACTTAAGTTTAGTCCATGCTGGCATTTCTATATTAAATTGTTTTTCCTGCTGTCTTACATTTTAAAGCCCTTTGAAAAGTCCGACATTAAATTGGCCACACAATAGTAAAATTGGGAAAGGCAGACTCCCTCCCACCCTCTTTTGTTAGCATGATTGTTTTTTTTTTTTTTTTTTTTTTTTTTTTCATTTTAACTTTTTATTTTTTATAAACATATATTTTTATCCCCAGGGGTACAGGTCTGTGAATCACCAGGTTTACACACTTCACAGCACTCACCAAAGCACATACCCTCCCCAATGTCCATAATCCCACCCCCTTCTCCCAAACCCCCTCCCCCCAGCAACCCTCAGTTTGTTTTGTGAGATTAAGAGTCACTTATGGTTTGTCTCCCTCCCAATCCCATCTTGTTTCATTTATTCTTCTCCTACCCACTTAAGCCTCCATGTTGCATCACCACTTCCTCATATCAGGGAGATCATATGATAGTTGTCTTTCTCTGCTTGACTTATTTCGCTAAGCATGATACGCTCTAGTTCCATCCATGTTGTCGCAAATGGCAAGATTTCATTTCTTTTGATGGCTGCATAGTATTCCATTGTGTATATATACCACATCTTCTTGATCCATTCATCTGTGGATGGACATCTAGGTTCTTTCCATAGTTTGGCTATTGTGGACATTGCTGCTATAAACATTCGGGTGCACGTGCCCCTTTGGACCACTACATTTGTATCTTTAGGGTAAATACCCAATAGTGCAATTGCTGGGTCATAGGGCAGTTCTATTTTCAACATTCTGAGGAACCTCCAGCATGATTGTTTTTGATTTAAGTCAAGTCCAAAATGAAAACCACAGGGGCCTTCCATCACAGACATCTATCATAAGCCATATTGAAGGCATTCTCAGATTCCTATTAGAAGCCCTACTCCTGGATGCAGAGAAACCTGCTTGGAAATTCTGATACCTCCGAAAAATTTCTAGGGAGTCAGGTTGGGGATGGGGATACAGGCCAGAATCATTAAGCTAAATGGTTCAAGATAAAAGAAATGCTTCCTTAAAATAGCATTTCTTTTTCAATTAGAGTTTTTCCAAAATATCACCACAGAATCCATGTGATTGTTTAATTTTTTATGGGTTCACTGTTTGTTCTCTCAGTTGCTTTTATTTATAATTGTATTTCTATCTCAATTTCAATGCCTCCATGCCAAAGATCATACACCATACATAAAGCAAAGTTTTCCCAGCCCCAGAGAGCAGAGTGGTCAGGGGATCTTTATTTGACACAGAAACTGCCATATATTTTTCTAATCACCAACAATAAAAATAATGATTGCAGCAATCACTGGTTCTGCTCAGCACAGATGCTTACAGTCCATGCCTGTTACCAGACTCAGCTTATGAGGTCAAGTTCAAGTTTCTTTATAGAAACCCCACTCATGGGGGCGCCTGGGTGGCTCAGTGGGTTAAGCCTCTGCCTTCAGCTCAGGTCATGATTTCAGGGTCCTGGGATCGAGCCCCACATAAGGTTCTCTGCTCAGCAGGGAGCCGCTTCCTCCTCTCTCTCTGCCTGCCTCTCTACTTGTGATCTCTGTCAAATAAATAAATAAAATCTTAAAAAAAAAAAAAAAGAAAGAAAGAAAAAGAAAAAAATCCCACTCATGGAGTCTTACTAGGTGGTAGGCATGATTCTGTGTTTTCTGTTTTCTTTTTTAGTCATCATCAGAGATATCATTCTCTTCATTTTACAAATGAAGAAACTGAGTTCCTGGTAGTTAAGTGGACTTGCTCAAAGCCACATAGAGAGTATGCTGCCAGCTCCACTCCAAAGCCTATTCACTTTCAGGATCAACTCAGTATTCCCTGCAGGGTAGATATTAAAGCAAATCTATTCAATAGAATCTTAAAACAAAACATCTTTGGTCCTAAACCCTCCCAGGGCCACCCTGGAAGATGCTAAGGTGAAGGAGGCTGGAGTGGGTGGAGATTCGATCACCCTGTCAAGTAGGGTTTCTCCACATCTTACTATATAGATGTTTGGGGCTAGATAATTCTTTGTTGTGGGGGATAGCCCTGTGCTTTGAGGGTGTTAGCTTCCCTGTCCTTTACACACTAGATACCAGGAGCACTTGCCACCCAGTTGTGACTGTCTAAAAGGACTCCAGACGTTGTAAAAATGTCTTCTGGGACAAAATCAGCCCTGGCTGAGAACCACTGACATGGACTAAACTGAGAATGAGGGGCTTTGGAGTTACACCAGGACAGCAGCCCTGCTCCATCCCAACTACTAACGAGAGACTCCAAATGAGAGGTGGCACCAGATAGACTGGAGTCAGATCAAAAGTGAGAAGCTCCTGGGAACTGAGAGGTTTGAGACTCCTCTGAACCATTTACGTGTCCAGCAGACCAACCAGTTAAGAGTTTGCACCGCTCCCCAAGTCAGTGAATCATCACTTTACAGATAGCCCCCGTTCACGTTCTTCTAGGAGCTGTCTGGTGGATGTCACCTTGCTGTGTCTGGTTTATGTTGCTCCCTGATAGATTGGTTGTCTTCTCTCTACTGTGGTCTACAGTTCCCATCTCTCAAAAGGAGAACAGAAGAGAGAGACAGTAAAAGACTCCACAAAGGTAAAGTCTTGAGGTCATTGTATAAAATCTTCCTACTAGTCTGGTTTCCCTCCCAGCATAGATTAGTCTTGTTCTACAAAATGCCCATGTATCATAGATTCCTAGGATTTTAATCCAGCATGATGTAAATCGCTGAGCACCCCACACAAGGAAAGCTAGGCAAAAGAAGCCACAAAAGGCAGTTCTTTAAATCTTGGGATATTAAGACTTACGTTAGAATAAAGACCCTGAGAGGCTCCATGTGATGAATTTTAACCTGAGCACCAGGCCGAGTTAGCAAAACAGAGTAACCATGACATGCATTTAATTTATTTGTTGGTCTTGGCACCCTGATCGTCTTTATCTCCCCAAGCATTCGTCCTGGTGGAACTGCAGATACTTTTCAACTCCAGTTCAATGCAATATCCAGGATGAATGCAAGTCATTGCATGAACAGCTGATAACAAGTAAAGGAGGGTGGATAGGAATGTTATAAGATTCCAAAGGCATTTTCTCCAGAGCGGCTCGCTCAAATCCGTCTGCAATTTATTTTCTGTTTCAAATAGGCTCAAAGACATCAGGCTGTACAGCATTACACACATTGGACAGCTTTACAGCTTGGTCCTTAAAGATTCCTTTTTCCTCTTGCCATCCCTGGATGTCACAGGAGGTGTGGTCGCTCCATTGTCATGCAACAGGATGCTACTAGGTTGGCTGCCAGCCACTGGGGCCTGGAAATGATATTCACGCCACATGGACACTTCTCCCTTGGCACTCTGGGGTCCCAAACTGAACCAACGAAATTGTGTGCCTGCTAGAAAGAACTCCGGAGGTTTCTCTCAAGTGAACTGAAGCCCAGACCCGAGCTTGGACTCGAAAACTCTTCCCGGCGTTGAACTGAGTGAGTTATTTCAGGCAGAAGAACCTCCTTTGAGCTCAGGACCTCTCTGCCCTTGCCAGATGACTCAAAGGATGAATCTGATTTTTCCTCCTTTCTGCTAATCTTCCTTCTGGTGATCAGGCCGTATGTGTGTCCTCCAAACATTTTTACAAGTGGGAGAGCAGGGAAAGAAGCAAAGCATCTTATTTTCCCACCCCACCCCCCTGAGACATTTTCTGTGAAATAAGCCTCAGGGAGCTAAGAAATCATTGGCTGGAAGAGCCACATCTGAAGACTTGCGACTTTTTCCCATCCTTTGGTTTTATCAATAATTGTGGGTCACCAAGTTCTTACCCCACTGCCTGGTACAGAGGCTGATGCATTGGGAGTGCTTGAGGCACATGTAAACCAGGAAGTCCTGCCATTTGCTGTGAGCCACCAGAGTTTAGAGAATGGCAGACAACGAAACACAGCCCAGAAATCAGAAGGGCATTCGAGTACATGAATCTTTTACCCAGTCACCCAAAGAAATGGCAAGTAGGAGCCCCCTAACTCCCTAACTGGTCTGTCTGCTTCCTCCTTTACTCTCCTGCAGTCTAATCTCCATAAAGCAACCAGAATCAACAAATGGAAATCAGGCCATGTTACCCTTCAGCTGAACCACACAATCCAAAATTTTATCCTGGCCACCTCCCACATCTTACCTCCTCCCTTCACACTCTCGCTGACTCTAATCCAGGATTCTGGCAGTCTTTCTTTTCTTTTTTTTTTTTTTTTTTTTTTTTTTTGGTAATTGGTGAGTGTGGTTTTCTTTTTAATTATGTTCAGTTAGCCAGCATGTAGTACATCATAAGTTTTTGATGTAGTATTCAATGATTCATTAGTTGCGTATAACACCCAGTGCTCATCACAACACAGACCCTCCTTTCTCTTCTTTAAATGCAAAGAGCAAGCTCCCATCCTTACCTGGTTCAAATATCCACTGATTAGGGAGGCCTTTGCTGACTGACCAGTAAGGTCCTCTTCTAGCCTCTCATCCAGATTTTTCTCTGTCTTCTTTATCCTTGCTTTGTTTCTTGTTATATTAAACATTAAATGTCCATTGGTTATTTGTCGTCCTCCGTAAACGGTCAGCTCTAGGAAAGCAAAGACTCTGTCAATAGGGTCGTCAAGGAAGTCTTTTCTGAGGAGATGACATTTGAACTGAGACCTCAGTGACCCCCAAATGACACAAGGGATCGAGCTAGCAGGAAAGAGCTTCCCATCAGGACATAAACAAAAGATTCTGAGATAGGACTGGGTTTGGTAATTCTGAGAAAAAATGGGCAAAAAAATTTTCCATAATTTTATAATAATTTCTTAATGTTGGCTTCTTCATTTTCTTGAAACAAACAGACCTCTCTTTCTAATGATGTTCATTATATTTGACATAATTAGATGAATTTGTGTTCTTACAGATTTACAAATGGGCTCTTTTATTTATTTATTTATTTATTTTTTTGACAGACAAGAGAGATCACAAGGAGGCAGAGAGGCAGGGAGAGGGGGAAGCAGGCTCCCTGCTGAGCAGAGAGCCCAATGTGAGGCTCAATCCCAGGACCCCGAGATTATGACCTGAGCCGAAGGCAGAGGCTTAATCCACTGAGCCACCCAGGCGCCCCTACAAATTGGCTCTTATGAGCACAAACATTCGCTGTAGTAGGAAATGTGGGGCCAACTGGTATTTTATGAAATACAGTGTGTCTGGGGAAAGGAACACCCCGCTGCTAATCCATCCCTCTTCTAGCTCCCACGAAGATTTTTATCTGGACCTTTTAAATGTTTTCTCCCAGTCTAAATTCATCTCTAACTCTTTGAGAAAATAGGGATTAAGCAAATGACGTGTCATATTGACCAACACAGAAAAGCCTGCTTTACAGAGGAAAGGGGTGAAGGCCTAATTCTCTAGAAGAATTAAAAAAGACAGTCCAGAGGCCTTTCCTCAGATACTAAATGCTAATTCATGGTTACTCGAAGTCTCAGGATTATTGGATGCATTTCCTTTTATTTGGAAGAGATGGTATTTAAAAAGTGTCCAGAATCCTTTAAATGTATAGGAGATACACATACCAAAGCTTACTTTAGAGCAAGGAATTACCTGCCAGGTATTATACCTTTGGGATGGGTAGAAGAATTTGAGGCATACATTTGTAATTCGATTATGCCAAATGATCCTAAGGTGATCTGACCTCTTTATGTACCTCTGAATAAGGATCCGTAGGGGGAAACCAGGCCCATCCATCACCTAGCATACAGAAATGACCTTATAAACTATTTCACCCCAAGATGGTAGCAACTTTTCTACTACCTCTCCCACACATATTTGCATTACAATTTCATTTTGCTAAAAATATTAAGCATCTGCTATGAACAAGGCTTACCAACCAATCACTGATTAAAATCGACTTACTTCAGTGATTCTTAATAGCATGAAGCTACTAGAAGCAGGTTGGATGAGGCAGGAAGCATAAATAGTTGGAAAATAATATGGGTAAGCACTCTGTTATTTCCATGATAGCTCCACCAAAATCTTCTTGTTTAGTAGCATTTTGGCAACTGACCCTAAACTGAAGCTCAGTAATTCTCTCTCCTCTCTTTGTCCCTCACCCCTGGAGGAGGTATAAGCTTCCTATAGCTGCAGTCTGGTTGCCACCTCCTATGGGCTTCTCAGTCTCTCACTCATATAACAAATTCTCTACCTTATAGCCCCTTGATTTTAAATTCATAGAGTGTTCTGTTTTCCTGATTGGATCCCAATTGATACAGAGACCATATATAACACATCCATGGTCATAATTAAAAGAGGTAAGACTGGGAATGAAATTCAAGTTGGTGCACCTCCAATAATCACACTCTTTCCATTACTTATTTCTGCCTAGATAAATTAATTCATTTGGTGAATATTTATTGAGTTCTTACTCTCTGCTGGGCACTGTACTAGGAAGTAGATAAATAAGATTCTGAAAGCAAAGGCTTATGGCTGGCAAAGACTTCAGAGGTTGGACTCTTGAGTTTAGAGACTAAAGGCATTAAGAAGATTCCCTTTCCAAGGGTCAGCCTGGTTCATTGCTCTCCCTGCACTGAAGGCCACATACTCCAAAGGAAAACTCCAAGACTAAGGGGACAGTTCACAGACTTCAATATCTAAGAACAAATCACAATAATATTCTAACTTTAGGAAATTACAGTGTTTATTTACTAGAACTTCAGGAGAGACTCCTGTCCTTAGAGATAGTTGGAGAGTATCTGAACCCAACTGTCACCCCCCTGATTCACAGATACATCCTGCCCAAGCCCACTGGTGTGTTCTCCTGTTTGGTTGGGTCCCTATCCCATCTACCCCATGGAAATATATGGGCAGCCTACCCTCAGCATTGCAATATTGTTCATGTTTTGACTGTTCTCATAGAAGGCAACCCCCAAATGATATCATGAAATCCAGCTTGCTTTATTTTCTCTCCCTATAGCTTACCAGTAGAGGAATGGGATGGTCATAAAATCCATCAGACATGCTCCATCTCCTTCTGTATCTTATCAGCAGGGGAAGGGAGGGAGCATAGGGCAGTGACACAGAGGCAGTGGGGAATTACTGAGAAGTTGAGCATGTCCATTTTAATATTTATGGGGTTCAGGCACATCTAGAAGGAATTTGGTAAGATACATATATAGGAGGGCTTGTGTTTTATATATGTGAAGCTGAGTGACTGACATTAAGTTTTATGGATTTTAGAGATGAGCTCCTGAACGTATTACACTCCATGGCCAATGTAGCCCAAAAGTAGCTGAGGCAAAGAAAGATGATGTAACTTGCCCAAAGTCACAATCTAAACTATTGCAAAAAGAATTGGTAAGACCAGCCATCAAAGTTTTTTTCAGACAGAAGGATATCTGCTTCATATGGTTTTCTGAATAAAACATTTTAAGCCATTTATTTACACATAAACACACATACATAACTATAAGTTTAGAAACCCTCTGGAAATATACTATAAATAATGACATGAAAAAAAATTAGGCAAACTTAGAGAGCAAAAGCAGTTACACAATTCAGAAGATCTTCCCTCAATAAAAATGCTGATTTACACACACACACACACACACACAAACAAGCCCTTAAAGATATCTAGGAGCCTCTGTATGCACAAGAAATATAATGGTCTATAACTTACCAAGTACACTGCCCTCCCTTCAGCAGGGTCACTGAAGTCAATAAATTAAAAAAAACAAAAAGAAAGAAAGAAAAAACCCACCTACCCAGGTGTTTATGAATTTTCAATATTAAATCATATTCTGTGTTGGGATTTGCAGTACTGATTCAAAAAATAAATGTATTTTTTTCTACTCTAGAAATTAAAAACCCCAGTCCTTGGATTGAGTGCCTTTATCACCTTCTTCTGTCAAACACACTTAGGTCTCAGCCAACTCTTGACCTCAACTGGCAATAAGTCACAATAAGTATTGATTCAGACAAACAAAAATGATGTTTTAAAATGTGCAGGTGATGGTAAAAACGTGTCCATAAGTTCCTTGATGCACCTCTCAGTAAGAGGGCAAATTCATTCCACTCCCCTTGAACATGGCTCCCTTCTAAGGAAGAGAAGACAGTGGACTTCTGTATGGGTTCTGGAGCTGGATTCATAAAATACACTTGGTTCTCTCGCCTCTTGCAGAGACATGGACTCCTCTCTCTTCTTTTGGACACAGACCTCTACAACCCTGAGCCACCATGTAAGAGCCTGGCCACCTTATAACCGCCATGCTGGAGACACCACAGGGAGAGAGATGAGCAAGAAATTCCAACTGTTTGAGTCTCCCAAGCCAAGACACCAAACAGGAGTGACGATTCCTTTAAGATAACCCCAGGTTAGCTTCCATCTGATTTTAACTGCTCTAATGACCCCAACTGGAAAACATCAGTTCAGCCCTACCAGCCTTCAGGACTGTGAGAGAGATAATATAAATAACTACTATTATTCTATAATATAATATATTATGATAATAATATAGAAACAAATAATTATAATATAATATAATATAATAGTAATATAATGTTATTGTTTCATCCCATCAAATTGGAATGGTTTACTATATATCAATGAATAACCACAACATCCCAATCAATAAATCATTATTTTTCTACTTGGTGGATCTGTAGTACTTTTTAGCTGCCCA
Source organism: Mustela nivalis (assembly GCF_964662115.1). Classification (NCBI taxonomy): domain Eukaryota; kingdom Metazoa; phylum Chordata; class Mammalia; order Carnivora; family Mustelidae; genus Mustela; species Mustela nivalis. The sequence goes on along the minus strand of NC_139020.1, from coordinate 183,709,569 downwards.
ATATTTTATTCCCCTTTGAGGAACTCTTCCCCTCCCCAATTCCACATGATTTTTCTGGAGTTGTCTATCAGGTAACATGGACTTTTCTGTCTCAGGGCCAGATAACAGCCCAACATGACGAATCAGAGTAGCCCATCCTACAGATAGCAATTGATATCAGCTGGGGTTATGTGAGCCTGCTGAACCAATCAGAGATCTTTGGAGGAATCACTGAAGACTCTAGAAAAAAAGACATGTTTCCCTTTTCTCTGGATTCCCTAACTGAGGGATGACATTTTTGCAGACAGGAAGAAGAGAGTTGACCTAGAAATAAAGATAGGGAGAACAATGAGTACAGATATATAGGTGTGGAAAGCAGAGACTTTGAGGTAATGGAGAGACAAAGAGAGCAACTGAGTCATAATGCCTGAAACCCTTGCATCTTTTTATAATGAAGCCAGGATCCACTTCCTTAGACTTTTCACACATGTGAATTAATAAAGCCTAATTTATGCTTAAGCTAGTTTGAGTTTGGTTTTCTGACACTTGGAAAAAGAGTTCTGTTTAATTAAGTATGGTTTTAGAAAAAAGGGGTCAGGGAAGACCAAAAGAGACAGATACTATTTTAGCAGGAATGAATTACAATTATAATTATTCATACAAATGCTACATGCCAATGTTGGAAAACAAAATATGCAATCAATTTTTAATACACATTAACATACTAAATCCAACTGAAAACAAAGGAATAAAAGTACAAAACTGAGGAGTTGGGATAAAGATTGGAATTTGACTTAATAATTATTTTACTTTAGGATGCAAATGCTACTTTAAGACCCAAAACTTTGTGGTTTAAAACATTTGTTATCTCACAGTTTCTATGAGTCAGGCATCCAGGAGCAGTTCGGCTGGGTCTTTTGTCTGAGAATCTCTTAGACTATAGTCAAAGTGTCAGCCAGAGTTGGAGTCTCATGTGAAGGTTCAAGTGTGGAAAGATTCACTTTCAACTTCACCTATATAATCACTAGCAGGACTTATAACTTCACAGGCTATGGCCTGAGAACCTCAGTTCCTCACTGGATATTGGCAAGAGGATACCCTCAGTTCTTTGCCACATGAACTTCTCTGAAAGGCAGCTTACAACATGGCAGCAGGCTACAATCAGGATAAGCAAATAAGAGAGTAAGAGCAAGACAGAAGTTACAGTCTTTTAAAAGCTAATGGGGGGGAGGAAGGGGAGAATCAAGATGGCGGAGAAGTAGCAGGCTGAGACGACATCAGGAAGCAGGAGATCAGCTAGATAGCTTATCTAACCATTGCGAACACCTACAAATCCAATGGGAAATCGAAGAAAAGAAGAGCAACAATTCTAGAAACAGAAAATCAATCACTTTCTGAAAGGTAGGACATGTGGAGAAGTGAATCCAAAGTGACGGGAAGATAGAACTGTGGAGGGAGGGGACGGCTCCCGGCAAGCAGCGGAGCAATGGAGCACAAAATCAGGACTTTTAAAAGTCTGCTCCATGGAGGGACACTGCTCCAAAGGCTAATTGGGGGGAAGCCCACGCGGGGTCAGCATAACCCCACATCCCACGGGGTCACAGAAGGACCACGGGTATCTGAGTGTCACAGAGCTTGCAGATATTAGAGCAGGGAACCCAGCTACAGCAACAAAGCTGAGGAATGAACTCTCAGCTCAGGGTTACCTTGAACCGGTTGCAGGCTGGATGAGGTTGGAGCATGTCCTGAGGCAACGGAGATGGAAGCGACCAAGCGCTTTTCTCCAAAGACAACCGATTGAGTGCTTTCTACCAGCGTGACCAGAGGCCAGGGTGTGGTTGGGCGCTTTTCTCTGAGGGCGCACTGAGGAGTGGGACTCCAGCTCTCAACTCCTCCGGGCTGGAGATTAGGAGGCCGCCATCTTCATTCCCATCCTCTGGAACTCTACTGAAAGCGCTCAGGGAACAAAAGCTCCCGAAAGCAAACCCAAGCGGATTACTTGGCCCAGCCCCAGGCAAGGGCAGTGCAATTCCACCTGGGGCAAAGACACTTGAGAATCACTACAACAGGTCCCTCCCCCAGAAGATCAACAAGAAACCCAGCTAAGACCAACTTCACTCACCAAGGAGAACAGTGGAATTCCAGAGGAGGAGAAAGCAAATCTTATCTGGAGAAAATGACAAGGCAGAAAACCTCACCACAGAAAAAAGAACAAGAGCCAGTATGGAAGGCTGAGGACCTAATCAATACAGACATTGCTAATATGACAGATCTAGAGTTCAGAATGACAATTCCCAAGGTTCTAGCAGGGCTCAAAAAAGGCAAAGAAGATATTAGAGAAACCCTCTCTGGAGAAATAAAAGCCCTTTCTGGAGAAATAAAAGAATTTAAATCTAACCAAATTTAAATTTTAAAAAAGCTATTAATGAGGTGCAATCAAAATGGAGGCTCTTACTGGTAGGATAAATGAGGCAGAAGAAAGAGTTAGTGACATAAAAAGACCAAATGACAGAGAATAAAGAAGCTGAGCAAAAGAGAGACAAACAAATACTGGACCACAAGGAGAGAATTCGAGAGACAAGTGACACCATAAGATGACACATTAGAATAACTGGGATTCCAGAAGAAGAAGAAAGAGAGACAGGAGCAGAAGGTATATTGGAGAGAATTATTGTAGAGAATTTCCCTAATACGGCAAAAGGAACAAATATCAAAATCCAGGAGATGCTAAGAACGTCCCTCAAAATCAATTAAAATAGGTCCACACCTCGTCACCTGATAGTAAAATTTACAAGTCTTAGCGACAAAGAGAAAAGCAGCCCAGGAAAAGAAGTCTGTAACATACAAGGGTAAAAACATTAGATTGGCGGTGGACCTATCCACAGAGACCTGGCAGGCCAGAAAGAAATGGCATGATATATTCAGAGCACTAAACGAGAAAAACATGCAGCCAAGAATACTATATCCAGCTAGGCTATTATTGAAAATAGAAGCAGAGATAAAAAGCTTCCAGGACAAACAAAAACTGAAAGAATTTGCAAACACCAAACCAGCTCTACAGGAAATATTGAAAGGGGTCCTGTAAGCAAAGAGATAGCCTAAGAGTAGTCGATCAGAAAGAAACAGAGACAATATACAGTAACAGCCACCTTATAGGCAATACAATGGCACTAAATTCATATCTCTCAATAGTTATCCTGAATGTTAATGGGCTAAATGCCCCAATCAAAAGACACAGGGTATCAAAATGGATAAAAAAACAAAACCCATCAATATGCTGCCTACAAGAAACTCATTTTAGACCCAAAGACACCTCTAGATTTAAAGTGAGGGGGTGGAAAAACAATGTACCATGCTAATGGACATCAGAAGAAAGCTGAGGTAGCAATCCTTATATCAGATCAATTAGATTTTAAGCCAAAGACTATAATAAGAGATGAGGAAGGACACTATATCATACTCAAAGGGTCTGTCCAACAAGAAGACCTAACAATTTTAAATATCTATGCCCCTAACGGGGGTGCAGCCAACTATATAAACCAATTAATAACAAAATCAAAGAACTACATCGACAATAATACAATAATAGCAAGGGACTTTAATACTCCCCTCACTGAAATGGACAGATCATCTAAGCAAAATATCAACAAGGAAATAAAGGCCTTAAAAGACACACTGGACCAGATGGACATCACAGATATATTCAGAACATTCCATCCCAAAGCAACCGAATATACATTCTTCTCTAGTGCACATGGAATATTCTCCAGAATAGATCACATCCTGGGACATAAATCAGGTCTCAACTGGTATCAAAAGATCGGGATCATTCCCTGCATACTTTTAGACCACAATGCTCTGAAGCTAGCACTCGATCACAAGAGGAAATTTAGAAAGAACCCAAATACATGGAGACTAAACAGCATCCTTCTAAAAAATGAATGGGTCAACCAGGAAATTAAAGAAGAATTGAAAAAAATTCATGGAAACAAATGATACTGAAAACACAATGGTTCAAAATCTGTGGGACACAGCAAAGGCAGTCCTGAGAGGAAAATTTATAGTGGTACAAGCCTTTCCCAAGAAACAAGAAAGGTCTCAAATACACAACCTAACCCTACACTTAAAGAATGTGGAGAATGAACAACAAAGAAAGTCTAAACCAAGCAGAAGAGAAATCATAAAGATCAGAGCAGAAATCAATGAAATAGAAACTAAAAAAACAATAGAACAAATCAACGAAACTAGGGAGCTGGTTCTTTGAAAGAATTAATAATATTGATAAACCCCTGGCCAGACTTATCAAAAAGAAAAGAGAAAGGACCCAAATAAATAAAATCATGAATGAAAGAGGAGAAATCACAACCAACACCAAAGAAATACAAACAATTATAAGAACATACTATGAGCAACTCTATGCCAACAAATTTGACAATCTGGAAGAAATTGATACATTTCTAGAGACATATAAAACTACCACAACTGAACCAGGAAGAAACAGAAAACCTGAACAGACCCATAACCAGTAAGGAGATTGAAACAGTCATCAAAAATCTCCAAACAAACAAAAGTCCAGGGCCAGACAGCTTCCCAGGGGAATTCTACCAAACATTTAAAGAAGAACTAATTCCTATTCTCCTGAAACTGTTCCAAAAAATAGAAATGGAAGGAAAACTTCCAAACTCATTTTATGTGGCCAGAATTACCTTGATCCCAAAACCAGACAAGGATCCCGTCAAAAAAGAGAATTACACACCAATATCCTTGACGAACACAGATGCAAAAATTCTCACCAAAATACTGGCCAATAGGATCCAACAGTACATTAAAAGGCTTATTCACCACGACCAAGTAGGATTTATTCCAGGGCTGCAAGGTTGGTTCAACATCCACAAACCAATCAATGTGATACAACACATTAATAAAAGAAAGAATAAGAACAGTATGATACTCTCAATAGATGCTGAAAAAGCATTAGACAAAGTGCAGCATCCCTTCCTGATTAAAACTCTTCATAGTGTAGGGATAGAGTGCACATACCTCAATATTATCAAAGCTATCTATGAAAAAACCACTGCAAATATCATTCTCAATGGAGAAAAACTGAAAGCTTTTCCGCTAAGGTCAGGAGCATGTCAAGGATGTCCGTTATCACCACTGCTGTTCAACATGGTACTAGAAGTCCTAGCCTCAGCAATCAGACAACAAAAGGAAATTAAAGACATCCAAATTGGCAAAGAAGAAGTCAAACTATCACTCTTTGCAGATGATATGATACTATATGTGGAAAGCCCAAAAGGCTCCATTGTACAGGAATTCAGTAAAGTGTCAGGATATAAAGTCAATGCACAGGGACACCTGGGTGGCTCAGTTGGTTAAGCACTGCCTTCGGCTCAGGTCATGATCCCAGTGTCCTGGGATCGAGTCCCACATCAGGCTCCTTGCTCGGCAGGGAGCCTGCTTCTCCCTCTGCCTCTGCCTGCCTCTCTGTCTGCCTGTGCTCACTCGCTCTCTCTCCCTCTATCCCTGAAAAATAAATAAAATCTCAAAAAAAAAAAATTTAAAGTCAATGCACAGAAATCAGTTGCATTTCTTTACACTAACAACAAGACAGAAGAAAGAGAAATTAAGGAGTCAGTCCCATTTACAATTGCACCCAAAACCATAAGATACCTAGGAATAAACCTAACCAAAGAGGCAAAGAATCTACACTCAGAAAACTATCAAGTACTCATGAAAGAAATTGAGGAAGGCACAAAGAAATGGAAAAATGTTCCATGCTCATGGATTGGAAGAACAAATATTGTGAAAGTGTCTATTCTACCTAAAGCAATCTACACATTTAATGCAATCCCTATCAAAATCCCATCCATTTTTTTTCAAAGAAATAGAACAAACAATCCTGAAATTTATATGGAACCAGAAAAGACCTCAAATAGCCAAAGGAATATTGAAAAAGAAAGCCAACATTGGTGGCATCACAATTCCAGACTTCAAGCTCTATTACAAAGCTGCCATCATCAAGACAGCATGGTACTGGCACAAAAACAGACACACAGATCAATGGAACAGAATAGAGAGCCCAGAAATAGACCCTCAACTCTATGGTCAACTAATTTTTGACAAAGCAGGAAGGAATGTCCAATGGAAAAAAGAGCCTCTTCAACGAATGGTGCTGGGAAAATTGGACAGCCACATGCAGAAAAATGAAATTGGACTATTTCCTTACACCATACATGAAAATAGACTCAAAATGTATGAAGGACCTCAATGTGAGAAAGGGATCCATCAAAATCCTTGAGGAGAACACAGGCAGCAACCTCTTCGACCTCAACCGCAGCAACTTCTTCCTAGGAACATCACCAAAGAAAACAGAAGCAAGGGCAAAAAATGAACTATTGGGATATCATCAAGCTTTTGATACAAAAGATCAAAAGCTTTTGCACAGCAAAGGAAACAGTTAACAAAAGCAGAAGACAACTGACAGAATGGGAGAAGATATTTGCAAACGACATATCAAAGGGCTAGTATCCAAAATCTATAAAGAGCTTAGCAAACTCAACACCCAGAGAACAAATAATCCAATCAAGAAATGGGCAGAGGACATGAACAGACATTTCTGCAAAGAAGATATCCAGATGGCCAACAGACACATGAAAAAATGTTCCATATCACTCGGCATCAAGGAAATACAAATCAAAACCACAATGAGATACCACCTCACACCAGTCAGAATGGCTAAAATTAACAAGTCAAGGAATGACAAATGCTGGCAAGGATGTGGAGAGAGGGGAACCCTCCTACACTATTGGTGGGAATGCAAGCTGGTGGTTGCACCACCAACAGTGTAGGAGGGAAAACATGTGGAGGTTCCTCAAAAAACTGAAAATAGAGCTACCCTATGACCCAGCAATTGCACTACTGGGTATATATCCTAAAGATACAAACGTGGTTCTCCGAAGGGGCACGTGCACCCGAATGTTTATAGCAGCAATGTCCACAATAGCCAAATTATGAAAAGAACCTAGATGTCCATCAACAGATGAATGGATAAAGATGTGGTATATATACACAATGGAATACGATGCAGCCATCAAAAGAAATAAAATCTTGCTATTTGTGACAATGTGGATGGAACTAGAGGGTATTATGCTTAGCAAAATAAGCCAATCAGAGAAAGACAACTATCATATGATCTCCCTGATATGAAGAAGTGGAGATGCAATGTGGGGCGGGGGGGGGGGGAGTTGGGGGGTAGGAAAAGAAAAAAAATGAAAGAAGGTGGGATTGGGAGGGAGACAAACCATAAAAGACTCAATCTCAAAAAACAGACTGAGGGTTGCTGGCGGGGGGGGGGGGTTGCAGGAGAGGGTGGTGGGGATATGGATATTGGGGAGGGTATGTGCTATGATGAGTGCTGTGAAATGTGTAAACCTGGTGATTCAGAGACCTGTATCCCTGGGGATAAAAATACATTATATGTTTATTTTAAAAAATAAATAAATTTAATTTTTTTAAAAAAAGCTAATCCCAGAAGTGACACCCCATCACTCTGCCCTACTATACTCTAAAAAGCATGTCACTAGGTTCAGCATATTCTTAAACAAGGGCATGAATACCAGGAGCCTGGGAACACTGAGAGCCATTTTAGGAGCTAAGTATCCCAGAAGGGATTTTCTCACTTCATGATGAAAAGCCAAACCCAAAGCCAGAGTGTCTTATGTTAGAGTTCTTGGTACAGAAATTGATCCTTTTAGGAAATGGGAGGGGATTTCTAAAACCAAGACTATTCCAGAATATCTGTATATTATAGGATTATGATCAATAGTAGCTTTAGAAAGTGAAAATGAGATTTGTCTCATTTCCTTATAGCTTGTTAGTAAATGGTTGAAGAGTAGGAATGGTGGATGGTATTTATGATGGTACTAGACATTTCCCAAGCCTCGGGTATGACAGTATCAAAACTTTCTTGGTCTAAAGGAGGACTGGATTTGGACCAATACCTTCCCATCCAAGACAAAAAAGTCACTCTTATCTGGCCCCACTACTTAGGAACACAAGTATGCTTTGTATCTGAAGGAATAGTAGCTATATAGTTCAGAGTAGAAGAATCTGATGAAATTAGAAGAACATGACAAGCTATCTGCTTATCAGAAGCAATTCATTCCCCCATCAAAAAAAAAAAAAAAAGTTTGTTCCTCCTTCTTTCTAGCCACTAATTACTCCATAAAATCCTGTTTGGCTATTATAAATATGTTCTTCCAGCTACATGAATCTGTAAAACCAAAATGATATCATTAGAACAGTTCTTTGCTAAGCTGTTAAAAAGGACTATCATTCGTATTTGGCAAAAGAAAAACAATGAAAAAATGTACATAAAAATTATTGAATATAGAATTTTAAAAGAAGTTTTAAACACTAGGGTACTTTATTCTAAAAAATGGTTGCACTTTTCTTAGGGGAGCATCTATAAAAGGAATTATTATTCATCATTTAGTTACTTTTTTCCCCTACATAGAGAGGTACATTCTAGATTTTGCATGTTTTCTACTTATTCTTGAATAAGTGCCTCCATTTTCCCTCCTATGTAAAGACAATGTTAGATTGTCACTAAACAACTACAGGCACTAGCTGGTAGCCTGAAGATCTCTCTTGCAAGCATGTTTCCTGTGCGGAAGGCCAAAGTTGAGGTAAAGAGTAAACCAACAACAGAGAATTTTCTCAGCTTGATTCAAGTTGTGTACCTGTCAAATTCACTCAAGAACACACACACACACACACACACACAAACTTGCCTTCTACCTATTAAACCAAGATATGTGATCTACAGAAATACTGTATGTCAGCAGAAAGCTCTGCTACAAAAGTGCTTCCCATCACCAAAATACCAATATAAAAGTTGATACTTTATAGTTGGTTCTGACCTTCAAAATGATAATCAGCCTTCCTGATGCTCCTTCCCAAGCTGGGTATGAACAATCTAAGCCTTGGAGTTTTTTTTATGAGAGGTAGCTTGGATATTCCTCTCTTTTCCTACAACCTTCAACCCAAATAACATAAGCAAGGTCAGAAAGGACAACTGTCTCCATTCTGTGGTCTCACTCAGTGTTGTCCATGAAAGGCATTCCACATAGGCAGGAGGCTACACTGGTTAGAATAGCTGTCTCGTCTTATGGGTAGATGAGTAACACCATGGGCACACATTTGCAGGAACTCCAAAGTGGAAATGGTCCTTGAAGCCATTTTGAAGTGAACTATTTAAATATACAGTTGCACTGGATACAACTATAGCAGGGAACATGATAACCAAACAATTGGCTTATTGTTCTTCATTCTTAGATCTTCCAACTTGGAGAGCAGAGTCCTATTCTTTCCGCCTACCCATTAGAACACCACAGTTGACATTTCTGTATTCTAGCTCTCTACTTTGAAAGGTAGTTCTTAGTTATGAACTACTCAGAACTTCTCATCTGGTCTTAAATTATTTTTAGCAATTTGATCCAAAGACCAGTTTGCACATTATAGTTATCCCCAAATACCCATTCCATTCCTCTCCCACTGGGAAGCAGACATACAGTATGTTTGGGAAGATTTACCATATTCTCAGAACCCCCATTCAGGTTAGTTGTGCTCAGGTTTTTCACTTCCCATAGGAGACAGGCTTGTGGTGAAAATATAGGTTATGGTGTCTGAGAGCCTGAGTTCTAATCCTAGTTCTGCCTCTTTCTCTCTCTTTGGTCTTCATTTTCTTCATCTTACCACATTGGGGATAATCATGGTATCTACTTTACAGGCATGTTGCAATGGTTAATGATATAATCTGTGTAAAGTGCTTTTAACAGTTCCAATAGGAAGTATTGAAAACTGAAGACTGGAATATAGTAAGGCTCAATACAAGGTAGCAAGTACCATCATTATATAGTCAGTACCAAGATTGTAGGAAGTGAGTCTCTACATTCAGTAGACAAAAAACCTCAGAAGGTAACAAGGCATGAGATTTCAAATGAAATGATACAAGTTGAGTGGGAAAGACCTGAATGGATCAGTAGCTGGGCAACTGCCTTTTGTGTCCTGTGGCAAGGACAAAAGGGACAATGAAAATACCAGCTTCTGGGCCTTTGAAGTTATTCTTCTTCCAATTTCTAGGAGTTTATGAGGCAATAGCAAAGTCCTAGTCCAAAGGCCAAAGAAACTTAGGAGTAACAAATACAGTACCCTAATTTTACAGATGTAGAAATAGAAGTCCAGAAAGGCAAAATAACTTGCTCATAGTCAGGCACCTTGTTTGCAGTAAATGTAGTGATACAATAAGATCTCCTAATAGCCAGCCAGTATTTTTTACCCACCAGCCAGGAATCTAATTAGCTTTGATTACAATAGTCTCATGAAAGCACTCAAGGTGTCACAACCTGCAAGTTAACTTGATGCATCAACAAACCCCGGTCTAACTTTTTATTATTGAGAGGTAAAAAGAGAAATGTGGACCACAAGTTTATTCCCATCAGTGAGAAGGACAGAAAACATTGCATTAAAATTTCCAAACAACTGAATCATTAAATAGAATGCACACTTAAACTAGGGCATCAGTCTATAGATAAAATAGGGTAAAGCACAGAACACAGACTGGGCACTGGCAGAATGGGGAAGGATGGGAGGTTAACAAAATTGTCCAAGCTAGAGACACCAATCAGTTAGTGGCTCAGTCGGTTAAGCATCTAACTGTTGATTTCAACTCAGGTCATGATCTCAGGGTTGTGAGACTAAGCCCATGTCATTTCCATGCTGGGCAAGGAGCCTGCTTGGGATTTTCTCTCTCCCTCTAGCCCACCCCATTCTCATGCACACTCTCTAAAGAAAGAAAGAAAGAGAGAGAGAAAGAAAGACAGGCATCCAAGCTAAAGCACAAGATCTAAAATGTGCTCTCACCCCTCCCCCATATTTACCACTTTGACCCTTATAACTGCCATGTGACTTGGGATACAAAGGCCTGAATTTCAACTCTCTTCCACGTACCAACTATGTGACTGGAGTTAGTTACTTAAACTCTCAGAGCTCTAGATTCTGCTTCTATAAACAGGAGATAGTAACATCTGACTCACAGAATTGTTTGCATGAAGTATTAGAGAGTAACTGTTGATAATGACAAGCACAGTGCCTAGCCTATGGTGTCTGGCACTGCTTCTCCCAAACCAGGTATATCCACAGACACTCATGGAAGAGACTCTGGAAGAGAAGTAATTATCTATTATGGAGCAGGTCTTTCCTAACTGGGCTCTTGTTTTGTTTTGTTTTAATGATTTTTCCAAATTAAATAGAGAGCAAGGAACTGGTTTAGATTACAGGGTCACCACAAAATAACTGTAACTGTAGATATGACCTACTTTCAAGATGCCACGGCATAACTGAGAATATATTCTTTGTTTTGGAAAGAAGCCAAGAGCTAGAAACCTCCTCTCCTTTGTTTTGCGGGTCATACCAACCAAGGCAGCCACTTTTGACCACTATGCAGCCCCAGCCCATGCTTGGGATCCCTCACCAGACATCTTGTTTAGCACACTGGCCAGCATTACTGAAGCTTCCTCTAGCTACAATTAAAGTTCCCACAAATGTGATCACAAATGCATTTGTGATGCTATTGATGCAAACTCTAATGCCATCTGTTGGTGATAGGTAGAGTTGATATGCTTCTGGTCCAATACTTGGCTCTGTTGAATTCTACAATAATTTGTGGTAGATCATTTCCAAAAATGGTCGCTAATTCACCCTATCAGAAATACTAAAGAAAATTCGTCAGGCTGAAAGAAAGTATTCCCAGATGGTTATTGGAATCCTTGCAGAAAAAAGCAGAATATGTACCAGCAAAGGTAATTACATAGTTATAAAGACATGAATGATAATTTCTTTTACTTTCTTCTTTTAGCTAATTATAAAAGCATCTGTACAAAAAGTGTGCATATACTTGTACAGTTAGGTCTTTAACACATAGAAGTGTAGAACATTGGACAATAATATCACAAAGGTGGAGGGTCAGAATAAAGCTGTACAGGAATAAGGAAATCACACCAGATGGTAACTTGAATTCACAGAAATGAAAAGAACTACAAATGGCAAATAGGAAGGATAATAGAACAAATTCTATAAATATATATTTGTCTCTTTTTTTCTCTCAAGTTTGTTTACAGACATAAAATCATATAATGATTATAACAATGTATTACTGGGCTTATAACATGCATAGATGTTATATGTATAATGACAACAGCACAAACAGGGGAAGAGGGAATAGAGATACATAGGAATAATGTCTAGATCTCACTAGAATTACAGTTGCACAAAATATAAAATAGATTCTAATTTCAGATGTATGTGGTAAGTCCTAAAGCAACCACCAAGAAAGATACCCAAAAATACATAGTGAAAAGATCATTAAAGGAATTAAAATGTTTCACTACAAAATATTCACTTAATGTGAAAGAAAGAAGTAAAGGAAGAAGAGAGGAACAAAGAAAACATGCATTATGCAGAAACAAAGAAAAATGACACACATAAATTCTGTTATACAGTAATAACATTAAATATGAATGGATTATGCAATCCAGTTAAAAGGTAGAGATTTTCAAACTCATACAAGACCAAGAACCAACTATATTGCCTATAAAAGACACTTTAAATTAAAAGACATAAAAATACAGAAAGTAAAAAGATGGGGAAAAGATATGCCATGTAAATAGCAACCATAAAAAAGCTGAAGTAGTTATACTAATATTAGACAAAATATATTTTAAAGCTAGTCAAAATATATTTTAAAGCTAAAAACAATGTTGCTAGAGATAAATAAGGACACTTAATAGTGACAAAGGGTCAATCAGGAAGATACAACAGTTATAAACATCTACGCATCTAACAAACAAGCCCTGAAAAATGGGAAGAATTGCAGGAGAACTAAACAATTCAACAATAGTAGCTGGGGACTTCAATACTTTACCTTCAATAATGGATATTACTATGATGTCAACAAGGAAAGAGCAGACTTTAACAATATGATAAACCAGGTAGACCAACAAAGAACAGAAAAGACATATTGTTCTCAAGCACACAGAACATTCTCCAGAATAGACCACATGCTAGCCCACATAACAAGCCTCAATAAATTCAAAAGAATTGAAATAAAGAACCACATGTTGTCTAACTAAAATTGAATAAAATTATAAATTCATTCAATGAAAGAAATTTTAGAAATTCACAAATATGAAGGAATAAAACAACCCACTCCTTAATAACCAATGTATCAAAGAAGTCATAAGTAAAAGAAAATACCTTGTGTTGAGTGAAACTGAAGACATACCATGCCAATACTCACAGTATACAGCTAAAGCAGTGTTTAAAGAGAAATTTGTGGCTGTGAATGACTCTATTTAGAAATAAGAAAGATCTTAAATTGATAGCATAACCTCCTATCTTAAGACACAGGATGGGATGCGGGGGGAGAGTAAACTAATCCAAAAACAAGCAGAAAATCAGTAATGATAAAGATTAGAGCCAAAATTAATGATATAGAGAATAGAAAACCATTAAAAATTCAATGAAACCAGTAAAACAAGCCAATGATTTCTCCCTCCCTGAATGTACACATAGCTCCTCCCATCAAGGGGTATAAGTCTACTTCTCTTCCCTTTAAGCCTGGACTACCATTCCAACTTGTACTGACAAATCAAATATGGCATAAATGACAGAGGCCACCAAGCTACATAAGTCCAGGCTAGCCTGCTGTGAGAGAGGTGCCATGTAGAAGCCATGGAGGATGAGAAGATACAAGGTAAAGAATCAAGGCTTCCTAACCTGCCAGCACTAAGACAACAAACATGTGAGACAGGACTTCTGAAGCTTTACAACTTATCCCAGTTCATTATTTGAGTGAAACTTCATGAGATATCTGAGCCAATACCTTGTGGAACAAAAGGACTACTTGGGCAACCAAAAAAAATTGCAAGAAATAATATATGGTTGTGTTAAGCTACTAAGCAATGTATAATTGAAAATAATTTTTTAGGTTTAAAGCTCATAAGTAGAACGACTAGTATACTAAATGTTGACTAAATCTCAGTTCCATTCCTCTGTAATATTGAAGATAGAAGATACTGATATTCTGTTCCAGTGCCATTCATATTCCCACAGATGAAACCAGTTGAAAGCTGAGATTCTCTTGTTGACATAAAGATGGCGGTGAGAAGCCACCCAGAAACCACCCATTTGCCCTCCCTAATGACCCCTCAGAATTTCTCACTACTAAAACCTTGGAATAGCTAAACATTATTAACATGATTTCAAGACTCATGATTTAAGCTCACTATCATTTTACAGATGAGTCAAAGAAGGATAAAGGGAACTAATTGATTCATATAAAAAGTTACTGGCTGACTTGCAATCCAAGTCAGGTCTTAGGAGTTTAATTTAGCACTTCATCCTCAACACCAGGGTTTTTCTGAAAACTATTTTATTTGTGTTCACTTTGGGGACATTTCTCATTGCTACAGGCCAGAGAGAATGTAGCAGTTAAGACAAAGACTTTGGAGCTGCATTCCCTTATTAGCTGTGTGACCTTAACCTCTCGTAACCTCTCCCAGCAGCAGAGACCAACACTGAGAAGTCCATTTCCCCAGGTGACCAGCCAGTTACCTGGTGGCAGATTGATTACATTGGACCGCTTCCATCATAAAAGGGGCAACATTTTGTTTTCACTGGAATAGACATTTACTCTGGATATGGATTTGTCTTCCTTGCCCTCAATACTTGTGCCAAAACTACCATCCATGGGCTTACAGAATACCTTAACCACATTCATACTATTCCACACAGCAGCTCTTCTGATCAAGGAACTCACTTGACAGCAAATGAAGTGTAGTAAAGAGATTATGCTTAAGGAATTTACTAGTCTTACCACGTTCCCCACTTCTCTGAAGTGGTAAGTTTGTCAGACTATTAGAATGACATTTCAAAAACTCAGTAATAGTGCCAACTAGGTGGCAAAGCCTTGCAAAGCTGGAACAAGGTTCACCAGGAAGCTATATATGCTCTGAATTAGCATCTAATATGTGCTAATTTCTTCCACAGCCAAGACAGATGGGTCCAGGAATCCAGGGGAGATCTACTGGCACATATCCTTAGTGATTCCTAGGAAATTTTGGGCTTCCTGTCCCTGCAACCTTATCCTCTGTGGCACTAGAGGTCTTAGCTTCAGAGGGAGGGATACTTACACCAGAAAATACTCTAATAATTCCATTAATTGGAAATTAAGACTGTTCCCCAGCCACTTTAGGTTCCTCATGCCTCCAAATTAACAAAGAAAGAAGGGAGTTAGAACGGTGGCTGGGGTGACTAATCCTGATCACCAAAAACTGAACCTCGACTCTACATTGGAGGTAAGGGAGGGTATGTCTGAATATAGGAGATCCACTAGGGTGTCCCACAGTACTCGCTTGTTTTGTGACAAAGGTCAATGAAAACTATATCAAGTAAAGTCAAGCAAGACAACTAGTGGCCCAGTCCATTCAAGAATGAAGGCTTGGTTCACCATACCAGGTAAAGAACCACAACCAGCTGAGATGCTTGTTGAGGACAAAGGGAATATAGAATGGGTAGTGGTGGAAGATGGTTATAAATACCAGTTATGACCATGAGACCAGGTAAATAAATAGAAAACATAATTGTCATCAGTATTTCCTCACTCTGTTACAAACTTATGTGTACATAGTAAACAAATACATTCTTATTCCTTCTCTCATTCACTTATACTAAGCCATTTTAACTTTACATCTTAGTACTTAAGTATTGTTAATTTGAGATCATAGTATTTAAGTTACATCTTAAGGAGAAGAATGAACATCACCTGAGGGTTAGTGCCTTTTTGGGTATAAGAAAGATAAGTTATATCACATTAGACAGGAGTATGCCTTTGTTATTTCCTTTATTTGGAAATTAACTATGGTTTAAGGAAATGTGTATTGGTACCAAGTTGACAAGGGGTGGATTGTAATGGTTTGTGTTTAGTGTCAAATTAGCTATATCATGGTGCCCAGTTCTTGGTCAAACACTAGTCTAGATGTTGTTGTGAAGGGATTTTTATTTTTAACATATGATTATCATTTAAATGAGTAGACTCTGAGTAAAGCAGATTACTGCCCATAATATGGGCCTCATCCAATCAGTTGAAGTCCTTAGGAGAATAAGAGTGGAGTCCCCAGAGGAAGAAGAAATTCTGCCATCAGACTGCCTTTGGACTTGAGCTGCAACATCAACTCTTCCCTGAGTCTCTAACCTGCCGGCCTGCCCTGCAGATTTAGGGCTGCAGATTTAGGGCTTGCCAGCCTCTAAAATCTTGTGAGCCATTTCCTTAAAATAATCTATATTTCTCTTTCTCTATTTCCCTTTTTCTTTCTTTCTTTCTTTCTCTTTCTCCTTCCCTCCCCTGCTCATTCCTTCTCTCTTCTAATAGAATATGATAGATAGATAGTCAGATATTGGTTTTGCTTCTCTGAAAAAACCTGACTAACTGATATAAACACTACATAAGTATGTACCATTATATTATTTTTATGTACTTCATTATCTTAGTATCTTTATATGCCATCTTGAATTTCCTTTAAACTATAATATCAATTCTTGTTCATGGAGCTCTTCAAATCACACTATAGGTATCAATTTCTCTCTGCTAAAATGTTAAGACCTTGGGGACAAAAACTGTAGTATTCATCTTTGTATTCCTATAGCAAACTGTAGATGATCGATAAATATTTTTGAATGAATAAATTAAAGAATGGATGAAGAAACTCTGTCTTATAACAGACACAGAAGTCCACTTATTCTTAGCTCATGTCACATAGGTGCAATCAATTCTGTCAATGTAACTGATGGCTACATGTTGGTTATGCTGAAGGACAAAAAGATTGAAAGCAGCTATTTCAGTGATGAATCACTTACTATAGGATCCATAACTGTCTTGACATTCTTTAGCTAACATCTATTAGCTAAAATTTCCCAAAAGATCTTAATCATAACACCAGAGAAATATATTCAAGTTTCCAAAGTCAGTTACTACAGTATAAGCTGTCTTCGGGCTGAGGGTGCTTAAGAACTACGAGGGCATGCTCTGAAGAAATGTGAGCAGCTCTCAAGACTTCATGACTTCTCAAAACCAAAGAACCAGAGCCTGATAATCCTCAGTCTATCATCCCTCTTTAACTTAATGCTGTGGAATCAACATTACAAGTGCTTAACTTACTGCAACCGGACTACCTTTCTTAGTCGCTTGCTCATCTTCCAATTTTAGCATTTGCTGAATTAGTGCAAACCAGAAGACAACCAGTATATCCAAACAATGAGCATATACTTCCATGGGTTAATGAGAGTCAACTGCTGGAATTTCAACAAAAACAGTCTCATAATTATCACTATAAAAATTGATGATGATGATGATAACAACAACAACAGCAGCAAGTAATTTTCTAACCAGCAAGGGTGAAATCACTCAACACTCAAAATTGACACATATTCTCAGACAGGATTAGAGGCTCGACTTTTTAGCTATTTGGAAATCCAACAGTTCTCCTACCACTTTGAAGAAATGAGCTTGAGGACTGACAAAATTTGGCTCATAATGAGTCATAGAATCCCAGACTCTCAGAAGGTCAGAGCTACGAAAATGGTCTACATTTCAATCTCTGTAGAAAAGGTTGATATGAATAGATGTAGAAATATGCTCAAGATATACTGCCAAGCTGAAAACAATAAGTTGTAAGACAGTACATAGAGTATCCATTTTTCATAAGCAACCACAAAAATAAAAACAAATAAAAAAAAAGTTTTTTCTGGAAAACCTGTATTCTCCAAAGTAAAAATAAATAGGAGATATGTGTTTCTGAGTAAATCTAGAAGAAAGTACATCAAAACATTATCAGTAATTATTTCTGAGAGACTACAGTTACACAGTGATTATGAAAGCAGCACCTATTATTCCTCATTCCTATATGTATGCTGCTTGCAATGTGATCTTGCAACTCCTCCTACCAAAATGTGGTATCATTTTCTCCTCCCCTTGAATCCTGCTGGTCTTGTGACTTGCTTTGACCTACAGAAGCAACTGGAGTAAAGTTGAGACAGTTACAGACCTCAGCCTCAAAAGGCCTCCACTGGGTATTATATAAGACTGAGGAATCACAGACCTGCACCCCTGAAACAAATAATACATTATATGTCTAAAAATATATATAAACATAAATAAATAAAGGCTTCCACTTGCCCTCTTAAGTTAAGGGCCTGCTCAACCAATAGGAGGATAAGCCTCAAACCAGCCTACTTTGTGATAAAAGAGATAGAGCCCAAACATCCCACTGCTCTACCTGACAGCCAACCCTCCAGATTTGCAGATGAAGCTATCCCATACCCATCAGTTCCCAGATGATATAGACCATAGACATTAGAGAGGTGAGCAGCCTCTAGTGTGATCTCCTAAGCTTGGACCAGATCAGCAAAATTAATCGAACATTTAGAATCACGAACAATAAAAACACTTAATATTTCAAGCCACTGGATTCGAATGCAATTAGTTACGTAGCAATAGTTTAATGGATAAATGTGGACACAACCGAAAAACTCTCTTCTGTAATGTAAAAATTTTCAAAGACCATATATTGCTTTTTTCATATATTTTTTCATATATTGTTTTCATATATTTTTTTCATGTATTTTTTAAACCAAATGACAAAATAAAGTTTGTGTTTTCTTTTACATTTCTAGCCCTTTCAAGAGAAGAAAACTGAAGCCCTAAAGGGGAATTGACCAGTAAGTTAGGAACTCTGGCTGCAAGGGAGAAAAACCTAATTCAGACCTGAAGCAAATTAACTAATATACTGATTCACAGGACCCTGAGGCCCTGAGTCGAGTATTTCTGGTTTCAGGAATGATTGAGTCTAGGTGATCAAATCCTGTTTGTCCCTTGAGAGAAGTTGCTGTGGCCAATGTCAAAGAGGTTATTCCCTATATTCTCCTCTAGGATTTTGATGGATTCCTGACTTACATTGAGGAAACAAAAGCAAAAATGAATCTTGGGGGGACTTTGTCAAGATAAAAAGCCTTTGCACAGCAAAGGAAACAGTCAACAAAACTAGAGGCAATCCATGGAATTGGAAGAGATATTTGCAAAGGACACTTTGGGTAAAGGGCTGATAACCAAGATCTATAAAGAAACTAACCAAACAACACCCAAAAACAAATAATCCAGTCAAGAAATGGGCAGAAAACATGAACAGACACTTCTCCAAAGAAGACCCACAAATAGCTAAGAGACACATGAAAAAATGTTCAACATCACTAGCCATCAGGGAAATACAAATCAAAACCACAATGAGATACTACGTTATACCAGTTAGAATGGCCAAAATTAACAAGACAGGAAACGACAAGTGTTGTCAAGGTTGTGGAGAAAGGGGAACCCTCTTACACTGTTAGTAGGCATGCAAACTGGGCAACCACTTTGGAAAACAGTATGGAGGTTCCGCAAGATGTTAAAAATTGAGCTACCCTATGATCCAGCAATTGTACTACTAGGTATTTACCCCAAAGATACAGATGTAGTAAAAAAAAAAAAAAAAAAAAAAATTGTTCATAGCAGCAATGTCCACAATAGCCAAACTGTGAAAGGAACTGAGATGCCTTCAACTGATGAATGGATAAAGAAGATGTGGTCCATATATACAATGGAATATTATTCCACCATCAGAAAGGAGGAATACCCACCATTTACATTGATATGGATGGAACCGGAGGGGATTATGCTATGTGAAATAAGCCAAGCAGAGAAAGACAATTATCATATGGTTTCACTCATATGTGGAACATAAGGAATAGAGCAGAGGACCACAGGGGAAGGGAGGGAAAACTGAATGGTAAGAAATCAGAGAGGGAGATGAACCATAAGACCCTGGAGTCCAGGAAACAAACTTAAGGGTTACAGAAGGGAGGGAGCTGGAGGAATGGGATAACTCAGTAATGGGTATTAAGGGAGTTATGTGTTGGGGTGAACACTGAGTGTTATATGCAACTAATGAATCATTGAACACTACAACAAAAACTTATGATGTACTATATTCTGGCTAACAACATAATAAAAAAAATCTATTTGTCTAGGATCTGTTTTTCTCTTCTTGTACAATTCTTCTCTTCTGGTTTGGCTTCATTCTCAGGCAGGTGATCCTCAGAGTAGGAAGATAGCCATCAATAGGTTTAGTAGCATCCCATATAAAAGAGAATTCTTCTTCCCTAAAACTTCTAGCAAAGTCTCAGGATTCACTCTAATTGGCCCAGTTTGGGTCACAGGCTCATCTCTCATTCAATCACTGTTGTTCTTACTAGTCACATGTATGCATATCCCACCCCTCAATCAGGAGTTTGCACTGAATGGAGAAGGAACAGTTACTCCTGAAAACTGAGGTGATGTTACCCTAAGAAGGGGAAAGTGGGAATTTGACAGGAGGGGAAAAAAAAAAAAAAAAAGAGGTTCACAACACCTAAGGATATATAACTACTAAGTGGCCAAGTTGGCAATAATCCCAGGTCTTGGGACTCCCAGCACAGCACTGGAAAATGCCATTCTCCATCTTGTCATTAAATAGTATATGCAACTGCGCCCTTACATGCGTCCTCCATCTGGCAAGCAGTCCAAAAACACTATGAAATGTTCTGCAGTTTGAAACTTCACAACAAAATCCTGCGCTTTTATAAATTAAAGTGAAGTAGCTATAGACCCGCTATTGGGAAACAACACAACTCACATTCATATATTCAATAACCAGCTTGTCACCACTACTATCTGCCTAGGTCCTATGTCTCTTATCAGCATATAAATGAAAAGCAATACAGACACCCTAATGGGGGGTTAAATTTAATTATTATCCCACAACCTATCTGTTTGGCAACCTTCCCAAGCAGAGTGCCTTATCACAGCAGACCCATGGTGGAAGGGGCAGTATTATTTGAAATGTGGGATAAACTGAGTTCCTGAAAATAAAAGTTACCGAAAATAAGAGTTCTAAAACCTCTACTTATTTATAAATAAAATAAGATACAGTAACTCTCATGCCTTTCTCCTACAGTTTCAAAATATTTACATGTCATCACATTTGCCACACCCTATCAGAGCAAGGCTTTGCTCACTTTAAAGTAAAAGAAAACTAAGACCCAAAGAAAGAAACCAACATATTCAGGGTCACTGCTTAAAGAGAGGTCTGTCAGCTCTGACCATCCAGGATTAGAAAGGAATCTGACCTACAAAGGAGGAGGTAGAGACATTTTTCTTCTACATATTTTGACATCACATAGACAAAGTTGGTACATACTGGAAAATATTTGATGTTGTTCTTCCCATCCCAAAATAAAATGCCCTCCTCCTCTGATTCATCTGATAATTAATCACGGACTGACTTCTGGCATTTCTTCTTTGGTTATTTTGAACTGGGAATTAATCTTTATACTTTGCTTTTCTCGTGTTTGCCGTGTCTCCCAATTAGATACAGTGCCTTAGGGGTAAGGACTCTATATTAAGCCAGCAAAGATGAGTAGATTCCTCCCTGTCTGCCATCTCCAATCAACTGCTCATAACTAGTGGGATGTTGGGACGTTTGATGCCAGAGTTCTGTGAGAAAGAGGCCTGAAGTTGTTGGTAATGTCCGCAACGGGTTTCATGTGGTGGCATGGGGGTGACTCTAAGGTGGCCAGATAGTTGCTACCTTGCAACCCCAGACACAGCTCCCTTCTCATTGGACCCCAAAGCTGCATATCTTTCATGAAACATTGATCTGTATTCTTTATCTATGATTTAAGCCTTTGTATGGGTATAGATAAATAAATGTTAGGTGTATATCCCATGTAAACACAGGTAGTTTTCAAAAAATCTGTTTTCTTATCAAAAAGTTATTATGAAGTTTGTGCTGTACATTTAGAAAATAAAGAGTAAATTACAACAAATATAATAAGATCAACAAAAATGACTGTCATTATGCCATCCAGAGATAACCACTGCTAATAACTTGGAGTGTTCTTTGCCAGCTAATTTATTTTTCAATTTGGATTCTTCCCTGTGATATTGTGATTTATAATAAAGAAATACAGTAGTCCCCCTTACATGCAGGAAACATATTACAAGACTCCCAGTGGATGCCTGAAACTGTAGATGGTTACTAAAACCTATATATACCATGTTTTTTCCTTTACACACATAACTATGATAAAGTTTAATTTCTAAATTAGGCACAATAAGAGATTTACAGCAAGGACTAAAAATAGGGGTACCTTTATGACTCTGTCGTTTGAGCATCTGCCTTCAGCTCAAGTCATGATTCTGGGGTCCTAGACTCAAGCCTGGTGGGGGGCTCCCTGCTCAGCAGGGAGTCTGCTTCTCCCTGCTCGTGCTTGCTCACTCTCTGAAATAAATAAATAAATAAAATCTATTTCTAAAAAGGACTAAAAACAGAACAATTATAACAATACGCTGTCATAAAAATTATATGGTATCTCTCTCTCAAAATATCCTATTGCACTATACTCACCCTTCTTCTCCTGACCACATGAGAAAAAAAATCCCCTATCATGAGATGAAGTGAAGTGAATGCCATAGACATGGCAACATGCATAGGTAACAGTAGGCTTTTACTGACCTGATGATTCGTCGAAGGAGAATCACATTAGGCTTCTATTGACCTTCGGACATGACAATTCATCAGAAAGAGAACTGTCTGCTTCCAGACCGCTATTGCCCACAGGCAACTAAAACTGCGGAAAGCAAAACCAAAGATAAGGTTTGGGGAGGACTGCTCATGTATAGCTGGTCTCTGTTCTATTTCTGGCACCACACCTGAAACCGTTGAAATCTCCTATGATAAGTGCCATAGATGTGTTTTTGTTATGTTAATGAAGTAACCATGGGAAAGGCCCTAGGTAAAACCAGGCCAGGGTTGGTTGCCAATCAACCTTGTGAGTAGAGGGTTGGAACTTTTCTATCTCACCCCCTGACCTTTGGGGAGGAGAGACCAACCAGAGATTTGATCAATAACCAATAGCCAACAATTCAATCAATCATGCCTATGTAATGAAGCCTCCATAAAAGGCCAAAAAGATAGGGTTTGGAGAGCTTCCAGACTGCCGAACACATGGAGGTAGTGGGAGAGTGGTATGCCTGGAAAGGGCACCGAAGCTTCCCATTTTCCCCCATTTTTCCCCTATGCCTTTGTCCTATGCATCTCTTTGATCTGGCCATTCCTGAGTTACATCTTTGTATAAGAAACTGGTGATCTAGTAAATAAAATTTCTCTTTGAGTTCTGTGATTCCTTCTAGAAAATTAATCAAACCTGTGGAGGATTATGGACGGCATGTATTGCATGGAGCACTGGGTGTGGTGCATAAACAATGAATGCTGGAACACGGAAAAAAATTAAATTAAATTAAATTAAAAAAAAAAAAAAAAACCCTGTGGAGGAGATCATGGGAACCTCTAATTTGTAGCAGCTCTGTCAGAAGCACAGGTGATAACCTAGGCTTGCAACTGGCATCTGAAGGGAGAGGGGGAGGTCTTGTAGGACTGAACTCTTAAACTGTGGAATGTGATGCTATCTCTAGGTAGACAGTGTCAAAATGGAATTGAATTATAAGACGCCCTCTTAATGTCAATAGCAGTGTGTGCTGTTGGTTTAAGGAAGGCCCCTGCATCCAGCCCCAACACACACACACACACACACACACACATACACAGGAATTGGATTTAGGAACCCAAAAGACCCCCAAATGTGGTTTAGGCCAGTATATATTTTTAAGTTGATTTCATCACTCAGCATTGAATTTTGAACATTTTATTCATTTTTTTTTAAGAGACTCTTTTTTTGACAGACAGAGATCACAAGTAGGCAGAGAGGCAGGCAAGGGAAGAAGGGAAGCAGGCTCCCCGCTGGGTAGAGAGCCCGATCTGGGGCTCAATCCCAGGACCCTGATATCAAGACACAAGCCGAAGGCAGAGGCCCAACCCACTGAGCCACACAGGCGCCCCTGAATCTTGAACATTTTAAATGTAATCATTCTTCCAAAAGAATTATGTTTACTCCAAATACTCCATCACGTGGATTTCCATGTGTTTATCTCCAATTTATTTGAGGCTCTATTTCTATTAAAGTATATTGGTTTTGATGGTTTAGGTAACTATTTGTAACTTTCTCCAGAGCATTAGGACTTCCCCCAGCACTATTACAATTAAATGAAACATTTCAGGGGTTCATTTTCCAAACTGGAAAACATCCTGAATTCAAATTCAGCAAAGATAAAAGTCTTGCTTGCCTATATTGTTGGAAAAACAAATGATCTTATAAGGAGAGGAGAATGATAGCAAGGTTAATGTGTATCTGTTCACATAAAGTCTGGAGGCACATTATATTTTTTAACTGAATTATGAATGTACACTAAAGCCATCTGGCTAATCTTTCTCCCCCCACTCTTAAATGTCTTTAGAATCTTCACATCCTTTTTTAAAAAAAATGTTTTCAATTCAAGTATACTTGACATATATTCATTTCAGACGAATAATTTACTGATTCAATATTTTAGAGAAGAAAATATTTATACATATTATGAAATGCTCACCACAATAATTGTAGTACACAAAGTTATGGCAGTATTATTGACTATGTTCCCTATGCTGTACTTTTCATCCCCTTGACCTATTTATTTTATTTTTTATATATTTTTTAAGATTTTATTTATTTATTTATTTATTTATTTGACAGACAGAGATCACAAGTAGGCAGAGAGGCAGGAAGGGGGGTGGGGAAGCAGGCTCCCTGCTGAGCAGAGAGCCCGATGCGGGGTTTGATCCCAGGACCCTGAGATCATGACCTGAGCCGAAGGCAGAGGCTTAACCCACTTAGCCACCAGGTGCCCCTGACCTATTTATTTTAAAACTGGAAGTTTGTACCTCTTAATCTCCTTTACCTATTTCATTTATTCCCCCAATCCTCTCCCTTCTCACAACCATCAGTTTGTTCTCTGTATTTATGAGTATGTTTCTTTTTACTTATTATTGCTGTGTGTTTGTGCGCTGGTTTTGTTTTTTCAGATTCCACATATAAGTGAAATCATATGCTGTTTGTCTTTCTCTGATACTTACTTCACTTAGCACAGTGCCCTTTATATTCATCCATGCTTTCACAAATGGCAAGAAATTTATGGAGATATATATGTGTATATATATATGTATTCCATTGTGTGTGTGTGTATATATATATACACACACACACGTTGTGTGATATATTTATCTATCTCTATATATATACATATATATCCCATCTTCTTTATCCATTCAATTATCAATAGGTACTAAAGTGGTTTCCATATCTTAGCTATTATAAATAACATTGCAATAAATATAAGAGAATCCTTACATATTTCTGAATTAATGTTTTTGATTTTTTTTTTTTTCAGGTAAACACCCAGAAGTGGAATTACTGGATCGTATGCTATTTCTATTTTTAGTTTTTTGAGGAACTTCATACTGTTTTCCAGAGTGGCTACACCCATTCACATTCCTACTGACAGCGCACCAGGCTTCCCTTGTCTCCACGTCTTCTCTAACCCTTGTTGTCTCTTGTCACTTTGATACTAGCCATTTTTTAGACACTCCACATCCTTGAAGCCAGGAGGAAAAGAGTCATATTGTCAGTAGAGAGCGTCATTAATCTCATGGCAGGTAATACAGTTTTCACATTTCATTTAGGGAGCATTCCACAGAAGTTGCCTTTGAGACAAAGATGAGGGAGAAAGAAGAGCCACCACGGGCTGGAATATCCTAGCAATTATCCAAGGTAGCTCCCTTATAGGGATCTTAATTCTTTCGTAGACCTGAATATAAACTTTAGACCTAACTACTCTTTGTAAGTTACTTCATTTTGATCTACATTAGCAGTTCCTAAATTTAGCTGTGCATAATAATGACCTGCAGGCTTATTAAAATGCACATTCCCAGGCTTTACCCCAGATCTTCTAAATCAGAATCTTGGGGTAAAGAAGAGGAAAGCTGAAGAACCTGTAATACAGAAGTTCCCCTAGGTGATTCTGACACAACTCATAGGAAACCACGGTCTCAAAACAAACAAGTGAAATTGAAAATCTCTGCCAAAAACTTGCTATTCCGTCTGCTTGATTGAGTGTCAAACAAAGTGATTACCTTATCTTGATGAAATAGGCTTCCCCAACCCCCAAGCCAAATAATATATATTAAACATTAACATTGTGTTCATCTATGTCCTTGGCCAGTGGCTTGCAATTCTTTCACTATCAAACTACAGGGCTCTGATAATTGGTCCTTCACACACATCTCAGAAATTTCTATAATGTCCTCAGCAGCCAACTGGCACACCTAGGAAACAGGAAATAACTAAGATTACCATTCAGTTTATGTAGTTCCAGGCAAGGGCAAAGAACACTGACATTTTAGTGGTCCTCACTGGTTCTGGGAAGGGAAAATATACCATGTCTGGTTGATATTTTGAAACACTAAAAAGAGGTCAAGGATCCTCATCTACTACTCTCTACTTATGAATCCCTCCTGGGGTTTTGTTTGTTTGTGTATTTGTTTTTTGTTTTTTTGGCTAGGAAAGAAACATGTAAGGCTTATCCTTACTTGAGAACTTTACAACATGATGAGGAAAAGTGAATGGATTCCAAACAACAAGAAGGGAAGAATATAAGACATCCCATAATCAAAGCCTAGAGCGTCAGTACCAGAGGAATTTGGTGAAGAGAGAAACTATGTGAGATTTGGCCTATATAATTACATTAGCCTTGCAGATGGCACCTTGCCTACGATTGTAGTTTCCTACGATCTCTATTTTTAAATGTCTCCTTATAATTCCATTTCTGGAACCTGGATCCGTTAACCATTTTTATCTGTGGATATATTTGGGGAACTTTTTTGAAAGCCTGATTTTAACTGTAAATCAATCAGTGAGAACTCTCAACATAACATCCATTTAAAGAAGTAATTATAATCCACCCTCTCCTTCTGGCCTTCCTAAGATAATTTTTCACCCCAGTGATCCAATTCTGAATTGTCCAAAAGATATCATTTTCAGAAGAGCTGGGCACAAATGATAGAGAGCAGACTTTGATCAGTTGTGGCCAATTCACTGTCATTTCAGAAGAGAATTTTTGTCTTACTGTAATGGAAATGTGAGCATTTAGAAAACAGACCCTACTGAATAGTGCTATAGATACAAATATATTTTAATATTAAATATAACCTCAGAATATTTTTATTACAGAAAGATTTTATGACTATAGTCCCACCCACCAGAGAGAAGCACTGTTAATACCTTGATACATCCAAATCTTTTCCTAATATATCTCATACACACACACACACACAGCTGTATATATAACAAATATGAAAAAATTTAAAATATCATAAAATTACATATATTTTTGTAAATTTTTATAATTTTATAAAATTACATATATTTTATAAATATTTATATGTATATTTTTGTAAATAAATATATTTTTGTGAATTTTGTAAAATTACATATATTTTTGTAAATATATTTTGTAATTACAGATATTTTTGTTAAAATATAAAATTACATAAACTTTTATAAATTATACATACATTTTATAATTTACTTTTCTTACTCTACATACAAACATATTTTTCCTATATAAAAAATGTTCATCTAACAATATTTTTAAAGGATAAACTGAACTCTATTATATAGATCTGTGATCATTTATTCAACCAATTCTTCACTGTGATGCATTTGGATGTTTTTCATAAATTGTTTGCTGGTATAAAAAACACAATAATGAACATCAAAAAGGAAATATTTTCACCAGCATTGATTACATTCTCAGGATAAATTTCTTGTGTGGAACTTGAGGGCCAGTTGTGCTTGTGATACATAAAATGCCAAGTGTTCCCTAATCCCAGCCCAGATCAGACCCACGTGTCTGAGTTCCATACAGGAGAAGGGAGTAATTATACCACAAGCCAATCTTTTCTAAATAATATAGATGTCCTATCCTAGCGTATATTACACTGTAAACAGGTGAAAGAACTCTTCTCTATCACAAGTGAGGTTGAGAAGGTCAGTGAGGTGGAAAGGGGCGGGGGGATCCCCACCAGTCACATTCCATTCATTCATTCCATAAGTATGTATTAATCATCTACTTTGTGCCAGGCATGGTGTATAGTTCCGGGAATTCAAAGTTTACTAACCAGTGTTTTGAACAGAGATAATCACAGACTCTCACAGATAATCCCGGAACAATGTGATCTGTGTGCACCCAGGAAACAAAAAGGGCAAGGTGACAGACTCTACCTGAGAGGTCAGAGTCACAGGTTATAAGGAAGTTCACTTGTTCTGACCCTAAGGAAATAAAAGGAGTTTTTCCCAGGAGAGGAACATTACGGTCAGTGGGAACAGGAACTCAAAGGCTCAGAGGCGTGTGAGAAGGACATGTTCTAGGAAATGGCAAGAAATGATGGCTACTAAAAAAAAAAAAAAAAGAAAGAAATGATGGCTACTGTAAGAGAACACAGATCATAGCTATAGATAGAACATGAGGATGGAAATGTGGCTGGGGTCAGACCTCAAAGTTTCCTAAATGTTATACTGGGGACCCAAGGCACCAAAAGACTTTTGAGAAATCTTTTCCTGAGAAAAATGTTTTTGAGAAAGAGAATTTTTATCTGTACAGACATGATCCCCTTTGATCAGACCATGAGTGGCTAAACAAAAGGCTTTGGAGCCACATTTAGCTGGAGATAGTATCTATCTCACAGAATTGTTGAGATGATTAAATATGTTGGCATTTGTAAAAGACTTCAGCACAATGCCTAAGCTATACCCTGCACTCAGTAGATAGTAGATTCTGAAATAACAGACAAAATACGTTGTTATTAATCCCTGCCAGCAACCATCTAAAGGACGCATGAGGGGAAAGGGAGTTCAAAAGGACTAAGTGACTTGCCTAAATTCCAACAGGTAGTTGGTGGAGAAACCCGAGCTCCACATCAAATTCTCTGACTCTAAAACCAGTGCTCCTTTTTAAACATCATCGTAGATATCCTCCACAATGTCTGAACTGACCAGTACATTTTCCCCTGACATTCAGCCCAGATGGAGCAGGGGGTAAGTGGGGGGGGGGGGGTGAACCCACATCTCTTTCACTCCAACTTCTCCAGGATAGCCAAGCTAAAAGAAAAATCAAAGTTGGGCTAACCATTAGCCTCATATAATGTCAATCATAAGATTAGCACAGCAATAACAGCAGCAGCATTAACAACCACCACCTTTTCTTGAGCATTTACTAGGTGTCGGGCCCCACATGTTGCATACATTATACCATGTAACAACCCCCCAAATTAAGTTCTATTCTACGATGAACAAACTGTAGACCAGACAGGTTAACTAACTTGCCCAAAGCTACAAAAACAGAAAGCAATAGAGTCAAATGTGAGCCACATCATTCCTAGGCCAGTATTTTTATCCCATGTAAATATTTTGCCCGAACAAGGCAGAGAGGCCACACCTTTAACAAAAAAGAATATTCTACATTTTGACAGGAACCATCAACAGCTTTGAGACAGACTCTTTTCCAGGGCTGATGCTTATGTATTGGGTTAAGGGATCGCTAAGCTCTTAGGCCACAGAGGGAGCCTGGCACACAGCACGACCCTTGCAGAAGGACAAACTCCCCTTAGAAAGGCCGCTTCAGAAAAAGGCTCTTTGCTACTGTAGTGGGCTGACAGGAACATCTGCAACTGAGTTTCACCGCCTGGCAGTGTGTCTAAGGCTGGTGATGAATGGAAGGCAAGAGTGACATTTACTAAATCAGGTTGTATCCTCCATGCAGAGGAGTAAAGAACTCCAGTAAGCAGGAGTGATTCACTGAACCTGCTTTGGCAATCTGTGAAGACTTTATTCCAGACTCACAGCAGGGAAAAGCATACTTAAATCTTGCCCATGGAGCTCTCCCAGAATGAAATCTATCATATCACCGGAGGGAGAGAGAGAGAGAGAGAGAATCGGCTCTGCAATTGTGTGCTGTACCCAGCGACCAGTCCCTGCTGTCGGTATTCAAAGCTCCCCCAGATGCGTGATGAGATCTTACGCACAAGGTCTGGGCATGCAACACAGGACTGACTATCAGGCAGGAAAGCCTCCACTGGGCAGTGAACAGCTTTGAGGCAGTGGGAAATGGTCTCAGTGCCCAGAGGATGAGAGAAGGGCTTGGTTTAAAGGCTATAAACTGTCAGGACAAATAAAAGCAGGTTTCTACAGGAGAGAACTCACTGCCTCCATTTTACCTCATGCTTGGCCACAGCCTCCCGAAATTGAGTGTGTGCTTGACACGAGGTCAAGGCTCCTGTGAAGGAGAACCAGGCCCAATGCATAAAGGTACTCATGGGGAGGAGGAGGCAGGAGAGCTTTAACAACTCCTTAGCACCTCCCATCCCCTTCTCTCTCTTTATTCCTACGTAATAGTGAGTTCTAGTGGTTGCTAAGCCCTCACTAGGCACCAGACACCATCCAATTCTGTAAGTCTGTTAACTAATTTGTAAGACAACCCTCTCAAGTGGGAGTATTATTATCCCTATTGGGGCAGGTGAGCTCTTCAGTAACCCACCTAGTGTCACCCGAGTCATGAGTGCCTTCACCAGGGTTTAAACAGACCCTTATAATCTAACCATGAGGCTTTCTCACTTCAAGTGCCTATCCTTGGTTCTGTTTTCAAAGGTCATTTCTAAATTACTCTTTGTCCAGAAGGAGTGATTCTGAACCATTTCTGATCTCCTGGTCCATTTCCTTCATGATATTTATCCCAATGTCGACATATGTTATTCCCTTTTTGTCAACTGATTATTATCCTGTTATGTCCAATAAACTGTAAGTTCCAGGAAAGCAGAGATCTTATGTTTCATATTTGCCAACCACTCACCAGCACTTAAGACCATAACCTAACAGGTGCAAGGCTTTGACTACACATTTGTTGAGGGAATGGTGTGCCATCAATACTCTTGGTTTAAGAAGGTATCTATGTCCCATGAGCTTCTCAGAGGCAGGGTCCTTAGAATTCATTCACCTTTGAGCTTTCCAGTCTATTTCAGGGTTCACTGTAAGTGTACAATTAATGCTCACTGCCATATGGGATATTCTTAAAAGCAGACGTTTGATTTTTTTCTTTTTAGCATCTAGACCTGAGCTCAATTACTCGTTAATTCTGTGACTTTGAGAAAGTCACGTAAACAATCTTCCACCACCACTGCAACATGTATAAAATGACAGGATTATGGAGAGACTTAAATGATTAAAATCCTGGCACCCAGTCAGGTTCAGTCATGTCATGTCTGAACATGACTTATTTAGTTCTCTCTCTTCTGTGTCTTGGTAACATCAAGCATATAGTAGACACTCCAACATGGAGAATGACTGGAGGGGAAAAAAAATCAGTGTTCCAGGAGATGGGGCCCCAGGGGAGCTTCCAGTTCACGTGGCCAAGAGAATTCAATGCAGGGCTGGGGTCAACTCGGACTGCTATGGTTGGTTGAATGATGGGTCTCCTCTCTCCCAAATTCATTTCCACCCAAAACTTCAGAATATGACCTATCTGGAGATAGGATCTTTGCAGATGTAATTAGTTAAGGCCTCCAAGAAATTTGGAATTTAGGGTAAAACGATTTAGGGTAGGCCTCCCTCCTTTTCAGAAAAGGAAAGAACACAGAGGGACAGAGGGCAGAACACGAAGCGAAGAAGAGGTAGAGAATGCAATTTTACTGCCATGAGCCGTGGGATACCAGGAGCCACTGGAAGCTGGAAGAGGCAACGATTCTCCTCTAGAGCCTTTGTAGGGAGTATAGCCCTGCTGACACCTTGACTTTAGGGGGCTGGTCTCCCAGAACTGTGATAGAATACATTCTAACCTGGCTACTTCATAGTGATTTGTTGGAGCAGCCCCAGAAAACCAATATAATGGTGTACACAGATGCTATGTGAGACTATAGCTTCATTCAAAATAAGTAAATAGGAAGATAGATAAATAAATAACAACAGGGCAACAGCAAATGACCCATATTTGAAGCCATTCAGGTGCTCTTCCCTGGGAGGAAGCTTAATGAATAAAAGTCTTAATTCATAGACAAGATAAATTAGAGAGCAAGGACCTTCTCAAATTGATTCATCACAGAGTCTCCTTAAAAAACAAGATTCAATTTAGCAAAATGTGTTTACCCACAAATTTTCATCTCATGTTTAGTGAGCAAAATAAGATATAATTATAAAACCCACTGTCCTGGAATCAATCACAGTCTTTTCCTCACCTAATAAAGTAAGATGACCTGTGTATTTATCAGGCATCTCTCTTTGTGACCTTTTTTGTATCAGCAAATAATTTCAGTGAAGTGTAACATACATGCAGAAAGGTGCCCCACATATATGTATATGGCTCAATGGATTTTTAAAAATTACTCATATTCATGTAATTGGGCAAGAAGTAGGATGTAAGCAGCATTCTAGAAGCTTCTTTCCTGCTCTCTCCCAGTCACTATGTCTCCCCCATGAGAGATAGCCACTACCTTGATAACTAATACTTTTGATCAGTGTGGGATGTTTCCACGGTATATAACGGAATTAGGCAATATTTACTCCATGTCTGCTTACTTGCCCCACATGGTGTCTTACTTGCCCCTCATTCGTGTTGTATGCCTAATGGTTTGGATTTTTGGATTTCCATGTAAATGTAATGCAACGTTTTCATCCATTTTAGTGTTGAACAAATTTGTGTTGATTCTAATTTTGCAGCTATTGAAAAGAGTGCTTCTATGGACATACTTATATCTGCCTTTCAAAGTACATGTAAACACATTTCTTTGGAATATTCAACACATTTAGTGTGTAGAATTAATGGGCCATCAGACATCCATACATGTGTTCAGCTTCCTGACATGTAGCCACTTTTAGCCATTTTGGTGGATTTGTAGCAGTATTTCTTTTGCATTTCTATGGTAATTAGCAATGTTGGGCACCTTTCAAGTACTTTCAAAAAGCAATCCTCCATTTGGTCATGCTGTTTTATGAAGTGCGTCACACGTCTGTCCATCTAACAAAAAAATTAGGTTGCCATCTCTAACACATTTTTAATTTGAGGTTTTCTACATAAGTCTTCTACATAAGACTCTACAAGCAAGAGTCTGACAACAGGGATTTTCTTCTGCTATGTGATTGGATGACTTGTCTTTGCTGCTGGACAAAACAGAGCCTTAAAGAAAACACAAGTCAGCTGAGTGTTGAGGCTAGAGGTCTGCTTTGGGCCACAAAACTGGAAACACTACTACAAAAACATTACAGAATTCCCCACCCCCTCCCCGCCGCCAAGGATCATTGGAGAAGATTTTAAATTCTTAATTATCAAGTCAGCAGACAAGTCTCTCTCCTTTCTCATAAGTAATTCGAAAGCAGCACAAATGACCTGAGGTCCTTATAACCATATCTGTTGAGGGCTTCCACAATCCTCATCTTTTTCCTCAGCTTGTGGGGAACTCATCCATCAGCCATCATGTTATCTTAGTAGACAGAGGTGAGGTTTTTCCAAGGGTAAGCCCCACAATGTTCTTCTATGTCCTTTCTTTTCTGAATAAAGAGAATTGATTTCCTCTCTCATTTTCACTTTGCTTTTAGAGAAAATAATTTGTTGCAAGTGTGATTGGTTGGCTTAGATCTGGCTTCTATCCATACTGATGCTCTATTAATGACTGGAATGACCAATTTGAACTAGTTTGTCTTTGTTGTTGGCAAAATAATACTATTTTCCAAAATTCAGACTGTGTAAAATGTACCTAAAATAGTAGTCTGAGTTCTCTTGAAAGGTGAAGAAAGTTTTATGCTCAACAAAGAGATCATGGTTCCTATTGGCATTTCAGACCTTGAACCTAAAGGCAGTTATGCAGAAAACCCTGGGGGAAAAAATCTGCAGAACTGAAAATGCAGTCCTTGGGTATTTTTATTAGGTAAGCTTCCCAAATACCATTTTGAAATGTTACCTCTGAGACACCCCAGAACAGAATGAGTCTCAGGGAAAACTACCTATAAATCAGAAAGGGCACATTCTCACCACTTAGCAAGTCATTTCCTGCAATGACAGAAGTGAGTTTCTACCTGGGGTTTCTACACTGAATCTAGTGCGAGAAGTCACAACCAAAAAGGGTGACAAATGGCTTTGTTAGTTCTGCTTGCAAAATATATCCTAGTGAAGTAATAAAAGATATGCACAAGGATTTGCAGATGAGGATGGTCATATCAGCACTATTTAGCATCATAACATTGCCCATTACCTAAATACTAAACAATCAAAGATTGGAGCTATAAGTTTTCATTATATTTGGTTGTACATGTGTTTCTATTTTTCCACAAAAGTGTGTATTTCTTGTTTAATTAAAATATATGTTTAAAATCAGTAATATTACAAATTCAGTGAGATAAAGAAAAGAATATAGGAGAGCAATGGCAAAGAAGTATTTCATAACCTTTGATATAAAGTTTTGGTTGGTACTGGTTGGGGCTGAGTTTCCAGTTTGAAGTGATGATCTTTAGAAAAGGAGGATATGGGCGGGGGCGGGGGGGGGGGGTACCTGGGTGGCTCAGTCAGTTGGGCATCCAACTCTTGATTTCATCTCAGGCCATGATATCTTGAGTGGTGAGATATCCCTCTCCCTCTGTTCCTCCCCACCCCAGCTCGTGCACTCTTTCTCCCTCTCTCAGACATATATAAATGTATGTATATACATACATATCTATACACACATATACACATACATATATATGTTTTTTTTTTTAAAGAACAAGAAAAAGTGGGGCACCTGGTTGGCTCAGTCGGTTAAGCAACTGCCTTCAGCTCAGGTCTTGATCCCAGAGTCTGAGGATCCAACCCCCCCCCCATCAGGCTCCCTGCTCAGCGGGCAGTCTGCTTCTTCCTCTCCCCTTCCCCCTGCTCATGCTCTCTCTCTCCCTCTCAAATAAATAAATTAAAGTCTTAAAAATAAATAAATAAATGGAGGATAATGGGATAACAACAGATAAGACAACTGGTTTCTACAGAGGCTCTTATTCGATCGAAAACAGTAACAATGTCCTTCTGTTCTTTGATAGAAGGACAAAAACTTGTCCTTAGGTCTAGTGATGGTTACCATTCAAGTGCTATAGATGTCAGTCTATGTGCCAGACATGGTAGTTACATGCATTGCTTAGGGAAAGATGGAAAGCAGGCATGTTTTGTGATCAATACCGCCATCTTTCTTGTAACTTCATCCGTCCTACCTACACTATTTCCCGCCACTCCCAGCCTTTTAGTTGGGGGTTAAATGCCAGCCACCATGCTGTCATCTAGTTACAAAAACTATTACTTCATCTCTGCTAGTCAGCTGGAGTGTTATGGACCTTTTTTCCTGTCTCATGGTCATGTTATATACAAGTCTTCCTTCCTTCCTTTTCGTCTATCCCTCTCTTCCTCCCTCCTTCCTGCCTGCCTGCCTTTCAATGTTGAGTCAAGACACAACCCAGGCAGCCTAACTCCGAAATCATGCTCTTCATTTATCTGCTTTATTAGCCTTGGCACACATAAAAGCTTTGATCTACACAGACATGGGTTCAAATCCCCAGGCTGCCAATCTCTAGCTGGATGGGACCTTGGGCAAATCACTGACCTCCCTTTTCCATGCTTCCCTTATATGTAAAAATGAATTTGCTGATGGTAACTCTTTCATAGGCTTCATGCGGGGATTAAATAAGATAGCATAGTAAGGTCTCTTGCACAAAACCTAGCTTTCAGACAATTTAGTTGGATTGGCTATAATCAAACTAAAATATTGGCCCATCAAATCAGGTTTCTGAAAGAAAAATGTATTAAGTGTTAATTGCAGTGTTTGGAAAGTATCTGAAAATGAACCACATAAATGGAGCCATTTTGGTAAGTATAGAAACACAGACTTTCTGTTAAGGTCCATTTGTCCCAATTGTCCCAAATTATCATTTTATAAAGGCCTAATTGAGGGCCTTCTGTTCTGGGAGGTAAGCAATTCCTCCAGCAATTTTGTCTCTGAACTCCCTCACTCTCTGAGGTATAATCTTCTGGTCTCCTTGATTCCTCCCAATAAGATTTAAAACAGCATATTATCACATCATACTAAAAATATTGGCACAGAATTTGATAGAAAGACCCTCTGAGACCATCCCTTCTGGTGCTTCTCAATCTTTTTTTTTTTTTTTTTTTTAAGATTTTATTCATTCATCAGAGAGAGAGGGAGAGAGAGCGAGCACAGGCAGACAGAATGGCAGGTAGAGGCAGAGGGAGAAGCAGGCTCCCTGCCGAGCAAGGAGCCCGATGTGGGACTCGATCCCAGGACGCTGGGATCATGACCTGAGCCGAAGGCAGCTGCTTAACCAACTGAGCCACCCAGGCGCCCCTGCTTCTCAATCTTTAATGTACACACAAATCACCTGGGGTTCTTGTTAAAAAATGAAGTTTTTCATTCAGCAGATCTGGGCCCAAGAGGCTGCATTTCTAAGAAACTCCCACCTACTGTGCTGCTGGTTTAGGGATCAGACCTTGAGTAGCACAGCAACAGAGTTCTCACATGTCCCCACATGGCTGAGTCACCTTGGAGCTTTTCAAAAACTGACACCTGTTTCTCACTCCCAGAAACTCTGATCACCCTAATATATAGCATGCAGCCTGGGCAGTGGGTGTTTTTATTGTTAGTGTCTGGACATACAAGATTCTTTTTTTTTTTTTTTTTTAAGATTTTATTTATTTATTTGACTGACAGAAATCACAAGTAGGCAGAGAGGCAGGCAGAGAGAGATGGAGAAGCAGGCTCCCTGCTGAGCAGAGAGCCTGATGCGGGGCTTGATCCCAGGACACTGGGATCATGACCTGAGCTGAGCCGAAGGCAAATGCTTTAACCCACTGAGCCACCCAGGAACCCTGGACATACAAGATTCTGAAGGGGAATGGCAGCACATTGATATGGAAGCATTCACGTAGCACGGAATGTACTATGATTCCCAGAAACAAGGAGTAGATGTTTATATAAATGATGCAGGCTGCCTTCTGCCACGTAAAATCCCCACTCCAGGACAATTGCCCCTTACTGGCTATTTACACATACCAACTACTCTGCTAAAAGTCCCATATATTTCATTTGACTGTCAGATAGCCTTCTGGGGTAGGTATCATATCCATTTCACATTGGACACTCAAAAAATTAAGCAATTTCCCAGGTTAACATTAACAGTGAGAGGCAAAGCCGAGATTAAAAACCAAGTTGCCTGGTGGCAAGTTTTGTCACTGTGCGTGATTTTTAATATTTTTTAACAGCTTTATTGAACAATAATAGGCATATAATAAACTGTGCTTATTTAAAGGCTATGATTTGATGAATTTTGAGATATGCTCACATCTGTGAAATCATAGCTATGATCAAGAATATGATTTTATCTTCTCCTTAAAACCTTTCCTATGCTTTTTGTCATTCCTCTCTCTCTGAGCCCAGCCCACCCATGGGCAACCACTGATCTTTCTGTTCCTACACCCTAATTTGCATTTTCTAGAGTTTTATATAAATGCAATCATAAACTGTGTACCTTTCTTGGTGGCTTTCTTTTCCTCAGCAAATTGCTGGTGAGCTTCTTTCATGTCATTGGGTTTATCGATGGTTCACTCCTTTTTACTGCTGAGTAATCATCCATCATATGGTTATACCACAATATTTTTATCCGTTCACCTGTTGATGAACATAGGGGTTATTTCCAGTTTGAGATGATTACCAATAATACTGCTATGAGCATTTGTGTAGCATCCCTGTGTGAATATATGCTTCCACTTCTTGGGATAAATATCTGGGAGCAGACCAGCTGGGTGGTGCATTCGCTGTATTGAACTTTTTGAAGACCTGCCAGATTGCTTATACAGAGTGGCTACGCCATTTTCCATTCTCACCAACAGGGCATGAGAGTTCCAGTTGCTCCACATTCTCACCAACACTTGGTACTGGTTAGTCTTTTTAATTTTAACAGTTCTAATGGACTTGTTAGATGCCCTGTTGTAGTTTTAATTTGCCTTTCCCCAATAATTAATGATACTAAGCCTCTTTCCATGGGGTTACTTGAAGTGCAAACTTTTACATTCAACATCACTGTTTCTCAAACAAATACAATATGGGTCATTTTAAATGAAAAAATACAATCATACCAATCCCCAAACTTTACTTAAATAACTTTCATAGTAGTAATTATTTTATTAGAATATTAACAAAATACCAATATAAAACCTGGCAAACATTTCTTTTACTTATAAATTTCACATGACTATAAAAATTAAATCCAAAAAAACTAAAAATTCTCACTAATATAAATAATAATATGAGAGAGGAAGATTTTGTTGACCCTAAATCCCCACTTGTAAATCTACTTGAGTTGTCCATACAGTATTCCATCATAGTCTTAGCCTTTTCTTGGCAGGAATTTATAACTTATGGGTAAAGTCTGCCTTCATTCTTTAGCCTGGGACAATCAAAGTAGTTCTTCTTGGCTCCAACATGGTCATAAACACCAATGCAAATGTGGGCACTGGCAGTGCATGGCAATACTTGTTTATAAGGAGAACCAGATGACTTAGAACATGCTTATATTGTTCTGTTAGATTTTCATCAAAATGAAAAACACAATATTGAAATACCCTCATAGGAAACAAGCCATCCCCTCAAGACAGGGCTATGTATTGCAGGCTTTGGTACACACCCTGTGGTTAGAAAAGCCCCACGCTGTGATATGGTGTCCTGTGTTATCTTGACTTCACCACACGGTCCTTTACCCTGTGCCCAGTCCTCCTTGCATTGTCCCGCAGTGCTAATGACTCTTCCAACAATGTATATTCCATTCGGTCACTTGGTTTCCACACTCCCACCACTGAAACCCTGCAAAGAAGGCAGAGCATCACCCAGATTGCCCGTGAAGAAACTGAGGCAGACAACTCTAGGCGAGTCCTCCCATACCCATAAAGCAGTACCTGGTGGGGTCATGACTAAAGCCAGTTCTTCCAAGTCCAAATTGCATCTTTTTTCCTACATCACATGACTTCGCTGGCACTATTACTAGGAAGAAACATTCTGGAGAACATACAAACCTGGGACTTTTTAAATAGCTCTTCTTATGATCAAACAACCAAATGTTTTCCACCCATTTCATCCCCACTAATCTAAAACAGACTCAGTGCCCTTTTCCCTGTAATTCATGTCTTTTACTTCAGTTGTCTCTTTGTCCTCTCCAATAGGAAACACAAAGTCTCGGGCACACAACTGGGTATGACACAATCCAGCTGCCACCCACCATGCAGCTACTGCCCATCGTGTAAAAACAGGGACCCCTTCACTCCCCCTTTCCTTCTCTTGGTGTTTGTATAATCATGCCAGATTTCAGTATCATCAGGACATTCATAAATGCCATTAAGGATGCCACATTTCTTGTCCAGGTACAACTCTTCCAATAAAACTCTCAAAACAATTGCAACAAAACCATGATATCTGCCATCCATTGTTTCATGCCAGGTGTTATGCTAAAAGCTCACATCTGCCTCATCTCCTCACCAGGTCCCTATGAGGCAGAGACTGTCTTATTCCCATTTTAGAGATAGTGAAATGAGTTTAAAGAGTGCCAAAGCTGCACAGCTAATAACAAGTGGAGCCAAAATCAAACCCTGGTTTTTAAGTGCCAGTAACACATGCATTTCATCATTATGTTACAAGTATCTCCAAGAAGTCATACCCATGCTCCTAGCTGCATGGAATAGTTCCTTTAGCCGAACATTTCATAGGCTTTCAACTATCTTTCTTATCCCACTTACCACTTCTGACCTTGCACTATCTTGATTTGTGAGTTGTGCCTCACTGTCCCTGGGAGTCTCAGACATGGCTAAGCACACTGCCCTAGCTATAATACACTTTCAGTAAATGTCTGTCCACTTGTTTGGCTAGCTGGGTAGATGGAGGGGACCCAGGTGCTTCCATCTGCCTAGCACCCTTATTTCTGGAAGTGACACTCACCACCATCACCACTTATTTCACATGTGATCAGTCATGTTGTCCACTCCTTCCCTGTACACAAGAACAAAATTATTCCAGAATTTCTCTTCAGTGAACCCAGAAGGGGAAAGTGACCCAAGCAGAGGACTTCCCTGTGCTCATATGTGGACACAGGTAGAGAGAGGTACCTCTTCCTTCTGGGATAGCTTAACTGAGACAGTGTGACAACGACATGGTCAAAGTTCATTTTTTTCCTTGCCTTGAGGGGAGAGCCTACATGTGGGATGAGGGAAACATCATTTGAACCCCTGGGTTTAACTAGTCATGCCTGAAACACGAACCTCCACCACACTTTACAATTAAGTGAGCAAAATCTGACTTGTACTCATTTTAAGTATTAGCCACTTCCAATTACAAGTATCCTAAAAAATACAAAAAAATGAAAGGCCTAGATAAAGACAGTTTTATTTATGGAAATTATAACTGTATTATGAAATTGGTGATGATAGATGAGAAAGAGAGACATGACACATGAGTATTATGTAGTCTGTCATCATCCACAAGTCAAATATCATTTAACGCACCTTAGGTATCATGGTACTCACAAGGGTTTTCTCCTCTAGTCTCTTATTTATATTCCTATACATTTAAAAAAGCTATTTATTTTCTCATCTACATGAAAAGTCCAGAGGTAAAGCTGATTTCAGAGTAGACTCCAACAACACCATCAAAGACCTGGTTCTTCCCTGTCTCTTCAGGCTGATTCCTCCCTTTACACTCAGGCTTTACCCTGAGGCCTCACCTGGTGAGTTCCCAGGTCTTGGTGGTTCCCAGCTCTGTCTTCATGGATGCAAAATGGCTGCAGCAGTTCCGGCATCACCTCCTCATTCTGTACAATCCAGAGAAGAAAGAAGAGACTCTTCCTGTAGCTCTTACAAGGGAGCTTGAGAGAAGTCATGTTGTCAGCCTCCTATAATCACATAATCAAAAATGGGAAATTAGGGGCACCTGGGTGACTCAGCTGGTTAAGCAACTGCCTTCAGCTCCAGTCATGATCCCAGGGTCCTGGGTTCGAGCCCTACATCAGGCTTCCTGCTCAGTGGGGAGCCTACTTCTCCTTCTCCCTCTGCTGAACTACCTGCTTGTGCTCTTTCGCTCTCTGTCAAATAAATAATTTTTTTAAAAAATCATATTAAAAAATGAGAAATTAATTTTTCCCAAAAAAAAAACTCATGTATTCTACTATGATGAGCAGAGAGGATGTACACACACACACACGCAAAGACAGTCAGACCAACAGACAAAGACACAAAGAGAAAAACACAAGTATGTCAAAAATTAACCATTGTTGAATCTAGGAGTAGGAGGGAAACAGATGTCCACTCCAGGATATAAATTTTCAACAATTCCATGCATCTGCAATTTTCATGGTAAAAAGTTGGTGGAAAAAAAGAGGATGGAGGCCATTCGTGCTGTGCACCAAGTATTTTAGCTCTCTGCCTTCAAAGTACCTGGTGAGGTTATACTTCCTGGTTTCTTTGAATTTAGATATGGACAAGTGACTTGCTTTAGCCGATGAAAAGTGAGCTAGTGTCACTTCTGGAAGAAGCTTTGTAGGGTGACTTCTGATTCTCCTTGTTTCATTTCCACCCCTGCAGGGACCAAGGAAGCATGTATTGAGATGAAATCTCCACTAACCTGGGTCTCTAAGAGAAGGTCTGGGGGAAAACCCCAGACAAACCACAGGAGACATGCATCTAGGCAAGAAATAAGCCTTTTTTTGTTTTGCATTCCTAAAATAGTGAGTTGTGTGCCACAGCAGCCATACTTAGATATTCCTGAAGGATGTAGAAGAGAGGCTATGCAAGAAAAAATACTCCATCCTCTAAATAACAGGGAGCTCTAACCATAAAATTTTAACTCCTAGACCATTCTTAAATAGGAGCTCTCAAGCACACAATCAGAGCCCCTAAAAATATTGATTTTGTTATTTCAAATGATCAATTAAATTGGTGGCCCAACACCAAACACAATGTGCTCACCCTTTTAAGATATCTGTGCTGTCAAATAATATTGGGAAAACAATTCCAACTGCCGCATTTCCTTCTTTCCTATCCCCCAGGAACA
The DNA here is from genome assembly GCF_964662115.1 of Mustela nivalis. Lineage (NCBI taxonomy): Eukaryota > Metazoa > Chordata > Mammalia > Carnivora > Mustelidae > Mustela > Mustela nivalis. The sequence goes on along the minus strand of NC_139020.1, from coordinate 183,667,306 downwards.
TATCCTGGTGTCGAAACAGCTGGCACGAACCTTTGTGAAAGGCTAGAATGTGTCCTATTAGCAGATTAGTTGTGACTCAGCAGGCGGGACGCAAGCAGCCAGCACATTGTAAGGCAGATCACTGCCTGTTAATCTAACTGTGAGACACAGGAAAGGGACAAAAGTACCCGGCTTTCAGGAAGTTTCCAAGGAGAAGTTCTAATTGGCAAGTAGAATTAGAGTGAATTCACCAGAAATAACAACCAGGGAAGTAAATGACTTCCCTTCACTACTTAGAGGAAATCTTTCTTAACTACTCAAAACTCTTTGTGCCAGCCCCGCAAGCATTACCTGCTGTGGCAAGTGGCACTTGGTAAGTCAGTATTGGATTTTATTTTAAGAAGCTCAAGTGATCTCACCAAAGAGAAATCATTTAAAAGTGGAGAAGTCACCTAGAGTCCAAACTATGTGGAAAAAAAGATTCTCTGAGAACAGAGGAAGAATAAGTAAATAGCTTGATGGATAGGTCTGTATTTTTTAGAAGGAAATGATTAAGGAATTTTTGGTTAATGACAGCTCCAGGTTAGCTACAGCAAAGGAGTGACCCTCACCAACCTTTGAGAGCCCATACCTTGTGTTATCTCTCGGCAACTCCTTCAGCAGCTGTGTCTGAAATCTTCACATTGTCTAATTCTTCTGGCAGCCATATGATTTGGGGCAAGGTGTCCAAAATCTCTGAGATTCCATCTCCTTGTCTATAAAACAGCAATAAGGCTGTTGTAAAGATAAATGAAATCACAAGGTAAAGTGCTTACCAAAGCCTGGCACACAGTAAGAGCTCAATACATGTTCAGTTGTTATAATTTTTATGTCTTTCTTGAAAGGATCTTATGTGTCCTTTATGTGTGTTGGCTAGCTTTTCCTTTCTAACTCTTTAAGGATTCACATCATTATTTTCTTTCCTCTTTAAGTCAAGGACACTAAACTCTGTAGCAGGCGGTATCCTCATAAGTTGGTGACAATGATGAATGAGACAGATTTCTTTTTCCCCAATTGTCAATACACAGAATGTAATGTGACTGGAATCTAATGCAAAACGTGGCACCATGGATGTGGGGCACTGAGTTGGCCTGAATTCCCATAGTCCTACCCTGGTAGTCATATGTGAGTAGTATCCTCTCCCTAAGCCCAGGTCCATCCCCAACAGGACCTGCAAACACCATTCAACCGATGCTAGGAAACAAGGAAAACTCCCCATCCAGTTTTCAGGGCTATGAAAGCCAGCATGAAGTAAAGAAGGAGAAGAAGCACAGACCCTAGACTCTAAGAAGCACTGGGACTGGATACTTGAGGTAGGCATAGTTTTCCTGTTTGTACTGGACATAGTCCATACCAAACATCAAAGTGATGGAGCTTCTATTCCAATGACATTGGGAAAAGGATTCCAGTTGCTGTGTTTCCTTCTCTCTGCAATTTCTATATTAGACTTTCTCATGGTATGTTCAAGTTTCAAGCTTCATTGGACAGTTTTCCCGCATTTTGAATCTGAATGTATTGCTTCAGCAAAATTTGTACTTTACATCAACATGACCATACATCTTGATTTGGCTAGGATAGTCCTGTTTTATGCCTGTTATTCTAGTGTGATTATTAATAGCATTACCTCCCCCTTTCAAAGGTGTCCCAGCTTGAATAATAAATTAGCAATTACACAATCAGCCTAACTTTAGTAAATCTCTAATTAAGGGTGTTTTAGGGAGTAGGAGACCTAAATTTCATCTGGTCCCAAGAATTCAGCTAGGTAGTTACCAAACCATTCTGAGCACCTACAAACCAACAGGAGATCGAAGAAAAGAATGGAACACAAAAGAAAAAGAATTCTAGGAACACAAAAGTGACCACTTTCTGGAATGTAGGATGTGCAGAGAAGTGAAACCAAGGCGATATATAGGAAGAAAGATCACAGATCGAGGGGCCGGCATTTGGCAAGCGGTAGAGCAGCAGACCACAAAATTGGAACTTTTAGAAGTCTGTTCCACTGAGGGACATCACACCAGAGGCTAAGCGAGGGGTGGAGCTTTCATGGGGATGGTGTGGTCTCAGGACCCGCGGGCACACAAAAAGACCAGGGGTGTCTGAGTGTGGCAGAACTCCCAGGTATCAGAGTGGGGAAGCCGGCTACAGAAACAGAGCCAAGCAGTGGACTCTCAGCTTGGGGTTGCCTAAAACCATGATCCTAGGCACAGTCAGACCATTGCTCTTTGGGCAGGGACCCCACAAAGAGCAGATCCAGGGAGAAACCCTCTCCCCCCACCAACCACTGGCTATACCAGGAGGAATGGTGCAGGAGCACACTATAGGAATCTGCTGGGTTTGGAGACTCCAAATGGGGCCATGCACCAAAGATAGAAATGCTTGGTCACAGGCCGGGTAAGCATGGAGTGCAACCAGAGACCAGGGAGACAGGAAGGACTGACTGTTTTTTTTTTCCTATTTTAACCTATTTTAACTATTTTATCTTATCGTCACCTTTTTTTTTATTTTTTTAAGAATTTATTTACTTGGCAGAGAGAGAGAGATCACAAGTAGGTGGAGAGGCAGGCAGAAAGAGAGAGGAGGAAGCAGGCTCCCCGCTGAGCAGAGAGCCTGATCCAGGGCTTGATCCCAGGATCCTGGGATCATGACCTGAAGCTGAAGGCAGAGGCTTTAACCCACTGAGCCACCCAGGTGTCCCTTATCAATAACCTTCTTTAAAAACTTTTTTTAATTTTCACTCTTACAGTCATATTCTGTCCCTTCATTGTATTTAACCTTATTTTTTGTATACATAAAAGTTTTTCATTCTTTAAAATTTTGGGATACAGTTTCTTCCAACAGCCCGAAATATGCCCTAAATCTAGTGTATGGCTTTGTTCTAGACTCCAGCCTGATCACATTCTTTTTTTCTTTTTCTTTTTTCAACCAACTTATCAATTCCTTTTTTTAAGGATTTTATTTATTTATTTGACAGACAGAGAATACAAGTGGGCAAAGAGAGAGAGGAAGAAGCAGGCTCCCCACTGACAAGAGAGCCTGATGCAGGGCTTGAACCCAGGACCCTGGAATCATGACCTGAGCCAAAGACAGATGCTTTAACCCATTGAACCACCCAGGCACCCCTTGTCAATTCCTTTTTTAAAATCTTTTTAAATTTTCCTCTTTACAGTCATATTCCATTCCTTCATCGTGTTTACCCATACTTTTTTTTCTTTCTTTAAAATTTTGGGAGGCAGTTTCTTCTAACAAAGCAAAATATACCCCAAATCAAGTGTGTGGCTCTGTTCTATTCATTCATCATCCTAATCATATTTTTTTTCTTTCTTCTTCCCTTGGTTTTGGGTCTCTTTTGATTTGGTTAGTGTAGATTTTTCTGGGGTCGTTGCTACCCTTTTGCCATTTTGTTCTCTCATTCATCTTATCTTCTCTGAACAAAATGACAAGGGAGAAACACTCACCACAAAAAAAAAAAAAAAGAAAGAAAGAAAAAAAGAACAAGAGGCAGTACTAACTGACTGACCTAATCAATATGAACATTAGATAGATGTCAGAACTAGAGTTCAGAATGACAAATACCAAGATGCTAGCTGGGCTTGAAAAAAGCATAGCAGATATAGAGAATCTCTTCCTGGAAAAATAAAATCCCTTTCTGGAGAAATAAAAGAACTAAAATTTAACCAAGTTAAAATCATAAAAAGCTATTAATGAGGTGCAATGAAAAATGGAGGCTCTCACTGCTAGGATAAATGAGGCAGAAGAGAGAATTAGTGATATAGAAGACCAAATAAGGGAGAATAAAGAAGCTGAGAAAAAGAGAGATAAACAACTACTAGACCATAAGGGAAGAACTCAAGGGTAAGTGATACCATTAGATGATACAATATTAGAATAATTGGGAGCTGAGAAGAAGAAAAAAGAGAGAGGGGGGCAGAAGTTATATTGAAACAAATTATACAGAGAATTCTCCTAATTTGGTGAAGGGAAAGAGCATCAAAATCCAGGAGTCACAGGGAACTCCCATCAAAATAAATAAAAATAGGTCAACACCTCATCATCTAATAGTAAAACTTACAAGTCTCAGTGACAAAGAAACAATCCTGAAAGCAGCTTGGGACAAGAGGTCTGTAACATACAATGGTAGATATATTAGATTGCAGGCAGACCTATCCACAGAGACCTGACAGGACAGAAAGGACTGGCATGATATATTCAGAGAACTAAAAGAGAAAAATATGCAGCCAAAAATACTATATCCGGCTAGGCTGTCACTGAAAACAGAAGAGAGAGAAAAAGCTTCCAGGACAAACAAAAACTAAAAGAATTTGCAAACACCAAACCAGCCCTCCAGGAAATATTGAAAGGGGTCCTTTAAGCAAAGAGAAAGCCTAAAAGTAGTAGACCAGAAAGGAACAGAGAAAATACACAGTAATAGTCACCTTACATGCAATACGATGGCACTAAATTTCTATCTTTCAATAGTCATGTTGAATGTAAATGGGCTAAATGCCCAAATCAAAAGACACAGGGCAAAAATGTATTAAAAAACAACACCAATCGATACACTATCTGCAAGAAACTGATTTTAGACCCGAAGATGCCTCCAGATTTAAAGTGAGGGGTTAGAAAACAATTTACCATGCTAATGAACATCAAAAAAAAGCTGGGGTGGCAATCTTTATATCAGACAAATTTGATTTTAAGCCAAAGACTATATGAAGAGATCAGGAAGGACACTGTGTCATACTTAAAGGGTCTGTCCAATAAGAAGATCTAACAATTTTAAATATCTATGCCCCTAACATGGGAGCAGCCAACTATATAAACCAATTAATAACAGAATCAAAGAAATATATTGACAATAATACAATAATAGTAGGAGACTTTAACATCCCCCCTCACTGAAATGGACAGATCATCTAAGCAAAAGATCGACAAGGAAATAAATGCTTTAAATGACACATTGGACATCACAGATACATTCAGAACATTCCATCCCAAAGCAACAGAATACAGTTCTTCTCTGTGCACGTGAAACATTCTCCAGAATAGATCATATTTTGGGTCACAAATCAGGTCTCAACCAGTCCTAAAAGATTGGGATAGTTCCCTGCATACTTTCAGACTACAATGCTTTGAAACTAGAACTCAACCACAAGAGAAAAGTTGGAAAGAACTCAAATACATGGAGGCTAAAGAGCATCCTACTAAAGAATGAATGGGTCAACCAGGAAATTAAAGAAAAGCTTTAAAAATTCAAAGAAACAAATGAAAATGAAAACATAACCGTTCAAAATCTTTGGGATGCAGCAAAGGCAGTCCCTAGAGGAAAGTACGAAGCAATATGACCTTTTCTTAAGAACCAAGAAAGTTCTGGGGCAACTGGGTGGCTCGGTGGGTTAAAGCCTCTGCCTTCGGGCTCAGGTCATGATCCTAGGGTCCTGGGATCAAGCCCCGCATCGGGCTCTCTGCTCAGCAGGAAGCCTGCTTCCCTTTCTCTCTCTGCCTGCCTCTCTGCCTACCTGTGATCTCTGTCTGTCAAATAAATAAATAAAATCTTAAAAAAAAAAAAAAAAAGAACCAAGAAAGTTCTGAAATACACAATCTAACCCTATACTTACAGGATCTGGAGAAAGAACAGCAAAGAAAGCCTAAAGCCAGCAGAAGAAGATAAATAATAAGGATCAGAGCAGAAATCAATGAAATAGAAACAAAAAGAACAGTAGAACAGATTGGCAAAACTAGAAGCTGGTTCTTTGAAAGAATTAATAAGATGAATAAAACCCTGGCCAGACTTATTTTTAAAAAAAGAAAAAGGACCCAAGTTAATAAAATCATGAATGAAAGAGGAAAGATCTCAACCAGACAAGAACTAGAAACAATTATAAGAACATATTATACATAACTATACACCAGCAAATTTGACAATCTGGAAGAAATGGATGCATTCCTAGAAACATATTAACTACCAAGAAGTAGTTGAACCAAGAAGAAATAGAATAAGACGTAGTTTGAACCAAGAAGAAATAGAGACATATAAACTACCAAGAAGTAGTTTAAACCAACTGAACCAACAAGAAATAGAAAACCTGAACAGACCCATAACCAGTAAGGAGAATGAAGCCGTTATCAGAAATCTCCCAAGAAACAAGAACTCAGGGCCAGATGGCTTTTCAGAGGAATTATATTTGTTATAATATAATATAATATAATATATATATATAATAATATATAATATAAAGAAGAGTTAATATCTAATCTCCTGAAACTGTTCCAAAAACAGAAATGGAAGGAAAACTTCCAAACTCATTTTTTGAGGCCAGCATTATTTTGATCCCAAAACCAGCCAAAGACCTCATCAAAACGGAGAATTCTGATGAACACAGATGCAAAAATTCTTAACAAAATACTAGTCTGTAGATTCTGACAGTACATGAAAAGGTTTATTCACTACAACCAAGTGGAATTTATTCAAGGGCAGCAAGGTTGGTTTGACACCTGCAAATCAATCAATGTGATATGATACATTAATAAAAGAAAGAACAAGAACCATATGATACTCTAATAAATGCTAAAAAAGCATTTGACAAAATACAGCATACTTTCTTGATCAAAACTCTTCACAGTGTAGGAATAGAGGTTAATACCTTAATATCATCAAAGCCATCAATGGAAAACTTGCAGTAAATAACATTCTCAATGGGGAAAAACTGAAAGCTTTTCCCCTAAAGTCAGGAACATGGCAGGGCTGTCCATTATCACCACTGCTATTCAACATAGTACTAGAAGTTCTAGCCTCAGTATTCAGACAACAAAAAGAAATAAAAGGCATCTGAATCCACAAAGAAGTCAAACTTGCACTTTCTGCAGATGATGTGATATTTTATGTAGGAAAACCCAAAAGACTCCATTCCAGAACTGCTAGAACTCATACAGGAATTCAGTAAAGTGTCAGGGTATAAAATCAATGCAGAGAAATCAGTTGCATTTCTATATACCAAGAGCATGATAGAAGAAGGAGAAATTAAGTAGTTGATCCCATTTACAATTGCACCCAAAACCATAAGATACCTAGGAATAAATCTAATCAAAGAGGCAAAGAATCTGCACTCAGAAAACTATAAAGTACTCATGAAAGAAATTGAGGAAGACACAAAGAAATGGAAAAACATTCCATGCTCATGAATTGGAAGAACAAATATTGTGAAAATGTCGGCTACCTAAAGCAATCTACACATTAATGCAAAATACCATCAATTTTTTTCAAAGAAATGGAACAAATAATCCTAATATTTATATAGAACCAGTAAAGACCCTGAATAGACAGAAGAATGTTGAAAAACAAAACCAAAGTTGGTAACATCACAATTCCAGACTTCAAGCTCTATTACAAAGCTATAATCATCAAGATAGTATGGTAGTGGCACAAAGACACAGAGATCAATGGAACAGAATAGCGAACCCAGAAATGAACCCTCAACCAATCTTCGACAAAGCAAGAAAGAATGTCCAGTGAAAAAAAGAAAATGCTTCAACAAATCATGTTGTGAAAATTGGACAGCCACAGGCAGAAGAGTGACACTGGACCATTTCACTACATCACACACAAAAATAGACTAAAATGTATGAAAGACCTCAATGTGAGACAGGAATCTAACAAAATCCTTGAGGAGAACACAAGCAGCAACCTCTTTGACCTCAGCCGCAGCAACTTTTTCCTAGAACCATCACCAAAGGCAAAGGAAGTAGGTCAAAATGAACTATTAGGACTTCAACAAGATAAAAAGCTTTTGCACAGCTAAGGAAACAGTCAACAAAACCAAAAGGCAACCAACAGAATGGGAAAAGATATTTGTAAATGACATATCAGATAAAGGTCTAGTATTCAAAATCTATGAAGAACTTATCAAACTCAACACCAAAAGAACAAAGAATCCAATCAAGAAATGGGCAGAAGACATGAACAGACATTTCTGCAAAGAAGACATTCAAGTGACCAGTGAAAATCACATGAAAAAGTGCTCAACATGACTCGGCATCAGGGAAATACAAATCAAAACACAATGAGATACCACCTCACACCAGTCAGAATGGCTAAAATTAACTAGGCAGGATACAACAGATGTTGGCAAGGATGCGGAAAAAGGGGAACCCTCCTACACTATTGGTGGGCATGTAAGCTGGTGCAGCCACTCTGGAAAACAGTATGGAAGTTCCTCAGAAAGTTAAAAATAGAACTACCCTATGACCCAGCAAACACACTACTGGGTATTTACCCTAAAGATACAAATGTAAGGATCTGAAGGGGCAAGTACACCTGAATGTTTATAGTAGCAATGTCCACAATAGACAAACTATGGAAAGAGTCTAGATGTCCATTGACAGACGAATGGATAAAGAAGATGTGGTATATACATATAATGAAATACTATGCAGCCATCAAAAAACCCTCAACATCTTGCCATTTGCAATGACATGTATGGAACTAGAGGGTATTATGGTAAGTGAAATAAGTCAATCAGAAAAAGAGAATTATCATATTATGGGAATTTGAGAAACAAGGCAGAGAATCAAAGGGGAAGGGAGGGAAAAATAGAACACAAGATGAAAGCAGAGAGGTAGACAAACCAGGAGAGGCTCTTAATCTCAGGAAACAAACTGAGGGTTGCTGGAGGGGAGGGAGATGGGACAGATGGGATGGCTGGGAGAGGGACATTGTAGAGGGTATGTGCTATGGTGAGAAAAAATAAATAAATTTTTTTAAAAAGGATATTTTAATGCTGAAAATATCTTAAAATTATGAAAGAATTCATTTTTAATATCATACCTATCACAGATTGAAAGAGTCACAGTTATAATAAAATTATTTACCTTTTGTTAAAAAGTAAATGTGCTAGTCAATGGGGCACCTGGGTGGCTCAGTGGGTTAAAGCCTCTGCCTTCAGCTCAGGTCATGATCCCAGGGTTCTGGGATCGAGCCCCGAGTCGGGCTCTCTGCTCAGCAGGGAGCCTGCTTCCTCCTCTCTCTCTCTCTGCCTGCCTCTCTGCCTACTTGTGATCTCTGTCTGTCAAATAAATAAATTAAAAAAATAAAAAAATTAAAAAATAAAGTAAATGTGCTAGTCATTATGCTAAGTCACTTTATTTCATATGTAAGCCTTATAGTTTCATTATGACCAGTTTCTACAGGTGTGGAAATGAAGCACAAAACAAGAAAAAAGACCTTCTGAGGAATCATCAAGGGGTAGGTGGAAATATCCTGTGGAGCGAAGACAAAGTCAAGGTAACCAGAGGGAAGATGCTAGAAGATGAGGCAGGCAAATAGGCACAAAGCCCAGACAATCAAGACAGTTGGCTCAAGGCCAATCATAGCCCTTGGCAAGCACCCTACAGAATTTGAAACACTGAGGCAGGTTGGCTTTGGAGCCTGAGTCAGCTGTTCAGCTGCCCAGATGCATAAGGAAAGCCCTGGAGTCCACTGACCCTTAAACACTGAGATACAAACCTTTGCAATCATGGTGTTTCTTCTTAACTATTTCCCCTGCCTCACCCTCAACTTTTTCTTGGCCTGGCACCATCTCTCTAGAGCTCTCTAGAGCGTGATCAAATTATAAGTATAAGCATGACTTTTAAAATCCAAAGACCCTTAAGTATGGATTCAGGAATGTCATGGCCTGCCAAGTACCTGATAGGGTTCGGTTGCTGAGGACTAATTTCCCACCTCTTCTCAAATTTGTCTATTGGCTAATGGGAAGCACGGTCCATGGATCTGAGTCCTAGAAGATGGGTTCTGATCTTCCCTCTTGCATTATTCATGTTCTTATGGACACTAGCTCAGGATTCCCTTTCCAACATCGTAATGAATCTAATCCCTCCAGACTCCCACAACGAATCACATCTTCATAAAGTTTAATTTAATGTAATTTAACGTAACACTGCCCCCTTGTGCCTCACTCTATGAGGGGCCTTTTTGGGGGGAAGATTTATTTTTAATTAAAAATAAAATGTGTAATTTCAGCATCTTATTGGACGTCATGCTGAGGAGGACAGGGTATATTACTTGTTTATCTCCCTTCATCATTTATCCAAGGCCCTTGTTACATTGGTTTCCATCATTGCTAACTGCTGGCCAAGGAAATCAGCTCTAAGAGGCAGACTTCAACATAAATCCACATGTGATTATTTTTAAAGTAGCATATGGACGGAAATAGCAAACAATAATCCAGCCTGCCCAGGAATGAGGAGTGCAGGAGAAACTGAGTAAGAAATCAGGAAATGAAAAGAAAGTTATTAAATAGACTTGCCACAGCTGGCTTAGTGATTTCAATAGACTTGGTTAATGGGAAAAACAATCAGAGAGCGCTCTTTAATTGCTTTTCTGCTGAATTCCTTTCCACATCTCCATGTTTGCAGAGATTAATTAGGAGTTCCAATCACAATCTAAAACTAAACTCAATAAGACAGATCAGAGAATTAAAAAAAAAAAAAAATGGTGGCATGCTCTGGAGATTTCTGAGCAGTGTGTCTCATAAAATTGATGGCCAGTTCTCCTGATTTACAAAAGATTACTTGAGAAGAATAAGTAATGTAAGGATAGAACTTAATATAAAATAATGCACACATCACCACTTTGTATTATTCCTAGTCCAAAGACTGGGACTTGGTGTTTTTTCTTGATTAGCTACTACTCAGCTCTCTGGGCAAGATAGTGATCCAGAAAACTTTGGATGTTCCATAAAAGAAACTTAAAGCAGAGAGGAGGCTGCCAGGCTGACCTCTGAGCTAAGGTGATACGGTTGGAGACTGCATAAAGTGGCCTCTGGGGGTGCCTGGGTGGCTCAGTGGGTTAAAGCCTCTGCCTTTGGTTCAGGTCATGATCCCAGGGTCCTGGGATCAAGCCCCACGTCCGTCGGGTTCTCTGCTCAGCAGGGAGCCTGCTTCCTCCTCCCTCTCTCTTCCTGCCTCTCTGCTTACTTGGGATCTCTGTCAAATAAATAAATAAATTCTTTAAAAAACTAAATAAATAAAAATAAAAATAAATAAAGTGGCCTCTGAAGGCACACTCTTCACCCTTCAAGGGACATGGCTTCTGATATTTGTTCCATCTCCATTTGGTTTTCAAACTCTAGCACCATGTCTGTGATTATCTCAGAAGTTGGACACATGGCTAGTGATAGATGTCTGCGGATGGAGTACATAAAAGGGATGCCTAAAAAACTAGTCCATGTGTTCCTCTTCCCCACCCTTAACTCATCCCCTCTGAGGCCAGACTTTGCTTTCTGAAAGCTCTTTTCACCAAGTCCAGAAGTTTCTGCATTGCCAAAGGTTGTGGACTTTCCCCATGTCTTGAACTCCAGGAGCCCCCTTTCCATTTATCTTTGATTCCTGGGTTTTGTTTTTGTTTTCAGTATTTGTTTTTGCTTTAAGTGTGCCCCCTGCTGGTCCACTGTTTCACACAGAATCCCATCAGAGTTCCATGACAGGCAAGGGAAAGGGCTCTGAGAGATTGAGATAGGTTCATCTTCTCTAGCTGAGCAGGTAGGGACAGGTTTCCCTGATGAAATTTCACTCCCTGAGGAAGGGGACTTTGATGGCGGTAGGGGAGGAGAAACTGGGAAGGAGAAGAGAATCGTTTCCAATGGGAGGCACAGCAAAGGTAAAAATCAGAATAAAAGGAGTTCAATGTGTTGGGCAGATTTTAAAACATAGTTAAAGTCAAATAAGCAGGGAGCAGACTGTCACAAGAGGAGCCTGGAAAGATCCATTTTGTGATCTTTTTCAAGAGAGACTACCACGTATCTATTATCATGCTCCCCTTTTTTGATCCTTGGCATCTCCTTTCCGGAGGCACACAGAGTGTGGCACCCAGCCACGCCCTCCACCCATCAAATTATATCACACCCATGCAGCTGATAAAACGTGGTCACACGGAGAAATTACTATGCTAATGAGTCGCTTCAGCTGATGAGTTGTGGAAGTCTTCGCAGACTACAGAGCCCATAAACTCTATAGACAGCCTGAGTTCAAATTTGATGTTTCTCCCTGATTTGTAAAGCTTTCCTCACCAGGCTTTTGGGAAAACTTAGCAAGACCATGAAAGTGCCTGATCAGAGGGCCTAGAGTGTCAGAGCAGGATAGCCTTAGCTAGCGTTTGCATTTTGATGAGGGCACAAAGCTCTAGGAAGAAGGAAGAGATCCTGGTGGCATTTTGGGTGAAAGTTAGCTGGAAAAGGGATTATGTATTTTGTTCATCTTGGATTCCCGTGCAGATCTCCAGCTTGGCACACTGAAAGGCCAGGTTTACTATCTCATGAAGTGAACCAAGACACACTCATAAATCAAGTTGCCTGCCTTGGACAGAAATGACAGTATTTATCCCTTGGAGGGGGCATTAAATGTGTGGCGTTCTTCTGTCTTTCTTAAGTGGCTTACGTTTACTTTTGTTAATGAACATGAAAGGCTTTTGCAATTTTTTTAAAGCATTTTTTAAATTTAAACTTAAAAATTCACTGAAGGATTTTTCAATGAATTTTTCAAGGCTTGGATATTTGAAATGCTTTCCTTGACTTGCAAATTTTGGATGTTAAAGTTATTTCACTCCCTTTATTACATACTATGGACATTTTTCTTTTGCAGCAGCATGTATTACTACTAAACAAAGGATAACAATCAAAGTCACCAAATAAATTGTGACCTGTTGCATATATAGTTCTTTTTTTTTTTTTTTTTTTTTAAAGATTTTATTTATTTATTTGACAGAGAGAAATCACAAGTAGATGGAGAGGCAGGCAGAGAGAGAGAGGGAAGCAGGCTCCCCGCTGAGCAGAGTGCCCGATGCGGGGCTCGATCCCAGGACACTAGGATCATGACCCGAGCCGAAGGCAGCGGCTTAACCCACTGAGCCACCCAGGCGCCCCGCATATATAGTTCTGATAGAGACTATATGCCTGTGTTGGGGAAAGGGAGCCCAGAATAATGAGAGGAGATCCACAGTTTTAAAGCCAGAAGGAGAGAAGAGTCACATCCACTATTAACAGCTTCACAAAGAGGGGTGCCTGGGTGGCTCAGTGGGTTAAAGCCTCTGCTTTCAGCTCAGGTCATGATCCGGGTCCTGGGATCGAGCCCTGCATCGGGCTCTCTGATCAGCAGGGAGCCTGCTTCCTCTTCTCTTCCTGCCTCTCTGCCTACTTGTGATCTCTGTCTGTCAAATAAATAAATAAAATCTTTAAAAAAAAAAAAAAAAGCTTCAGAAAGGAAGAAAGAAGAAGTACCATTTAAAAGGTAGGGACCAGTGGCTCTCAGCCATCAATGTGCCTCAGAATCACTTGGAGACCATCTAAAAACATGCAGACACCCCTGTTCTCTGCTAGAGATCCTGAGTCCATGTGCTGGGGGCAAATACCTGCATATTTGTGATTTTGTAAAGGACCCCCAGGTGATTCCGATGTGTAGTCAAGGTTAAGAATGACTACTATAGCTAGATAGGTATGGAGATTTGGGATATAGGAGGTTATTCACTCTTGGGGAGACTCATGGAAGAGATGACACTTTACATGTATATAATTGTAAGATGAAAGTGGGCATAATCTAAGTGATGTCACCCTTATAACCAGCCCCAGATAAGCACATAAGTATTGGTCACCCTTAACTGAAGAACCAGACATGATAACCACCCCATATAAGATATTAGAGATGCTCAAAGACAATAACCAAACACAAAAGTGCAAGGAGGCACCAGACAGTCTACCAAATGAGAGTAAGGCACTGTTTGATGGAAAACAGAAAGGGAAAGGGCTTAAGACTATTGCAAGTTTAGCAGGTGTAGGATCCTGACGCTCTAGAACTAAAAAATGGCAAAATGGAAAAGCACATCCCATTGTTACTGGAAATGCAAATTTCAGTTGAGAAAAGGGGGTGGGTGGATGACGTGAATATGGCAGCGGTACTGATGACACCATGCATTGTCTGCCTTGAGTATCCCAAAGTGAAAGAGGGAGGGAGCTCTGACTGCTGCTCTAGGCTTCTGCTTAGCTGAGAAGGTGAAGCAACCCTCCAAACTCGACCATTCAACACTCTGCGTTTCCGTCTCTTTCCATTTGGCTTCTGTCACACATCTGCTTTCATCGGAAGTACCGGAGTGGCAATGAGCATCTTGGGAATGGCACTAAAGTTGGAGATACATTTAATGTTGATTTACTGAATTGTATTTATGTGGTTCATAGTCATTTCCATGAAGTGATGTGAAGGTACTGAGTCAGAAGTCCTATCTCAATAAATACCTGTCCTGTAGTAACGTAAGGGTCTTAATAAATTGTATATTCCAATTCAGAAGGTCTAGAGCATTTTTATTCTAGAGCATTTCCTCTGAGCATCCTGAACATAAGACTTGCCCACCACATCACATGATGCCATTGTTTCTTAGTGGATTATAATAAACTACCTGCCTTAGAATTACCTGGGGCCTTTTCTTTAAAGTGCTGGCTTCCTGGCTCTCACCCCAGATTTATTCATTCAGAATCTCTCTGATAGGTTCTATTAAGTGCATTTTAACAAGCCCTTTGTTATGCTTCATAGCATCCAGCAGCCATTGCTCTGACTTCACCCATGATAAACCACTCAAAGTATTGCTATGGTACCTTTCTCTTCCCTGCCCCCAGGCCTTTGCCTACACTGGAGCCACCAACGTCTTTATCCATTATCATTCTTCACCTGCAGTGTGTACATTCCATCTGCATTATTTCTACTAAGCCTTGGCCCTCTGGGTCCCCTGCCAATAGACAATGAATACACTTCTGTGCTGCCTTCAAGCCTTCTGTGAATACCTTGATCCCAATATTATGGCTACTTGCATGTCTCCCTCACAGCCTGTGAGCTACTTGAGGCCAGGTAGTCTCAAGTAGCTCACAGGCTGTGAGGGAAACATGCAAATAGCCATAATATTGGCTACATAATATTATCATTTATATATCATGGACATTACACAGTACCAGGGATGGATAAATGGATGAATGGATAGGATGAAGAGAGAGACAGAGAGAAACAGAGAATGAATAATCACAGGTAGATCAGTCTTACACCAATGATTATGATGCCTTCTCAATGCTTTCTGCCATTTTCCCTATTTCTTCTTAATCCCAGCTCCCACATATTTTCTGTTTCCTTCTTTGTCAAGTCAGATGAAAAAGTTAGCCCTATTTCTTTTTCTACCAAAGTATCCTGAAAGCAAGTTAGAATTTTCTGGAAGACAAGGAACCAGGAAAGCAGCCACATCAGAACTCCTGCCTCATCACCAATCCACCTCCTTAGTGCCCTCTATAGTCACTGCCCAGAGAGGCCAACTTAGTTCCTCCCAAATATGCAGAACAAATACACCAAATACTGAGACATGGGTAATCAACAACATTTCCCTCTATTGCATCCTAATCGAACCCTCAAAATTTTAGGGATTTACCCATCAAAGCAACTGTGTGCTTCAGAGGACCTCCCCTACCCCAACTCTGGGGACAAGCTTGACTTATCAAAGGGCAAGTGATTGACACATAGCACCAAGTGACCCAATGCAGGCCAATAAAGTGGTAAGAGAAGGTTTCATGAGGGACTTCTAAGAAAAGTGTCCTCATTCGTAGGAAATAACCCAAAGAAAGATTGTCTCTTCCCTCAGCCATGGTGGTTTGATAGGACACCTAGAAGTGACAAAAAATTGAGTCCTGACCAATGGATTATAATAGAGATGATGTTGATGGCTTCTAGGCCTGGCCTCTAAAATGTCCTGCTTGATCCTCCATATTCCTTCTCTTTCTCCATCTGCAGGCAGGATCAAGCTAGGGTGCTTCCAAAACCATGTTCAAGATGGCAAAACTACAGCATAGAGGAAGCTAAGGTCCTTGGATGTAACAAACATCCATTTCCATAGAATGTTTACATGAATGAATAGTAATATTGCACTGTGTTAAGCCACCAAGGTCTCAAGACTAGTTTGTTATGACATATTATAGACGGACTATGGCTTCCCCAAGTCATACGTTGAAAACTAATACTCAAAGTGATGGTATTTGTAGGTGTGCTTTTGGGAGGTGATTAGGTCATGCGGATGAAGCCCTCATGAATGGGATTAGTGCCCTATTAGAAGAGACCAGAGAGCTAGCCCTCTCTATCTCTTTCCACCACATAAGGATACAAGTTCAATAGTCTGCAACCCAGAAGAGAGTCCTCAACAGAACTATATTGGCATCCTGATCTAGCACTTCCAATATCCAGAGCTATAAAAAGTAAATTTCTGTGGTTTTCAAGCCACCTGGGCTATGGTATTTTGTTAGAGCAGTGCATGCAGACTAAGACCTAGGACATGGCTTCACTTCAACAGACAGTACAACTAAATTCCTTGAGTGTTGAATCAACCAAACCTGAAGTCCATCTTTCTCTAGGCTTCCTTTCATGAGCAAACTTTTTTCATCGTTAAGTCCATTTGGAGCAGGTTCATTTCTTACCTTTAACCCAAGACACTGGAAAAGAGACGTTTGTATCTCTACCGCTCCTACTTTTATATTTGTACAAACAAACTCATCAAGATATTTACAGAACCAAGGCCAGGACCTACTCTGTTAAAGAAGTATAGGAGTATAGGAGAAATCATTTTTTTCACTCCCCAGAAATGGTCTGCTTTCTAAACCTCACTTGTGATCTTCTGCCCCCTATTAGCAAAACTTACTTCTGTGCTTATTTTTGCTTGATAAGTTCAGTAAATTCTCCTAACCAGCATCCTGTTCTAGTTAGCCAATGACCTAAAGCAATGTGGGATTTAACAGTAGGCATTCTGGAATACCTCTCCAGATAAATTGATTGATCAGAACTCCTTGAGCAGTCCCCTCAAATCGAACAAAAAAATAGATTTTCTCCTGAGTCTTTTCTTCTATATTCTTTGTTCAGTGGCCTCCCTTAGGAGAAAAGCCTTTGTGATACTACCCCCATTCTTTTGTGGCACATTTTTATCTGCCCCCAGACAAAGGACCACAAACTTGGCCTTTCTCCCACTACAAGGGTTCCATCCTTCTCAGCCTGGTGGTTCCCATGTCCCAGTGAGGACATGGTGCTTGGTGTCCAAGCACCACTCCAAGGTCTACCAGACTACCTCAGTCAGTCTTTCTGCAGATACAGCACATGTAGAGAGGAAGCAAAATATTCTAAACAAGCAAGATGCTTGGATTTGCTTATATTTATTACAATGCTGTGGATATGCTTAGCATTCATCTATATATTCTCCCTTCTTGTGGTATTTTCCTTTATGAAATGAAATGATTTTTTGGAGCTCCAATGCATTTTCTAAAACCTTGCCTCCCTACTCCCTTCCCACATTAGAGCTCATCGCTTCCTCCTTTATGAATCCTATTGTGGTATCTACTGTCCTTTGACATGTTCATCAGTGCAGCAGGGTCTGGGGTTAGGAGCTTGGACCTTAGAGCCAGAATACTTTGGCTTGTTTCTGGTTCTATCCCTCACCATCTTTGTAACATTGGACAAAGTAACCTCTTGGGACCTCAGTCTCCTTTCCTGTAGAAAAGGATAATAAAACTGACTTCATCAGGTAGTGGTGAACATTAACTGCAGAAATTTCCTTAAAAGAGTATTCAGGGAGCACCTGGGTGGCTCAGTGGGTTAAGCCTCTGCCTTCAGCTCAGGTCATGATCTCAGAGTCCTGGGATGGAGCCCCACATGGGGCTCTCTGCTCAGCAGGGAGCCTGCTTCCCCCTCTCTCTCTGCCTGCCTCTCTGCCTGCTTGTGATCTCTCTCTGTCAAATAAATAAATAAGAATCTTTAAAAAATAGAAATAAAATAAAATAAAAAGAGTGTCCAGAACAGGGGCACCTGAGTATCTCAGTTGGTTAAGCATCCAACTGATGATTTTAGCTCCGGTCATGATCTCATGATTGTAAAACCAAGCCCTGTGTCTGGCTCTTCAGTAGGCATAAAACCTGCTTAAGATTCTCTCTCTTTGGGCACCTGGGTGGCTCAGTGGGTTAAGCCACTGCCTTCGGCTCAGGTCATGATCTCAGGGTCCTGGGATCGAGTCCCGCATCGGGCTCTCTGCTCAGCAGGGAGCCTGCTTCCCTTCCTCTCTCTCTTTGCCTGCCTCTCTGCCTACTTGTGATCTCTCTCTGTCAAATAAATAAATAAAATCTTAAAAAAAAAAAAAAAGATTCTCTCTCTTTCCTTCTCCCCATTCCTCCCCCTGTCCCAGGTCTGTCTCTCCCTCTCCAAAAAGAGAGTGCCCAGAAGAGTGTGGCAATGTAAGTGCTCAATAAATACCCATGTATTTGTATATCTCTCTCAACCCTTTTAGGATAGTAAGGCCCTTGAGGTGAAGAACAAAATCTTAGCCATCTTGTATTCCCAGTGGGAGGCCCTACATAATGCTTTGTGTGTGTTGGTTGAATGAATGAATGTCCTGAATGAATGGAAAATAATTAACTGAATGAGTCTCTGGGAAGGTCTATGGCCAAGAAGCAATTACTTAGAGATTTTCCCACTAAAAATCAGAGCTTTATAGCCAGAGAATCGCCTTTGTGTCATATGTTATAACCCAAGACAAACTTGGTTTAGTTTTCTCTGCACCCGTGAGCTTTCTGAAGCCTTTTCTGCTTCAACCGTCACCTCCAACCCCTGTACACTGCTCCCTGGCAGGGGTGAAAACGTTTCCCCTCACCCCCATCCAACCACAAGAAAATGGTTAAGTGGGGCACCTGGGTGGCTCAGTGGGTTAAGCCGCTACCTTCAGCTCAGGTCATGATCTCAGGGTCCTGGGATCGAGTCCCGCATCGAGTTCTCTGCTCAGCAGGGAGCCTGCTTCCCTCTCTCTCTCTGCCTGCCTCTCTGCCTACTTGTGATCTCTACCTGTCAAACAAACAAACAAATAAATAAATAAATAAAATCTTAAAAAAAAAAAAAAGAAAATGTTTAAGTGAGTCAACTCATACTATGGGGTCACTAAAAAGATGGGTTAGATACCTTATCCTTCTATGAAAAGATATTTGTAATTAACTATTAAATGATAAAATCAAGTTATCAAACTGCATTATGGAGTCCCATTTAGGTAAAACATACATCTTATATACTACATGACCAGACCCATGGTTTTCAACTACACCCCAGAACTTTAAAAATGATCCCTGCCCATGCCTACTCTAGAACACTTGATCAGAATCTCCAGGGATGATTCTAGAATCTCCAGGGGTGAGGTACAGCCATTAGTATTCTTTAAAAGCTCCCCAAGTGATTTTAATGATATATACTGATATGTTATCAGTGGCTGTCTCTGCCTGGCAGGATTGTTGGTGTTTTTACTTTCTTCCCTTATCTCTTTTTTTTTTTTTTCCACCTATAAACATGTATTGCTTCTCTGATAAGGGGGGGAAAAAACATACACAATCAAAGCGAAGCGGGGAGGAGGATAGAGAGGCCATTTTTAATACAGGCTAACCCCTTACTGGCAGGGAGGGAGCTGTAACACTTGTATGCTGCGCTGTTTAAATTGCCATTCCACACAAACTCATAGGAGGGGCCCGGGGCAAAAACACACCAACGTACTGCAAATCAATGCCAACCGGTGGAGAGATAATTAAACGATAAGCTGGCAGGTCTAAAACACTGGACTCATTTTTGAAGTTTATTAACCTTCTTGTTGGGTAAAGCCCAGCTTTCACTGTCAGACGCCATCAGATCTTGACCCAAAGAAGACACATGGGGTGCACAGGAGTCCCCTGACAGTCCCTAAGACTGTCTGACAATAGAGCGGATGCCAATGGCTACTATATGGACAGACAAATCCGATCCTTCCTGATGCCCGGAATTCAAAATTAATCTCTGAGTTTCTCTAGGTGGTCATAAATTCTAGTAGTGGGATGGGTAGGGAGATCTGAGAAAGCCCATCAAAAATATTGGCAGGGCCTGTGGCAAGAGCAAACTGTAGGTCTATTTTATATGGCAATCTAACAAACCATCAAATAAAAGGAGACTGAAGAGACGTGGCAATCAAAGGTAATAGGTGGCCCAGGACTAGATACTCTGGCTATAAAGGACATTAATGGAACAACGGACAAAATTTGGCCTGGGCCTATTGATTAAATGTAGTCATTTATTAATGTTAATTTCCTGGTGTTGAAGGTTGTATTGTAGCTATGTAGTGAGAACCCCCTTGTTGAGGTCAAATATACTCTGGTTATTGGGGGATGATTGGACACTATGTTTACAACTGAATGTGAAGTGCTTCAGGGTGGGGGGAAGTTCATTGTATTGTGTCTTCAACTTCCTAATAAGATAGACATTTAAATATTGTTTTAAAATCACTCCTAACCCTGAAATTCCCCTGTTATTGACATGACTAGTTCATTCCACTAGAAGAAAGCATTATCTTCTCTTGACTCCTCTTTTTAAACTTCTAATATTCCTGATGGGGATTAACACATTCTATTACCTATAATTCATTCATTCATTCATTCAACAAAATTTCACCCATCTATTCAAGCAATATTTTTAGCACCCATTATGCGTCAAGGACTCTGCTAAGCAACACGGATATGTTGGTGAACAAAATTTGTCTTGATCCCTGCCTTTTTAAGCTGTTGATCTAGTAAATAAAAGACACACAAGTCAATCCAAGAGCCACAAAAATAACTATAGAATTCCAATCATAATCAGTATGGCAAAGCAACAAGGGTGCCTGGGTGGCTCAGTTGGTTAAGCATCTTACACTGGCTCTGGTCCATGATTCCAGGGTCCTGGGATGGAGCCCCACGGTGAGCTCCCTGCTCAGTGGGGAGTCAGCTTCTTCCTCAACCTCTGCCCCTCTCTCCACTCACGTTGGCTCACTCTCTCTTTCTTTCGCTCTCTCACTCTTTCTCTATCTTTCATATAAATAAATAATATTGCAAAAAAAGTACAATTTCATGACAGAATATAATAGAGGAACTGACTTTAACTGCGGGCAGTGCAGATAAAAGGGTGAATGGAATATACACTTAGAGCGTGAAAAAGGAAAGACATATAAAATAGCTTCATTATGATGTGCTAAGTCTAATAAGAGTAATGTGAAAAAAAATACATTGGGAGATCACAGGAGGACTTGATCTTAATATAAAGATCAGGATATAGAGTAAGTGCCACCTGATCCAAATTTTTTTAAATGGGTAAAAAAAATTTTTTTTTAATGAGTAGATAAGGAAGTGCATGCAAGAGACTCATATAAGCAAAGGCAGTGGAGGTATTAGGGTTAGGTGGGAGACAAGGTCTTGTTAAGAAAGAGGTAAATGGGGGCGCCTGGGTGGCTCAGTGGGTTAAGCCGCTGCCTTTGGCTCAGGTAATGATCTCAGGGTCTTGGGATCGAGTCCCACATCGGGCCCTCTGCTCAGCAGGGAGCCTGCTTCCTCCTCTCTCTCTGCCTGCCTCTCTGCCTACTTGTGATCTCTGTCTGTCAAATAAATAAATAAAATCTTTAAAAAAAAAAAAAAGAAAGAGGTAAATGTCACAGTGCACCTGCTATACAGGCTCTTTGACAAAGGATGGCAGGAGCTATGGCTTCAGGGACAGATCAGGAGTGGATTGAGAGGGACCAAAACTGTGGAGCCATTGAAAGCCTTGAACAGTGGAATTAAAAAGCTACTTCTTTGTTTGAAAGTAACCACAGTCATCCAGAGAACCGAGATTCCAAAATGTTGAATGAATAAATGACTAAATAATCAAGTCCTACACCTATGAGACTGACTGTTAGACTCCTGAGAAAAGTGCAAGAGAGAATGAAACGTTTATTGCTGATGTGGTCACCACAATATTAGATGACACAACCTCATTTACCAATACTCACCCCACTATCAGAAAGGGCAGAATTGTCCCAACTCCCACCCACAAGGAGCTCCAATTAATGCCTGAAGTGAACCTCTCAGAATCCCTCCCACAGACCTGTTCCAATGAACTATATATAGATTGCTGTGAGATGCTGCGGTCTCTAGGGTCATTTTTATACAGATGGTTTCTACCTATAAATACAGGAGGGGGCACATCAAAATATGTTAATTCACATGATCAAGAGTCAGAACTCTATATCACAAATGACAGAAATTCAACCATAACTCTTCTAAGCAAAAGGGAATTTATAGGGTCATAGAAACGAGGAATCCAAAGGTTCAGAGACTCAGGCATAGTTTGATCCAGGGGTTCAAGCAAAATCAAAGAAATCTCTATCACCTTGCCATTCTTAGATCGTCCTGAATCTGTTTGGCTTCATTTTCAGATACGTTCTATTCTCTCTTTGTGGAAGTACTAGTGGCTTCACACTCCTACCTGCATGTTTAGAATTTTCAGTAGTGATGGATCAAGTACACATCTATAAACCGATCATAGTGTCTAGAGAGATGGGTTTGTCTAATTGGCAGATTTGAGTCAGTGGCTACCATGGAGTAAATGGCTCCTCACAGGAAAAAATAAAGTCAGAAAGTTCTGCTTCCAGAGGAAACAGGATGATGAGGTCCCAAGCAAACCAAAGCAACAAATATGAGAGATTTGGCAAAGTGGCTCCTGCTTTTCTGCTCCACGCTCCTTATAATATGCCCTACTGGATGCCAGAGGCAGGCAAGCTAGAAACCACCCACCCCAGATTCCCTTATAGCTCAGATGTGCACATGGCAGCATCTGCCAGCAGACACACTCATGCAAAATTTAGCAGCTTATGCTGTTTATCCCGCAAGTGCATTCATGGAGGCATTTTGGTGAGATAATTATAGACAGTTCCCAGCTTCATAGGTAGCAAGGAGAGGAGTTCAGGGCGAATAATTTGCTAGTAAGGGTCACAGCCAACAGCTGTGGTACGGTTGTCTAATCATGGCCGAGGTTGCAGCTCCCTCGGTAAACCACTTCCGCAATATAGTTCTGGAGACCTGCCATGAAAGGCCAGCCCACGGCCCGATCCTTCAGTCTGTCCAAGCATTTTGCAAGCCACTACTCTTAGTTTATTCAATCCTTTTCTATTCAATTTGGTTATCTTCTGTCATCTGCAGCTGGACCCTGACCAATACATACAGTAATGCACTATAATTTCTGAACAGAAATTATAAACAAAACAAACATTCTTCTGAATTCTTCACATGAACGATGGAATCATGGAATCCAATTCAGTAGTTATTCTGTACCTCTCGTCAGCTCTTTCCATTACTGATGGACCCCAACAGTTTGAGATCTACATTTTTATTCCGACAATTTACAGCTCACTAATGCTCTCTTGAACCATACCTAATTTTTTGTTAAACTCATCTCTTACGATGTTAATATTAGGGATGCTGGGGTGGTTCAGTCAGATGAGGATCCCAGGTTCTGGGATCAAAACCCACGTCAGGCTCCCTGCTCAGCAGGGAGTCTGCTTCTCCCTCTGCATGCTGCTCCCCCAGCTTGTGCTCTCTCTCTCTCTCTCTCTCTGTCAAACAAATAAATATTTTTTTAAAAGATGTTGATTTCAATTACCATGGTTTTCAATTCCCATATTTGTGTTTGGTTCTTTGTAAAATCCATTGTGTCGTTTTTCCAGTTTCCTGACAAGATGTTTAACTTTTCAAGCATAGCTATTTTAAAATGTGTATGATCTTCCCGACATTTGGTAGGGCCTATCTCCATTATCTGTTGTTCTGTCTGTAATTAGTCATTGTAGCCTCCTTGTAGGCGTGATTATCTGTGGATATAAATATAACTGCCTATAAGTTTAAAAGGTGTCCACAGAAATAATTTGAGAACTCAAATCATGTTCCCTTCTTGCAAAGAGGATCTTTCATTTTCTTTTGTCAGGCAACTAGAGGCAGTAGGAATCTAGAATCACCTCCATCCAATCTAAAGAACCACCCAGGTAAAGCAAAGATGAGCTGTAGACTCTTTTTTTTTTTTTCTAATTAACATATAATGTATTATTTGTTTCAGGGGTACAGGCCTGTGATGCATCAGTCTGACACAATTCACAGGACTCATTATAGACCCTTAAAAGGCCAGATTTACTCCTGGTTCACATGTTTCTAAAGAGGAGCTCTTTATGTTTCCAAACTAGTTCTCTACCCTCAGAGGGTCCTGCACTCTCACTTTCATCCTCGGGGCCCCTGAGACTACCAGAGTGCAAGCCCTTGGGTAAGCCTTTTAGGACCAGTGAGGGCACCTAGAGTTAAAGCAACCAAAAACATGAGTTTCACCTCTCTAGAGTGGTACTATTTCCTACATCTTGGCCCCAAAATTTCTCATAACCTAGTTAGCTCTCCTAAACCTTCAAACAGAGTCATATATATACATACAAACATATAAATATATATATTTTTTTTCTCCAGATATCTGGCTCTCATTAGCAGAAGGACTGTTCCAAACTACAAAATCTGCCATAATCCAGGGGCCTATGACTTTTCTGGAATCTAGAGGTAGCTTCTCAATCTCAGTATAACTCAGATTATACAGAAACTCAACAGAGAACGAGAAACTTGTATAGAATGTTCCAACTCTTTTACTGTAAGTGGTAGAAATCAGCCCAGGTGCATGTGAGGAATGAACCAACCATTCTGAGGAAGTTAATAGCTAAGAAATTTTGCCTTTCCTCAGACAAACTCTCCTGTCAGGGAGCATTCTTTTTATGGTACAACAGGCAGTTTTCACACGTGAGGCAGCTGCTAGAAATGACTTCATTACAACAACTGCTCTGCTTTCTCCTCACTCCTAACAAGCTAAGAGGTTCTGGAATGGTGCTCCCAGGAAGCTTGTGTTTTGTTTTTGTTTTTTCTCTTGTCATATTTCATTTTTAGTCAAGACAGAAAAGATGTGTTTGGGGTGAAAACAATTTTCTCCCAATGAATAAAAAAAAGGAAGGAAGGGGCTCAACTCAAACATGTTTTATGGAGAAATTAAATTTTAAAGACAAAAGAAACTTGATCATCTTTTGTATGTCTTGCTTGGCATTTTGCAAAGAAACAAACAATCAAAAACATTCCTCCAGAGGGGGTTTACGCCTACTTTTAGTACCAAAATTCTGACCTGGTCCAACCCCTGGTCTCTTCACAATCACTTGAGAAATTACTTGCTTCTGTCATAACACTGAGGGGTGACAATCACAGAGCTGAAAGCCATTTGAGCAGTGGAAAATCACGAAATAGCAACAAGGGAAGCCCCAGATTTTCTGGTTTGGTGTTAAGAGAAAAAAAAATTTTTTATTCCGTTCTACAAGAAATAGGGTCCCTCCAGGCTTTTGCTCTGGCCAACAGATTCATCACGGCTGAAAAGTCAAAGAGGGGCTCCCACAAAAACCCTCAGTGCTGTGGTGTTGATTATATTTGTTAACAACCAAGGATAAAATACTGGTTGCCATGTTGCAGAGATCACACAAAATGATCCATGGAAGGTAATAATTTTTAACAGGCTTGTGGGGAGGGCAAGAGACACTGGTCATCAGAGTTGCCCAGAAAAAAGAGAGTTATTATTTGTTGTTAACGAGAGGCCCTACAAATTCCTGACATAAAAGTGATATACAGAGCAATGTAACAGTCCAAGGATTAAGAAATTAAAAGTCGAATAAAATGAAAATACATAAATGTCTAGGACTTTGAAAGTTAGCTTTTCCATACGAGTGTATGTAATTTTAAAAAAAATTTTTTTCCTCCTACAAAGGTGGAGTAAAAGTGAGCTCGATACCCAGCTTTGTCACTCACTAGTGGTATGAGTTTCACAGCCGTTCTGCACCTCAGTTTGCTCATCTCTAAAGTGGGGCTAATGGTGGTTGCCATCCTCCCAGGCACGTAATGAGCTTCCAACAGTCTTTGGCATGGACTAAGCCACCAGCATCATTATTGTTGATACCACCGCGTTATTATTAAGTCAGCTTGCCATAAAATCCGAAGTACAAATGACAAAATGAAGTGGCCCCCATCAGACTGCTATTAGCCAAGGAGGAAGAAAAGTACAGCATTCTCAAGCATTCTGATAAAACTTTTTTTTTTAAGATTTTATTTATTCATTTGACAGAGACGGAGATCATAAGCAGACAGAGAGGCTGGCAAAGAGAGTGGGAGAAACAGGCTCCCCGCTGAGCAGAGAGCCCAATGTGGGGCTCGATCCCAGGACCCTGAGATCATGACCTGAGCCAAAAGCAGGGGCTTAACCCTCTGAGCCACCCAGGCACCCCTGATCAAACATTTTTAAGTCAAGATCCACTACTTCAGATCCAATAGTGTTAAGGAAAAATGTCTCGCTAACATTTTCTACTGAAAAGCTTAATTTTTAAAAAAAGTGCTTTTAAACAGATAAAACAATGGAAAGCAGATTATATAGGCTGAATATGACTAATTCCCAGAGAAACTTAAGTCTGTGTGCCCAGTTCAGTTATGCAAAGGTGACTCTGCACTCCAACTATTAAGAGAATAAAGAATATGTGGCCTTGGCAGAGAGTTCTTTGCAAAAACAACTGTGTGGGTTCTCCGCCCATTTCTCTGACATTTCCATCTTCACATTCTTGGCAAAGTCAACATCCACATGCCCCTTCATCTGTATTGTTCCCAAGGATCTTAGTGGCTTACTCTGCTGGATAAGATGCAGAGTTTGGGGGTGCCTGGGTGGCTCAGTGGGTTAAAGCCTCTGCCTTTGGCTCAGGTCATGATCCCGGGGTCTTGGGATTGAGCCCCACATCGAGCTGTCTGCTCAGCAGGGAGCCTGCTTCCTCCCCTCTCTTTGCCTGCCTCTCTGCCTTCTTGTGATCTCTGTCAGATAAATAAATAAAATCTTAAAAAAAAAAAAAAAAGATGCAGAGTTTGGGTCTTTTCACATGTACATGGCAAGACCTCTCCTTGATTGGAATGAAACTGGAAAGGGATATTATTGTCTGTGTAACTCAAAAAGCCAAGGGGTCTATGGGCATCAGCACTGTGGAATTCAGGTGCTCAAATGACATCCATTAAGAATCAGTTTTTGTCATGTTTAAATTCTTTTTTTCCAAGATTGTGGCTGGCTCCACTCACATTAGCAACCTGACCACCAGATGCTGATCTACTTGGCAAAAGCAGCCAAAAAAGAGAAAACTCATTTTGCTAATACGCCCATTATACATCTTGGAGCTAATTCTTACTGGATTGACTTGGGTCTCAAGCCCATGACTGAACCAGTCACTGTGCCAAGGGAAAAAAAATACTTAGCCACACCTCAATTACATGCCCATTCCAGATAACGGGATGTAAGTGTCAATCATCTTCAGACTACCCATCTAACTGTGGGTACAGCAACCCAAAAGGAAGAGATGTGTTCCACTGGCAGAAGGGATACTGTGCAACAGAATAATAATTGTTGCATGCACCATGTTTCCCTGATTCGGACCCATTCTCTTCTCTGACTCCTCCAGACACTCCCTGCCAATGAAGCCCAGTGGATACCCTTTCTCATCTCCATCCTTCATAAAGGCAATCTTCACTCATCCTGTAAGACTGCTCAGTGATTACTTCCTTTAAGAAGTCTTCCCTGACTATTCACGTCACCATAATTCTAGGCTGCAGTAGGAGCTCCCAGTGATCATGTAATTCCCTTTGCTTCCATCATGGTACTTACACACTTACTTGCCAATCTCTACTCCTTAACTTCTTTAGCACAGAGACTATCTAACTTATTTTCCTATGCCCCAAACTTAGCACAGTATTTCACATACAGTGAGCACTCAGCCTATGCTGAGCAAATAAATCAATGATAAAAATTTCAACATAAGTTCAGATGCTGAAACATTTTACACACATAAACACGAATGCAAAACACACAGATGGTACTCAAAATAGCTAACGACATACAAATTTACAAACCAATTAGAAAGGATGCTGGCTATGGGGCTTGGGCAGAGGAAAGGATGCACTCTCCAGGAGGCAAGTATTAACACTTCAGTTGCTGGATCGTGGGAAGACCAAAGGGTTCCAGGGGTGGCAAGAGGAGCACTGAAAGGCATCAGCCATGTACTGAGTTTTACAGAAATATTTCAATATTTCATCAGCTGGTAGAGTTGTGTATATTGGTAATTACCACCTGTCTAGGTATTCGTGTGTATTTGTATGTACAATAGCTAATATACATGTGTGCATGAAATATAAGATCTCCCTCAGTTTGCATTTTATACATTCTCATATCCTAAAACTTCCAGAGGTATTAAGGCACGTATCCAGATTTCTGAGAACTGCATTTTCACCTGGAAAGACACTAGAACTCTCTTTCCCATGATCCTTTCCACCAAAGAAGCACCAGTTCTGACTTCAGCTCCCAAAGCAACAGGCCCCAAAAGTTCCCTTGGAGATGGCTCAGGGATGATGCCAGTCTCCACGGCACCGGCTCCTCTCATAAGCAATCCAGTCATACTCCTAGCCTTCCTCCAAACTTACATTCATTTCCCAAGAGTTTAAAACCCTCCTCTAAAAAGATGGAACAAACATTAGGAGCCAAGTGATCCAAAGGTGACCGGGTATGGGAAAACCTTCAGGAAAGCTAATTTTGCATTCACAAAGGAGGCAGCAGTGGTCAGGTTCTGCCGGTGGGTGAATTTACAACGTATAATTCTTTCAGAATGAGATATGCAAATTAAATCAATTAAATCCTGGCTGTGCTTGGCCATTCTAATGCGCACACTCATCGCCACATTAATTGAAACGGCGCTGAAGGAGCCTTAAATTCAGGGTAATAAGTTGTGTCTGAGATAATCAACAGGCAATGCATTCATATTAGGGCTGAGTAGGAAGAGCTGATTCTAAATCATTCAGGAATCCAGCATCGCATGTGAGAGAGGCTAGTCATGGGGTGCTGATAACCAAAAAGGAGCTCCGTTTTTCAATTCTATTAGCAAGAGGCACAATTCGCTCGAGAGAGAAGCTATTTTTCTCTCCTCTGGACACTGAGCAGTCATGAGGGTGAGGAAGAACAGTGACTGAGACCTTAACTAAGCAAGAACTCAAGGGAATGAAATTTCAGAATAAAACCAGACCAGTAGCTAGAAGTCAAGCCAGAAAATGACTCTATACTCTATACAGGCACACACACTACCCATAGCTCAAGACACAAAGCTGGGTGTTACTCTGGACTCCTCCCATTCTAACTATTCCTTCCCAAAAGCCAATACATCACTAGGTTCTCTTTTTCCTGCCTTCTCATTATACCCTTTAACCATCAGCCTCTCCTGACCTGCATCAGCCCCACTACCCCAGACCAAGCCATTACCATGCCTCCCCTAGACTTTCATTATTGCTCTCTCATTGGTTTGCCTGACTCTTGTAGTAGAAGCCATATAGGCTTTTATAAATAGAAATCTAATTCTGTTACCCTCTTGCTTTAAAACCCTTCAATGGTTTCCTGTTGTACATTGAGTAAAATCCAAATTCTGCATCATGATCAAGTTGGCCAAGCACAATAGGCTTCTTCCCGCCTCTAACTGGGACTGGAGGCCCAGTCTCCACATTGCTTCTCAGAGTTCTCTTCAACTCATACATTATCGCCACACTGGCCACCTTCCATTACTCAAACCTACCAAATTCTTTCCTCTCAATGCTGTTTCCTCTGCCTAGAACGTGGTCTCCTACTCCCATCAAGATTCATCCCCGACCTCTTTGTATGGCTGGCTCCTCTGATCTTACTGGTCTCACCCTGAATATGACCTCCTCTGTGAGCCCTTCTCTGACCACCTTACCCAAAGAACATTCCTTTTCTACTTGAAGCCCGATGCCATGCATTATCACCCTCCCAAAAAGAAAGTTTGACATCTTCTTCTAGGGATTGCACATTATCCCCTTAGCTTGTTTCAAGAGACTGAGAAACAGAAACCCCAAATTTTTACCCTGTCTGTCTTAAGGCTGTGGATGCTCCTGCAGTAGCAGTGAGAGATTAAATACTTGGAGATCTGCTCCTGCTGGGATCCATTTCCTCTATCAACAGGCACACTCCAAAAGGAATAACATTTGGATGGTGGGGGACCCACTTGAGCTGATTTGCCTTCAATCCAGTCAACAAGACAAGGCAATTTAGTCTCACATTTAGTACCACTTACTTTGCTAAGTACATTCTAACAGTTTTAATGACCTAACCCAGGGAGCACTCTGTCTACATATAAGTTGATTGGTTGAGAACTTCGATTTCCCCACCGGAGGCTTCACTATTAATCCATGATTTATTAAGCCATTAGTCAAAGATTTCAACACCCCAAACATGCTGTTATTAATACTCAAGCTACCTTCCAATGTCTTGCCCTTCTGTTCCATGTCTTGGAATGACTACTGGGAGCTGTTGCCTCTGGATATCTGCCCCAAGAGCCAGGGCATCCCCATCTCACCTCATGTTCTGAACATACTCTTCAGCCTTGAACTATGAATCATCTATCTTCAGAACACTTGGCAGAAGTACCAACACAGCCTTAACCAGCTTCTAGGCTTCTTCATTTGACACTACCCATCCTGGCCCTGAAAAGACTTTTAATATGCCCATTTTTCTCAACTAATTATGAGACTTGATCAAATTCATTTTCTGCAAACTCACTCATTTTTGCAAATATGCCTGAGCATGTGATACAGGAGGTGTGCATACAATGGATACCAACTCTTTGCCGAATGTGACCCATTGGATTGTTCATTTTTATAGTTGCTTCTAAGTATATTTTTTTAAACAGGATTTTACCTCTTTTTTTTTTTTTTTAATCTTGCTCTGGAGTTAAAAAAGTGAACTGTTGGGGGGAATTAAAACCAATTCATTGCCACTGCCATATCCTGTTAAAAAGATATTTTTTCATACCAAGACTAGTATAGGTAATAAGCAGTATTCTATAATTCAGCTTTCCTTCTTTCCTCTTTCTCTTTCAGCATTTATCCTCAAGTCAATCAGAATTCCTAGTTCCAAGAAATCAAAACCAACTTGCGATGTCTATAGGTAAAATGGAATTTAATGGACAGAAATTGAAAACTGACAGAATCAACCAGAGATCTGAAGAGCAAGGACTGGTAAATGTTAAGGAGGCATGAGAAACTGGGAACTAGGGTTTGGGGAATATCTGAGCAGTTACTACCACCACAAACCTCAAAAGACAGCCGTGCTTACTGCTGAGGCTGCTACCTAAGTGAAAGCTAAGGGAGCCTTCTTCTTTATATCCTCTGCTCAAGATATAAAGTCCTTGGTGAGAGAATATGATGGGTTGAGCTGTGCACATTCCTGGAATGGAAAACTGGCCCCAAGAATGAATGCTATGGTGCATTGCAAGCTCCTCCTTTCAAGACCCAGGCCCTCAACCCCCAGCTGTTGGGGATGTCGCCTACAGATGGCTCCCTCCTAAATAGCCATCCTCCACTGGGAAGAGCTACCTCACCCAAGATACCTCCTCAACAGGAGGCATCCTGTATTCAATGCCTGGTGGATACAGGAACACAAGGGTGTTCCTGGCCCCTATGCCTCAATTTGGGATATTTCTGAAAGGCCATCCCAGACCCAGAGCTCTGCATAGAGCTGGCTGCCATGTCAATGCAAACTATATCATTGTTCAACTTCATCCTCTCCCGGCCCTGTTTTCTTCATTCCCTTACAGGTCTTGTTCCTAAGAATGCTCCTATGGGCAAGTAACTGTCTCAGGGTCTGTCTTCAACCTATGACAGCCCCCCTCAGTTTCCCAAAAAGAACTATACTTAATAGGAAAGTCTGTCATAAATATGGCAGAACGTGAATACTGGGTGACCAAAGTTAATGACATATGTTCACTACTTGTCCAAGTACTTTTCTGTGTCCAGAGCAGACACTGCTATGAGCAGGTAGTTTGCCTGTATGGCCCCACTTTTTAAATCCTAGAAAATTCCTATGAAATCAGGTGAGTTTCCTTATTCTCACTCATCCTTTTTCTCCCCCCCCCCACCCCCCATGCTCTCTTGTACATCTCACTCTTTCCTGTATCTCTAGCGGTAAATTTTTAGATCTCTCAGGGAAGTAGGGGTGAGGGAGGGAGGGGAGAGGAGAGGAGAGATATAAGATGTGATCTTACTTCTGCTTATCTTCATGTCCTTCTCCCTCCCTGGAATTCCTGCTCCCTTCCTATCTCTATCTGTATAAAGTCTACCGATTCTTGTTAATAAAACCATTCCTTATATATGAAGAGCACTTCAATAGTTCAAAATGCTTTAACTGATATGATCTCACAAAACTACTACAAAGAAAGCAAAAAACATATTGTTACTCCCATTTTCCCAATGGAGGGACCTGCCTTGGAGATGAGCATTAATCCAGATTTATTCCTCCATCATGTCCTTTGAGAATCTTCCAAACCAACATTGACCCTTCTCTAAACTACGGCAGTGATTAGTCTGTTCAACGTGATTCACAGTATCAAGTATCCTTCTCCTGGTACTCCTTGCATGAACATGTTTGGTTCCTGGCTAGCATTCTCATTCTCCAACCCACCCTACTCTGTCCCAGGCTCAAGATCAGCTTCCAGAGGCTCAGGGCTCCATCTTGAGTCCTGAGCCTCTGGACTCCATCTTGAGTCCTATCAGTACCCAGCATAGGGGTTAGAGACCCAGGACCCAGTCCTGGCTTTGGCACTTCCTTGATGGTTGACCTTGAACAAGTTGTTTAATTCTTATGAACCTTAGATTCTCCATCTATGAAAGGATGAGTGCCTACTTTGTAACATTATTGTGCGATTAAATGAAGCATTTGAGAAAATTCCTATCATCGGTCACACAATAGCCACGTTTTCAATAAGGGATCATTTTTCCTTCATTTTCGCTTGCATGGTGCTAGACACACCAGGGTCATTTTTGTGGATACTTATTAATATAGTATTAAAAGAAATGATGAGGGGCACCTGGCTGGTGCAGTTGGTAGAGCATGCAACTCTTTATTTCAGGGTTGTGAGCTCAAGCCCCATGTTGGGATACAGAGGTCACTTAAAAAAAAAAAAAAAAAAAAATATATATATATATATATATATATATAAAACAAAAGAAAATATGGACATAAGGTATGTAAGGAAATTTTTGGTGGTCTTAAAAACATTGAAAAATGGGTGCCTGGGTGGCTCAGTGGGTTAAGCCGCTGCCTTCGGCTCAGGTCATGATCTCAGGGTCCTGGGATCGAGTCCCGCATCAGGCTCTCTGCTCAGCAGGGAGCCTGCTTCCTCCTCTCTCTCTCTGCTTGCTTCTCTGCCTACTTGTGATCTCTCTCTGTCAAATAAATAAATAAAATCTTAAAAAAAAAAAAACATTGAAAAATGTTGTTAGTATTTACCACATGCAAGCCCAAGTATGTATTTCAGTTCCATCAACTATTATGAAGCACCAACTAATCTCTTTGCCTTCCCACCAACCATGTAACCAAAAAATGACAGTTTGTATGTCTGTTACTGTACAGACCATCACAGCCTGTTAATACATACTGAAAAGTACATTTTACTGAAACACGAGGTTTTATAAACCAGGAGCAAGTCTCATCGTGAGGCTGTTAACTTCAGCCCAGAGAATAAATGATTGTTCAAAGTCACACAGTCAAAAAGTAGCAGAATGGGAGCTTAAATTCAGATTTTCCAAGTCCAGGTTCAC
Source organism: Mustela nivalis (assembly GCF_964662115.1). Taxonomy (NCBI): domain Eukaryota; kingdom Metazoa; phylum Chordata; class Mammalia; order Carnivora; family Mustelidae; genus Mustela; species Mustela nivalis. The sequence goes on along the minus strand of NC_139020.1, from coordinate 183,633,716 downwards.
TATCCTTTCCTCTAGCCCACAAATAGACAGTGTTATTTCATATTGAGCTTACCTTTCCCTCAGACCCATGGTGAGAACTCTGGGTTATGCACCAAAAACATATGAGATAGATTGCTCCTTTAACTTGAGCAAACATTCAATGTCATTTGGTTGCCAAATATGGGAACCTACTCAGCCTACTGTAAATAAAAAGAATTGGGTTTTTTTTAATGTTTTGTCTGCTTGTTTGTTTAAGAACCAAGAGTATCTTACGGAATCTCAAGGCTGCTGAGAAACTGAGGGTTAGAAAAGCTAGCTCGAATCAAGGAAGCTATGTTCTCTGTTTGCTCCATTCTTCCCCACCACATTGTCTCCTGGGCTCTCACATTTGCTTCTCTACCTAGTGTGCACATTCCCCTGAAAGCCACTGTTCTCTCCTTCATCATAACTGCAGACTGAAACATGAGTACCTAGACTTCTTGATTGCTGCCCACTTCCAAAGCTACCAACTAGCTCACTATCATCCCTGTGTCCCAATTCCAAATTCCCAGGTGAGAATATCTGGCTGGCTGAGCCCAGCCAAGGGGAGGACTCACTTTACCCAGATGACTATCCTCATCCAATCTGCTAGAGCCATGGAGTATAGTTGTGTAACATAATCAGGAACTGCAAGATGTCATTTCTTTGTGTTTGGAGAGGGACAATTTACCAGGGAAGAAGTAGCCCAGACGTAGCTACTAGAATAACCTTTGATTTAAATGACTTCCTTATATTAATCATCTGGCTTCTCCTAAACATCTCAACGATGGACATCTCCATGTAAGCAATATGACCATCATCCAAAGAGACATGTGAACTCAAGCAGTGCTGCAGTTATGGGGCTGCCCCATTCATATCTCCTTTCAAGAGAGACATCTCCAAGAGAATTGCACACTTGTGTTCATCACAACATTATTCACAATAATCAACAGGTGGAATCAACCTAAATATCCATCAACAGACGAATGAATAAAAAATGTGGTATATACATAAAATGAAATATTATTCAGCCTGAAAAAAATCATGAAATTCTCACACAGGCTAACCTGGATGAACCCTGAGGACATTATGCTAAATAAAATAAGTCAGTCATAACAAGACAAATATTGTATGATTCCACTTATATGAGACATCTCTAGCAGTCAAACTCTTGGAAACAAAACAAACAAACAAAAAACAGAACAGAGGTTGCCAAGGGGGTATGGAGAAGGGAGAAAAGGGAATTTGTTCAATGGATACCGAGTTCCTGTTTTGCAAGATGAAAAAAGTGCTATGCTGTACAACGATGTGCACATAGATAACATTACTGTACACTTAAAAATGGTGAAGGTATTGGCGCACCTGTGGCCCAGTCAGTTCAGCATCCAATCTTGATTTCAGCTCATTATCTCAGAGTTGTGAGATCGAGCCCTTCGACAGACTGCATGGTGCCTGCTTAAGATTTTCTCTCTCCCTCTGCGCCTCCCCACTAACTCATGCTCATGCACACTCTCTCTCTCTCTTACTCTCTCTCACAAAAAGTAAGGTGAAGATGGTAATTTTATGTTATGTGTTTCTAACCATGAGAGAGAGAGAGAGGCACAGGGAGTGTGGTTAACTGTGAGGCTCCACCTGTGGGTGTCTTCAGAATCTGCTCAGTTTTCAGCTTCCCAGACAGACCCCAGTCAATGACAGGGCACAAGAAGGGCCCAGGACTCACCAACACTGGGCGCCTCTACAGAGAAGCCTTGTCCCAGTGCTCCCTTTGGGCTGGCCACGATTCTCTGAGCTGTCCTACATTCTGATGCCCCTCCGCGTTCCTTCTCTCTCATCTTTCATAGATGTCAGCCCTCCTTCATGGTCTGAAAGCTTTCCCTGACTATGCTTCCTTCCTTTTTCTCATCTTTCATTGGTATTCTATCCAATAGATCTCTCATTTCTACCTCTCCCTTACCATCTACCTCCCAAGGAAGCTGCCTGTGCTAGATGACTACAATGTCACACCAAGCTCTGTCACACACCCACGAGAGCAAAGGCTGTGCGTGTGCAGGCGTACCCACTGTTAAGGGCTCTACATGAGAAAGGCCCTCTGAAAGCTAACCTGACACCCCAGACAGCTTTAGCTCATCTCTATTTCCACTGTGTCTTTCATACTCCCATCACAATTACCCTCACAGTCCTTCACAAGTCCAGGCTATCCTTCCCAACATATCCCCTCAGGATATGCTCCTCATATCCTTCATATCCCCATTCATTTCAGTATCCCCAGCCTCTGTCAGGGTGCCTTGCAGATAGGACATGTTCAAGAAGTATTTGAGGAAGGAAAGGAGAAAAAACAGGAGGGTCAGACGTTACCAGAGGAAGAGTTAAAGGACAGGAACCATTCTTGATGTACCTCAGCCCAGAGCTGATGCTCAAAAATGCTCATCCACAGGCTGAACACGGTAGCCGGCCACTTCCTGTCATTCACCAATGATTACTAGATACATATTGAGTGCTTACTGTGTGCTAGAAAGAGAGAGAATGTCTCCACATGATTTAAGCATGTAATCTCTGTCCTGAGCATCATTCGATTCTCCTGTTACCAGCTGGTATCCATATTTTCCCCAACTCTGTTTGGTCAGCCAGACATCCTGCGCACACTGGATTCTGGCAGATGTGAGGATGGGTGAGGTCACCTCTCAGGAATATGGACATCGATGTCATGGAAAGTTCTCCCAGGTGATAAAGAGTGACCCATTATTTATTTTCACATGCGGCCTGAGCTTCCTCATTGCTAGTTATGTTGACCTTTCTTGAAAGAAGATTTACACTGTGAATGTATTACCTGTTTCAAAAAATCATCTGTTTGTAAATGAAATGGTACCTTGGTGTGTGGGGAGGTTTGCAGACATGGTGTCCCAAGCTTATCTTCCATTTGAGGATTTTACCACATTTAAGGCTTTTAAAACCATCACCTCAAACATTACAAAATCTTAGGACTTTCTTCAAGAACAAATAATATTTGTGCAACTACAAATACTCTTAAATAGCTAATAAGTATTGAGATTTCAGCTCAATCTTTAAAAAGGTGTTTTGCTGACTCATCCTTGCTCTGGGTGAATTTCTGAGCTCCGGAGTGGAGTGACCAGTAAGTGATGGAGATTGCTTCAGTTCAGTGTCCCTTAGCAACCATAATTTCACTTTCCTGTTGCCATAACAACTATAGCATGAACATCAAGGTCATCGAGCCCACTGAGCCTCTCTCAGGAAGCTGACTTTCTCACACTCTCCAGGCTTCTCTTCTCTGTTCTCACAGGAGGTGTTTTATGGAAGGTGACATTTGCTTGTCCCTTCCTCCACTCCACATTACTTTAAAAAGTAATCTATTTAAATAAGCCAGATACTTCATAATAAAGGAGATATAAAGACTGTGCCTCAAAGATTGATAGAGCCACTGTAACCTGGTATGGAAACTGCTCTATCTCCAAAGGGTTCTGTTAGTTTTTGTTTTTTGTTTTGTTTTGTTTTTTGTTTTTAATGGAGAGACAATATAGCCAGGGACGGGGGAAGGATTTTAAATTCTGAAAGTCTTGAGGTCCAACATGACACTTGTCATGATCTCTGTACTCGGGTCCCCTAGCTTGTAGTTTCTGAGGGAAAAAAAAAAAGGTGGAGAATGGACTGAACTTGTTGATTTCCAAGGTCGCTTTCAGTTCTTAAATTTGCGAATTCAAATTTTAGTGCATCATGTTTTGCAAAATCTTGCTTTTAAGTGGTAAACTGAAACTAGTCGAGCGGAGGGAGCCTTGTCCACCTCTCACAGAACAATCAGCTTTTGGAACAAAGGCAAAAGGCCCCTCTTGATATGAGCTTTTGTCTTCATTCTTGTGCGCACATGGAAGAGTTGGCACTCCAGAAGTGTTGAATCACCATGAATAATTATGCGGCAAGGAAACTTTCCCTTTTTTGTGTTCTCTTAAGAATTATAAATAGTTGACATTAAAAATGGCTCTTCGCCTCAGCTCTCACCCCAAAATCAGAGGAATTAGCTGGATATCAGCACTTGGAGATAGCACAATTTCATAGCTCTATTGAGGCAGACAAATACATTTCCCAGCAGAATTGATTTTACTTTGGGGGAAAGAAGGGTCTACTCGGGCTCCTACAAGAGTCAGTGATTCTTAGCGCATTCCAGATAAACCCTACTTGCCAAGCTTTCCTAGTCATTGCTGTTAATTGCAATCATCTTTTGAAATTCTGCACTGCTCATCACACAATGTTTTAATGTTCAAAATAAATTTGATTTCAGGACATACGCATTGTGTTCATTTACTGAACCGAAGACCTCACCTTTTTGCCTTACTTTTTGTTGATGGTTGGAAAAAATATTTCATTAGTTGAGGATAGTTCTTATCGTATTGTACCTTTTCCTATCTGCCAAAATATTTACAGTACCATTATATGGTTTTTTCTTTTTTTCTTTTCTTTTCCCGAAAAGCAGTGCTAGCAGGGGCTGATGTTTGAAATGATCATCTGCCCCTTTGCTGGTTCTGCCAGTTCTTACTGATAAGTCATAATGCTTGCTAATCATGGCTTTCCCCTTCCCCACCAGTGCCAACAACTTGAGAAACTGCTGGGGATAATACAGTACTAAGAAAGCCACTTACATAGTTGAAATTTCCTCCCTGGGGAAAAGGAAGGGCACTGAAAGAGAGAGGGCTGCTTCCTTTTGCCATTGTTTCATCAGTTCTTTCTCTCAGGAGAAAAGAAAAATGATTCTTGGCAAAGGAGGCAAGACACCTGGAAACTAGTCAATGATTTCCTCCTGAAGGCATAGAGATCTGAGTAGAGTGTTCAGTAGAATTGGAAGAAGATGACAGACACACCACAACTGATAAATTTCTTATAGATACTGATTAGAGCCTGCATGGCTCAGATGGTTAAGCATCTGCCTTCAACTCAGGTCATGATCCTGGGGTCCTGGGACCAAGTCCTACATCAGGCTCCCTTCTCCTTGGGGGGCCTGCCTCTCCCTCTGCCTGTCTTTGCTTGCCTCTCTCTCTCCCTCTCTTTCTCTGATGAATAAATAAATAAAATCTTTTTTTAAAAAATACTGATTAGAAACCAGTGCCTGTAAGCTCTTCAACATCAGCCATAGCAAATTCTTTCAAGGAATGTCTCCAAAGGCAAAGGAAACAAAAGCAAAAATGAACTTTTGGGACTTCATCAGGATCAAAAGCTTCAGCACAGCAAAGGAAACAGTCAACAAAACAAAGAGGCAACCCACAGAATGGGAGAAGATATCCACAAATGACAGTACAGACAAAGGGCTGATATCCAAGATCTATAAAGAACTCCTCAAACTCAAAAGAGATAATCACATTAAAAAATGGGCAGAAGACATGAACAGGCACTTCTCCAAAGAATACATACAAATGGCTAACAGGCACATGAAAAAAATGTTCATCATCAATAGCCAGCAAGGAGATTCAAATCAAAACCACATTGAGACACTACCTTATACCAGTTAGAATGGCCAAAATTACCATGACAAGAAACAAGTATTGGAGAGGATGTGGAGAAAGGGGAACCCTCTTATGCTGTTGGTGGGAATGCAAGTTGGTGCAGCCACTTTGGAAAACAGTGTGGAGATTCCTTAAGAAATTAAAAGTAGAGCTACCCTATGACCCTGAAATTGCACAACTGTGTATTTACCCCAAAGATACAGATGTAGTGAAAAGAAGGACCACCTGTACCCCAATGTTCATAACAGCCATGGCCAGTCACCAAACTGTGGAAAGAACCAAGATGCCCTTCAATGGACAAATGGGTAAAGAAGATATGGTCCATATATACAATGGAGTACTATGTCTCCATCAGAAAGGATGAATACTTAGCCTTTGTATCAAATTGGCCCGGACTGGAAGAGATTATGCTGAGTGAAATAAGTCAAGCAGAGAGAGTCAATTATCATATGGTTTCGCTTATTTGTGGAGCATAAGGAACAACACGGAGGACATGGGGAGATGGAGAGAAGTAAATTGGGGGAAATCAGAAGGGGAGACAAGCCATGAGAGACTGTGGACTCTGAGAAACAAACTGAGGGTTTTGGAGGGGAGAGGGGTGAGGGGTTGGGTGAGCCTGGTGGTGGGTATTAAGGAGGTCATGTATTGCAGGGAGGACTGAGTGTGGTGCATAAACAATGAATTCTGGAACACCGAAAAGAAATAAGAAAAGAAGTGACCTTTAAAAAAACAAAAAAGAAAGAAAGTAAGTAAGTATGTAAGAAAGTAAGAAACCAGTGCCTGGCACACAGTGGACACTTAACAAATATCTCCAGAGTGCACACATGAATCCCAGTGTCAGGAATGTGCATGTGGTAAGGGGAGGCAGAATAAAGGTACAGCGCTGAGGAATTCAATCCAAGTCATCCACTCACGGACAAACCACATAACTATACTGCAAGTGTATCATCTAGGTGGCAGTTTTGTATTTCGGAGCTCCACCACGCACTCCCACTGGCCCTTAAGACACTCCAACGAGCAGAAGATTTTCCCCTTCCCATTTTACAGGGGAAGAAACTGAAATGGAAATCAAACAACTTGGTGGAACTCCCACAGCTCAATGGCTATGGAACTGAGGTTTCAGTTTTGTTCTTCTGATTCCCAGCCCTGTGGCTTTACCAAAGGGTGGAAGCTCTTCCACAAAGTGGATGAATTTGGAATTAGAATTCCTCACCTGTAAAATACAGTCAAAGCAAAAATAATAATAATTTTAGAAAATAAGTAAATAAAATAAACAAAGCATCCTTTAGAATTCCTACCTGCAGGCAAGATAAACCAACTGTGACTACCTTCAATGAGAAGGGTTCATTGGAAGGATGTAAATGGCTCAGGACCAATGGGTGGCTGGAAGGGGAGGTTTGGGAATGGTAAGGGTTCTGAGAGCAGATGTGCTGGAAACATGAAGCACAACAACCCTCTTCAGAAAGAGTCTGGTCAGAGAATGGCCAGTGACTCCACTCTCAATGCTGGCCCTGACAGCAACAGCCATGAAAATCCTTTCAAACCCTTTCTTTATGCTATAACAGTACTTGAAGAATAACATCCCAGGAGAGAGTGTCTGATTGGCTGATCTCAAGCCACATGCATCCAACCCCTGGCTCTTTGGGAGAGCAGATAGAGGTAGGGGATTCTTTCCTTCCCAAAACCCATCCAGCCCCAATTTCTATAGTGGGACAGTGGTACATGGAAGGCCCAGCCATCAGAGGAGGGGTAATTCTCCAAGAAAACAACAACAACAACAATAATAAAAAGCTGCTGTTATTAGGAACATGAATGAATACTGCACCAGAATGAAAGCCAAGTGCTTGCAATTCCGTGTTATAGATACAATCCAGAAGAATTTGACTAAGAAGTTAAATCCTAAATGTATAAGGCTGGGCCACCTCCCATCACTTGAACCCTTCTTGGAGTTCCTGGGATAACATAGCAAAAACACAGCCATTAGGACACATGGAGTCCTGCTGTGAAATGTGCTGGCATCGGGGAAGGAGCCCACTTTACTCATGCTTAAGGGAGCAAGCTGCTACAAAGTCTTGCATTGGTCAAGCCCTGCTCCCTGCTGTCTTTCCTAATACCCTCCCAATTCAGGGTACTCTCTTTCACTATTATAAACCACAGTTCAACACTATCAGACTTAGAGGTCTGTTGGCAGCCCAGTGAAAAAAATATTACTTTTGCCTGGCCAGCACCCTTTCATCTTCTTTCCAGAAGCATCTACATTCTGGCAGGAGACACAACACCTCCTCCACTCTTAGACCACGTGGTGCCCGTGGGGCTGCCCACTGCCTCCCCTGATCCTGGAATGGGCATGACCAAAGTCTGGACAGCTCCAACAATCCTCCCTCCTGGTGGCAGTGATTGGTTCAGGACGTGGGCATTTTAACCAAGTTGGACCAATAATACTCAAGTCTGGGGCTTCTGATGGAAGAATCAAGAAAAAGTAGCTTTCCTACATGGAGAGGACTTGATGGTGAGGATCCCCCCCACAACCAGTGGCAGTCTGTTCCCATAATGTAACAGATGGCCTATAGGTGAAGAGGACAGAAACAGAGCTGAGAGAGGGAGGAAAGGGGATGTTGATCCACACTGCTCGAGAGGTGGATACGGTCCTTCTTGCCTCCATTCCCAAAGATCCACCTGGATTTTCAATTTCATGAGTCACTGATTCCCTCTTCGGGACTGAGTCCATTTGAGTGGCCTTTCTCCCCAGGCTTGTCCCTCACTAATATTAGAACAATAAATCCACCCCTTCCTTTGGCAAATATGTACTGAGTGCCAGGCACTCTGCTAGGTATGGGGTTACTGTGATGTGCAAAACAGACGTGGGCGCCCCCGTCTGGGGGTGGAGAGGCACGGTAGTCCAGGAAACACACTGATAGATAGGCTTTGGAAACCTGTGATGAGTGCTAAGAAGGAATACATAGAGCCCTCTGAGTCTGTAAGGAAGGCCGACCTGGCTGCTTCCTGGACACAAAAGGGGTGAGAAATGTCGACCTGTAAGAAAGAAGGGTGATGTCAGGGCAAGAGAGGGTCCTCTTTGGGAGAGGCTAAGGGAAGTGAGAAGAAGATCAAACAAGTCAGGTTAAGTAGTATTTGAGCATCCCTCCTCCTTTTTTTAAATAGTGGTAAGAGCACTTAATATGAGCTCTACTCTCTTAAATTTGTAAGTGCACAACACAATATGATTAACTGCACACACACAGTGCTGCACGGCATCTCTCTAGAGCTTACTCATTTGCCTGACCGAATGCTTGTACCTACCGGCCAGCAATCCCTGCTCTACTCTGCTTCTACGGGTTTGACTACTTTTGACTCCTCCCTGAAGAGGAATGACACGGTGTTTGTCCTTCTGTGACTGATGTATTTAACCTAGTAAAATGTCCTCCAATTCACCTGTCATAAATGGCAGCATTTCCTTTTTTTAAAAGCTGAGTAACGGGGGCGCCTGGGTGGCTCAGTGGGTTAAGCCGCTGCCTTCGGCTCAGGTCGTGATCTCAGGGTCCTGGGATCAAGTCCCGCGTCGGGCTCTCTGCTCAGCAAGGAGCCTGCTTCCCTCTCTCTCTCTCTCTGCCTGCCTCTCTGCCTACTTGTGATTTCTCTCTGTCAAATAAATAAATAAAATCTTAAAAAAAAAAAAAAAAAGCTGAGTAACGTTCTATTGTATGAATATACCACAGTTTCTTTATCCCTTCATCCATGATGAGCCCTCAGCTCATTTCCACTTTTGACTACTGTGAATAATGTAGTAAGTTTGAAAGTGCAGATATCTCTTCAAGATCTTGATTTCAACTTTTTTGGGTCTTTTTTAAAGGCTTTCCAACATAGGGGCTCCTGGGTGACTCAGTGGGTTAAAGCCTCTGCCTCCGGCTCAGGTCATGATCTCAGGGTCCTGGGATCAAGCCCGGCATCGGGCTCTCTGCTCAGCAGGGAGCCTGCTTCCTCCTCTCTCTCTGCCTGCCTCTCTGCCTACTTGTGATCTCTGTCTGTCAAATTAAAAAAAAAAATTTTTTTTAAGTTCTAGAAATTCTTCTAAAGGAGAGATTCAGGGCAGGTACAGAAGAGATAGAAGGTTGTACTTGTTAGCTATGAAAGCTAGCAGGTCAGATAATCCAGGGTTCAAATTTCACCACTGCCTCTTGCCAGCTGTAAGAAATGGGATTTTGGCCATAGAACTTCACTTTTCTGGTAATTAGACACCTCTTTTAAACAAGAGAGAGAAAAGTCCTGCCACTTGAGGGAGTACTTGTAACCACGAGATGGGGTAATTATTGGAAAGAACTTCTGTGTTTTTTGGTATAGACTAAATATTCAATGACTTTGAGCTATTATCATAACTATCGTTGTTCTGGGCTTTGATGGATGGGGAAGGCGTGAAAAGATTTGGTTCTTAAAGACCAAAATTACACTAATTGATAATAAGAATAATAGTTAATTTATATAGAGTCTTAACTGCATGCCAGATATGCTGAGCCCTTTCCAAGTTAATCCTCACTCACAGCACCATAGGGAGGCACTATTACTACCACCATCTAACACAGGACAGCACTGAAGTACTACAGAAGTTACTAGTCTAGGCTCATATAACTGAGAAGCAGCAAAGCAGGGTTTAAACGTCTACAGGCTGACTCAAAGTCCCCAGGCTTTACCACTATGCAGTACGGCTCAAGGTAGGTTCTTAAGCCTGTCTTATCCTCAAAACATCCTGCAGGGACTTCTTTCAAAAACTTTATCTCAGAAGTCTCAACCAAGTCTCCCATTCAGCAACTTGTGGCGGGCCTACGAATCACTATACTGGAGGCTCTCGGGTTGCGTGGGGGTGGGGGGTGGGGGGACTGAAGATCAAAGGAATGTAGAAACCCTAGATTTAGAGGACCATGACCCTGATGACCCTACCCTGGCAGAGGGAGCTGTGCCCCACCACCACCAGCAAAGTCTTCAGAACAGACAGTGCGGGGTCTTCCATCAGTTTCAGAGAATTTTTTCCTGCTGTACTAACTCATCTGGGACCAGATATAATTCAGCAAGCAGTGACTATCCTAGGTGCCAATTCCCTGCATCAAAGTCAAGACCTTCTTTTTGCCCAGACTGAAGGGCCACTCAAATATTAATTTCAGTTCCATTATAAATCACAGGCGGTAGCTCATGCCCACCGTCTTTTAAAATATTATTTTAAAATATTTAAAAATATTTTAAAATATTTTGAGCTTACTAAACTGATGAAGTCTGTGACCCAGCTCTCCCTCAGTTTGCCCCAATCCCTACTGAAATGTTAGGCTATCCACTAAGGACCACCCCTAGTCCACCAGCTTCTCAATCATTGCCAGGGAGATAGCGAACACTCTTCATGTGATTCAGAGCCAAGAATTGCCACCGTGGTGCTCTGGGCAGGCTCAGAGCAGAGGAGTTAACTGCTTAAGTGGTCTTGTTATGTGCTTGGCACAGACTCACTCCAACAAGTAAAAGCTCTATTGGATTTTCTGGGAACTTGGAGAGTGAACTCTGTTCCCAGTGGGCCATCTAACCAAAACTAGAAGTTGTTCCCTCTATCCTGTAAAAAAACACCGGAGCTGAGGGTTATATACATGTAGCTGTCAGCTCAGTCCAAAGAAAGCTATCACTTTCACCATGTGACATCAACAAGTCATCACAGACAGGTAGAACCCACACTCACAAATTAATAACTCAGGCAAATATACCCGACAGCACTCCACACCCATGCAAACCCAGCAAATGTCATATCCAGGCCAGGCATTTATATGCAGTGGGACCATTCGGCAGCTAAACTCTTCCCCTTGTGCTGGTAGGATATCCCGGCAGTCATCACTGCCGCCCACAGCAGCAATAAACCTTGTTTAGACAAGTGTTTGAAGCACATTGTTCACACAACAATGGAAGGAGAGACACTGAGCAAAAGCTCCAAGCTTTGACTGACGTGTGTTACAGCCTAAGGTGACATATTATAAAATATGTAGTTGAAACAATGCACATAGCTGAAGCTCTTATGCAAATATAAACAGAGCACCTTCCTAGCGATTTCCTCATTATCCGCTGGTGGTTTTTCTGTGATACTGCTTTTGCTGCATCCTTCTTGATAGCGAGCTTTTGGGGACCTTCTCCACTGTCATTCAATGTATTTTTAGTACAGATTTTGAACTCTCTTAAAGACCGATCTTAAACTGTAAGACTCTAGAAGCAATGTCCTTTGAAATATAAGAACACCTCATTTTCTGCCCAAGGGAACGCAGAAGGGTAAGCAATGTTATTTGGTGGCAACTGACTTTACTCTGTGAAATGGGTCTCTTCGGGATGTAGGTGGACAAGCAGAAAAGGGAGTTGCCTTCTAGCTCACCATACTCAGACACTCTGCCCTGGAATATGTGTTTTGTTTTGTTTTTTAAGATTTTATTTATTTATTTGACAGACAGAGATCACAAGTAGGTAGAGAGGCAGGCAGAGAGAGAGAGAGGGGGAAGCAGGCTCCCTGCCGAGCAGAAAGCCCGATGTGGGGCTCGATCCCAGGACCCTGAGATCATGACCTGAGCTGAAGGCAGAGGCTTAACCCACTGAGCCACCCAGGTGCCCTTATGTGTTTATTTTTTGTTGAAGATTTTACTTACTCTATTTATTATTTAAAGATTTTATGAATTTATTTCAGAGAGTGAGAGCATGAGCACAGGCAGGGGCAGGGGAAGAAGGTGGGAACAGAGGCAGACTCCCCGCTGAGCAGGGAGCACTGACAAGGGGTTAATCCCAGAATCCTGACCTGGACGAAAGAAGATGCCTAACCGACTAAGACACCCAGGCATCCCAAGATTTTATATATTTCTTAAATAATCTCTACACCCAACGTGGGGCTCAAACTCACAACCCCGAGATCAAGTCACACACTCTACCAGCTGAACCAGCCAGGTGCCCCTGAAATATGTATTTAAGATAAATTCTCAGCATATTAAATACCCCCTCCCTGAACTAGAGATGAAGAGGCAAACCATGAAAGTGAATGGAAGCGGAGGTAAAGTTGGAGAATATCTCTGATTGCTCTATCCTTATTTCTGATCCCTCTCCATAACTGTGCTAAATACAACCACATATTGTTATTCCTGTGTCCTGAAACTTACACTTTTGTGTCCCTCGGGAAATGTGTTCTCTTCCAGTAAGAGTTATTTCCCTATTTTTACATCCCATGCCTTGCCCCTATATTTTGGTTTTTTTTTTTTTGTTTTTGTGTTCTGTTGTTGTTTATGGCACCTGCAGGATTCACTGCAGAGTCTGTTTAATTCTCCGTACCGCCGTGATTAAACACATTCACTGACAAACATGTGTTGAGCGTATCCTCCGTGATGAGGACACAGCCTCTGCTGACAAAAAATGAACGTCGAAAAATGGCATGCAGCCCGCCTCGCCCTCATCCTTCTACAGAGGCAGCTCGCCCCTCACGGCGGTCTCCAAATCATTATCTGAGGACCACTACTTTCTAAGAGGTTGTGGCAACCTCCTAGCTGTTTCTTATCTCTCTGGGCTACCTAAAACCAACAACAATCCTTGAGTTGGAGGCAAGGTGGGCCATAGGATCGAAAACCAGAATAAGCAAGACAGAAAAAGGAAAACAAAGCTTAAAAAACCATGGATGGAAGCTCCCCCTGCTTCCTCCCTCTTGTTTCTCAGCAGCCTTCCACTTGCATTCAGAGACCCACATGGTGCTGAGAAGCTGAGTGCACCCCACATCCTAGCATGGGAGCCTGTGACCTCGGTGGGGCCAGCCCACACATTCCATCCTCCAAGTCAGTGACTGGTTCAAGAGTAAGTAGGTATTGATTTTTTTTTTTTAATTCATTTAATCGAGAGAGCAAAGCGCAGCAGAGGGAGAGGGAGAAGCAGACTCCCCGCTGAGCAAGGAGCCTGAGGCGAGGCTCATTCCCAGGGTCCTGGGATCATGACCTGAGCGGAAGGCAGATGATTAACTGACTGAGCTACCCAGGAGCCCCCTGGAGTAAGTGAGTGTTTAAAAAAGCACGTGACTATGTATGAGACGGAGACCCAACATTAACAGTGACTTAAATAAGATCAAAGGTTATTTCTCTCTCACATAAACTTCAAGCTGATGTAAGGACTCTGCTCTGTGAAGCCTTCAGGGACCCGAGTTCCTTCTGTCTTGTTGTTCTTCCATTTCTAGAGTTCTGCTCTTGTCTACATGGTCCGAAGACTGCTTAAAACAAGGAAAGCACCCATGTTACCTCTATTTTTACTTTAAAACAAAATGCCAAAATTGCACACAATGCTTTCACTTACATTTCATTGGCTAGAACACTAGCAGCAACAGGGAGATGGAAAGTATGGTGGTATTTTTAGGCATATGGCCTCGCTAAAATTCCATTACTAGGAAAGAAGGGGAGAATGGACAATAGTGGTCAACCAGTAGTATGTGACCTAAACTATTCCTCGTGTTTTGGCTCAGAATCCAGGAAAACAGGTGCATATCCTCCCTCTGGATGCATGAATGACAGGAGCAATTTTTGCAACCGTAAGGAAACCAATATTAGAACAAAGCTGACACACAGAAGGGAGTAGAATCAAATGAATCCCAGGGAAGACTATCTAGGTAGCTGGTAACATCAGAAAATTCTGGATCAAACCACATCTGAAGCTCTATTTCCAGATTTCCACTTATGTCAGCCAGTAAATTCTTCATATTTTCTGAAAAAGCTTGAACTGAGATGTTTTGTTTGCAATCAAAATATCCTAAGGTTCAGAGTGAGAAGGAGACACAGAAAGAGAACGGGGAGACAGACTGTGAGGTAAATGGTGAAAGATGCCAGACGGCCCTGAACATCATCTGGACGAAAGTTACTGTCAGAGACATGACGGGTGTAACTATAAAACAGAAGCCCTGAGTATTAGCAAAAGCAGGGAATGAGCCAAATGTTATGGAAACTCGCTAGAATGAAGAATGGATGACAAAGCATAGCTAGTATTGAGAAACCAAGAAGTATGTTTTAAATAATTCTCTCTCCAATATTTAAGAGAATGCAGTTCATCTCTTGTGGCTGGAACGCCACCATCACACCACAATCTACTGCACTCCCTTGCCCAGAAAAGACTGTTGGTCTTGAACATAAATTCCTCACTAGGTTAGCAGTTATTCCAGGTCAAAGCCTTGGGTAGATGCCCCTGGCCCTGATTCTTCCACAGATTCTATTGTGGTGGCTAATGTGAGGCTTTGGAAATGAATTTGGTCAACTTCCAAGTACCTACTTTCAGGCTCCTTTAACTCATGGCCCTGGCGACAGGAGCAAGCGATTATGACCTTTCTGGCCTCTATTTTCCTCTAAGATCATCATTACTATTAAGCAAAACTTAACAATATAAATGAAGATGAAATAAACATAATTATCAGAAACTCTGCACAGAGTTTGTTTTTTCTAGACGTAACTCCAAGTGGAATAAAACAACATGTTTTGAATAAAAAGGAAATTTAAATTTTGAGAAAAAATAAAAAGGGAGAGATTATGTTCTTCACAGTCAGCAGTAAACAGAGGCAGAGCTGGAACTGGAATTCTGATCTACATTCCACTCAAGATGCCTTCCATTGTATTGATTTCTAGACCGAGAGGGCTTATATACTAGGGGTAAGCACTGACAGAAATATGCCTTAAAATTGATATTCTCCTCCTGCAAAAGGTCATTTGGATTCAAAAACAAAAGCCAGACACGCCAGTAAATATTTTTGTATAGTGTTTTGCATATGAGACAGGGGGGACGAGGCAAGACTGTTAAGAGTGGAGATTCTGGAGTGGGACACTCCCTTCATTCACTGATTTCTCCTACTACGTGTCATGACCTTCTCCGGGTGCTGAGGATGTAGCATTAAATCAAACGGATGACAAAGCCCTGTCCTCTAAGCCCTTAACTGAAGATGACGGCTAAGAAGAAAGCCGTATCAGGGGCCTGGGGAGTTCTACGATGGCAGGGGAAGAGTCTGGTTTAAGTAGGGTCATCAGGGAAAGACTTTCTGAGAAGGTGACTGTTTAGGTTGTCTCTTGCTCCATCAAAAAGTACTCCCACACTTTGCATCTTAAAAAATCTTATTTTCTGTGCCTTAGGCATCCGAGAGCAGCTTAGTTGGGTGGTTTTGACTCAGGGTCTGTGGTGAGGTTGCCATTCAGCTGTTCACTGGGGCGTCAGGCCTGCGAGCCTCACCCGGACCGGAGAACCCACCTCCACCCTTATTGGCAGGACTCAGTTCCTTGCTACAGTGACTTCTCTGTGTGCTCCTGAGAGCCCTTCACAACATGGCAGTCAGTGTCCCCCAGAGCAAAGGATGAAAGAGAGAGAGAAAGAGCCCAAAATGAAAGCCAAAGTTTTTAGACCTAATCAAGGAGTCACATACCACTCCTTCTCCTACATGCTCCTAGTCTCATGGATTCAACCTGAAACATTGTGGGAAATAAATGTGAGAAACAAAGGAGTGACAATCCAGAGGCCAGCTCACGGGAGACCTCTTTGGAGGCTGGCAAACCTTGACTTTGAGTAAATATCTGAAAGAGGGGATTCCAAAATCACATAACTTGAGGCAAGTCACTTAACTTTTATACATTCAGCTTTCTTATCTATACACTAGAAATTTTTAAAATATCTGTATTGTAGTCGTGTTGAGAAAACTAAGATGACGCAAGTAAATTTCTTTAACTCAGTGCCTGGCATTCCGTAAATGGGCAATACCTGTTAGCTATCATTACCATTATCGTGATTATTAATAATTGTCATTATCACCCTCATCTTAGAGATAAATCGAGCCTTTAAGATTTAAATACTCACTGAGGCTCATGCCCTGGAAACAGATGATAATCACATTCAAGCTTCCCAAATCCAGTAGCTTCTTTTCTTCAAGGAGATGCTTCAGCAATACCCTGGAAGGAAGCATAAGAGCTTTGAAAATGACTCTGAAGCAGGAATTAGAAAATTAGAACGATGCGAGGAAAGAAACACAAAAGAGGACTCAAAACACACTCCCTGGGCAAAAACCGAATGGGACCTCAAGAGTGCTTTTACCTTGAACAGGAAACCCAATTCTCTATGGCTTAAACAAGAAGTCTGACAGTAGAGACTGCTAGCTTTGCTTATGACAGTTTGCCTTTTGGCTTTTTGTCTTTATGGCCCCATCGTTACCAGACGAGTGTTGTAGCTTCCGGCCTCACGGCCATAGCTCAGGAAGGGAGAAGGAGGCACCACCAGCTCGGCTTCCCAACATGCCCCTGCTGACTTGCATTTATACCTACTTGTCTCCAGCTGTGTCAGCGGCTATGAATGCAAGGGTATGTGGCAAAGGCATAGCGCAAACCAGTTGGGATTCACACCCAGCTCTAGGCAGGCACATTACTGCCCAGATAAAATCTGGGAGAAGGGAAAAGAAATGTCTAATGTCTTTCTTAGGCAAACTGAAGGTTCTGCCACAGTTCATGGATTCCCCCAAGGAGAAGTACCCATAACACATGTTTGTTTGTTCCTCACTAATCAGGTTAAATCCTTCCAGAGCAAAATCCTTCCATGATAACTGAGAAGAGTTAATACAGTTTTCCTGTGTCTTTGTCAGAGACCTGAAAATTGCAGATGAGCCCCTGGGTGAAAGCTCACCTGAACACTGGAGGCACTTAACCTTGTTTATGTGATTCCCTCAGGGGCAGAGAAAAGAAAACTGACTTCATCTTAATGAAAGGGCACCAGGCAATGAAACACCCTTGTAACTCAACGGAGTATCCTCTTCCTGCCCTGTACACTCTGACCTGACTTCCCTCCCCGCACGACTGCACTGCCCACTGTGTCCGTCCCAGCGAATTCACGATGGCACTTACCACCGTCAGCAGGTGGCAACAAACGTTCTCACAATTCCAAACCATACGCATCAACGTTTAGCATCAAATGGATCATTTCTTAAATTACTTTTCAAGTTTGATTTTTTGGGTGACCGTTTTCCATTTTTTTGTGGGACCAGAAAGACCCCAGACTGGGTCTAGGGTGGAAAAGTTCTCAAAAAGTAACAGAAGTACAGACTTTACAAAAAGTAGAACCTTCTTAGATGGTGAAATGAAAGCACAATCAGAAGGCTTTTTAAATTAATTAGGAGAAAGCAAACAATTAAAAAAAAAAAAACCTCCTTATGGTTGAAATCATGAATTGATGTGGCGTGGTAGAAAGAAAAAAAAAAATCAGAATTCCTGAACATTAAGCCATGCTTCTCTAGCTACAAGCCCGGGGCATGAAGAAATGCATTTCTGCTAAAGCTGAGATATTTTCTACCAATACCATAAATTTGGGTGGTGGGGCCTGGGGCTGACTGAAAAAATAGGGTTATTTCGTGTGGAAGTTCTTTCTAAATAGCTACATTGTATTGTGTGGCAAGTTTGTGAAAGATGCTCCAGTGTGCTCTTTACCCTCATCTCAGTTAAATGCAATCTACTTAGTAGATTTCACAGTTGGGGAATTTGGGGATTAGAAGAGCTCAAATCACCTAGTGTTAATTATACACATAGAAAACCATCAAGCTAAGACTGAGGTTTGGGTCTGTATGGCTCTTTCCACCATAAGACTATTGTTTTCGGTCCAGAATCACTCATTCACACACACACACACACACACACACACACACACACACACACAATTGCAGTGTCTGTATTTATATTCTCTAGCTTGTCCACTTTTCAAAATACCTCATTGTCTATCAGATTTGCCCAGAGTAATATTTTAGCATCTTTATTTTAAGATTTTACTTTTTATGTAATCTCTACACCCAATGTGGGACTTGAACTTAAACCCCTGAGATAAGGAGTCACATGCTGTACCCACTGAGCCAGCCAGGTGTCCCAGTATTTTAGTATCCTGAAACAAAACTCAACAACTTACTCCAGTATCTCTGTTTCCTCCAACAAATTCATTATTTTAGAAAGACACACTCAAGTATCATATGATTTCACCTATTTGTGGAGCATAAGAAATAACACAGAAGACATTGGGAGATGGAGAGGAGAAGTGCGTGGGGGGAAATCGGAGGGGGAGACAAACTATGGGAGACTGTGGACTCTGAGAAACAAACTGAGGGTTTTGGAGGGGCGGGGTGGGGGGTTGGGAGGGCCTGGTGGTGGGTATTATGGAGGGAACGTATTGCATGGAGCCCTGGGTGTGGTGCAGAAACAATGAATGCTGGAACACTGAAAAGAAATAAAATTAAATAAAATGGAAAAAAAAGACACACATGCACACGCATATACACAAACAGTCCATTTTGGATCTTATTGTTTGGGATGAACTATCAAAAGATGAATAAAGTGGCTCAAACAGAATACACTGAAAAAAAGTGTAAAGAGCAAAGTTGCCAAAGCTACAAAACTTTTAGAAGCAAATAGTCTTGAGACAGAGAAGCTTCCTGACATTTTTGGGTAGATATGGAAAATCAAAGAGGTAGGAAATATGATGAGAAAGTGATTCTGCCTTTTAAAAATGAGAAGAAGGCAGGAAAAGAGCAGCATAAGTGAGGGAAGTAATTATACTAGGATACATCTAGTCACAGGAAAAGTTCTTTGATAACCAGAAAACACCACATTATAAAGTGAGAGATTTAATACCCCAAGTCCATTTCAGATAGAATCTTTCCCATGCTGGAAATAATTGAAAAACAGAGTCATGCCATTGACCACTTTATGGTTTCTTTGATTTCTCCAGGCTGTTTGAAGAGCTGAATTCTGCAAAGGACTTGAAAACTGTGCATACCAACCCTGACCAGCTAATTGCCAATGAAGAAGAATGAATAACTCTGCAATTATATTAAAGGTGAAAGAGGTTCCAGGGAACAATTCTAACCAAAAAAATAAAAATGGACTGACATAGGATAAAAGCTTGATTGGTGACAGCCATGACTATTAAGATGTTGAGCCTGAGTTCAAAGAGCGGCCAAGAGCAACTTTATGTCTGACAGTCGTTAGACAAGGTCATCACCTTCCACCAAGTATATACCGACTTATTCAGAGACGATATTCCATTTCATATATCCTTCCTTCAACCACCAAAGTTTTATAAATGCTATCAGATTTGTTTACCATGATAGGTACCTGGATTTGTCCTTACGCTTTTACACCCAAGTCATTAGCTGAGCCATCGACAAGGCACACATAGATTTATGACAGAGCAGCACAGACAGACTTATCCTTCTGGAGAGAGATGTAGGTGGTTAGTCACCTTATGGAACTCATTAATCCCCAAGGCTGATAGAGCTTGAAAAAAGAGATAGATTGCAAGCAGGTTTTGATAATTCTTTGATGACAGATCATAATGGGTTATTAAAAAAAGAAAGAGGTCTAACAGTTATCTACCGAGCCTCTATTAGATTTGCCACATGAAATATGGAACACACAACTAAATGTCAGTTTCAGATAAAGAATGAACAACATTTTGATATAAGTATGTCCCATGAAGTATTTGAGACATAGAGGGAAAAAAAAAGGTATTATCTAAAATTTAAATGTAACTGGTTATCCAAATTTGTTTGTTGTTGCTTGCTTGCTTGTTGTTGCTAAATTTGGTAGCCCTAGTCTCTACTGCTGTGTCAAATCCTGTCCTATGTGGGATTACTTTCTTAACTGTTAGTAACAGTAAGAAAAAAAAAAAATGCATGTCCTAAAAATCATTATGGAGAATCTCTTAAGTCACCCAAAATCAAAAATACTGGATTTTTTATCATGGTACTCTCTCTCAGTGATTCCAAAACGTTTTGGAATCACTCAGTGATTCCAAAAAAATTTCCCCCAGTGTTGAAAAGCTCTCTAAGTATAAGCTGTTAATATTTCCCAAAGGCTTCAACATCCCTGCTACATTCCAATGAATAATATTTTCCATTTACTCAAGTGCATTAGTTTCAATTTTTTTCTCCCCGCAACAACTCTCTCCTAGAACTTTCCACCCATTCTGTTCCATTCTGGACCTCCTGCTCTTCGGCAGATAGGCTGGGTCTTTTCCTTTGTATTTCTGCTGTTTGGGTGTGCCTACTCCCGAGTTCCATATTCGTATTTGTTGTTGTTGTTTACTCAATTGTTTCTAAGAGCACACCCTCCAGAATCTTCCTGGAGAGGTTTTACCCTAGAAGTAAATATTTTGAGTGCTTGCAAATATGAGAATGTCACCTGTCTTTCTTCTTTGAGGAACTGAGTAGTTTTAGGTAGAAAACCATTTTCAGGGGCACCTGGGTGGTGCAGTCAGTTAAGCACCCTCCTCTTGGTTTCGGCTCAGGTCATGATCTTGGGGTTGTGGGATTGAGCCCTGCATCGGGCTCTGTACTCAGTGCAGAGTCTGCTTGAGATTTTCTCTCCTTCTTCCTGCCCCTCCCACTTGTGTTTTCTCTCGCTCCAATAATTAAATAATCTTTTAAAAAAGAAAAAGGAAATCATTTTCACTCAGAATTGTGTTGCTCCATTGCCTCTAGTTTCCAATGTTACTAAGCGATAAGAAATCTGAAGCCTGACTCCTGATTACACTACACATCACTTTTTTTTTTTTCCCTCTTGAACCTTTCTGTACTCACTCCTCAATTTTTGGGTTCTGAAACATAGAGATAATGTGCTTTTATCAGGTCCCATCTCAGCCCCAGGGCTGAGGACTTGTATTAGTTTCCCAGGGCTGCTATGATGAAATACTGCAAGTGGGTGGCTTAAAGCAACAGAAATTTCACTCTCATTGTTCTGGACATTAGAAGTTTGAAATGAATGTGTCAACAAGCTTGGTCCCTTCTGGAGACTCTGAGGGAGAATCTGTTCCATGCCCCTCTTCTAGCTTCTAGTGACTTCTAGAAATCTTTGTTGTCCCTTGGCTTATGACTTGGCTTACCACTCCAGTGTATGTCTGTAGTCACATGGCCTTCTCCTCTGTGTCTCCTCTGTGTCTCCGTGTGGCCTTCCTAGACACAGGACCCACTGTAAACCAGTTTGACTGCATTTTAGCTTAACTAATTACATCTTTTTTTTTTTTTTTTAAGATTTATTCATTTATTGGAGGAGGGGGGCAGAGGGAGGGGAAGAGAGGATCTCAAGCAGACTCCCGCCGAGCCAGGAGCATGATGCAGGGCTCAATCTCACAGCACTGAGATCACAACCTGAGCCAAAATCAAGAGTTGGATGTTCAACCAGCTGTGCCACCCAGGAGCTCCTTAATTAGTTTACATCTTTAATGACTATATTTCCAAATGAGGGCACATCCTTAGGTTCCAGATGAATGTAAACTTGGGCCATACATCATTCAACCCAAACAGGGGTTCTTGGGTCCCTTTTCCTCTGGAACACACCTCCTTCACTTCCGGATCTTTCTTAAATTAATTGATGTTTCCCTTGCCTCTCTTTTCTCTAGTTTTGCCGTCTGAAACTTTTGTGAGTCGTACCCTGGGCCTCCTGCAATCATGCTCAGCTGTGCTCATCTTTTCTCTGCTGGCCCTTTCCTTTCTTTTTTGTTATATCTTTCTATGAAATTTCAATTTCAGCTTCTGTTTCCATCTCATTTCAGCATTGAATCTCTGAACATCCTTTCTCTTCCTGAGATTTTCCTTTTTTTTTTTTTTTTTTAAAGATTTTATTTATTTATTTGAGAGAGAGAGACAGTGAGAGAGAGCATGAGCGAGGAGAAGGTCAGAGGGAGAAGCAGACTCCGCATGGAGCTGGGAGCTCGATGCGGGGCTCACTCTCGGGACTCCGGGATCATGACCTGAGCCAAAGGCAGTCGTCCAACCAACTGAGCCACCCAGGCATCCCAAGATTTTCCTTTTTTTAACAGACTCTTGTTCTCATGCCGAGGATGCAATGTCTTATAAAATCTCTGAGGATAGGGAGCCTGGGTGGCTCAGTGGGTTAAGCCGCTGCCTTCGGCTCAGGTCATGATCTCAGGGTCCTGGGATCGAGTCCTGCATCGGGCTCTCTGCTCAGCAGGGAGCCTGCTTCCTCCTCTCTCTCTCTGCCTGCCTCTCTGCCTACTTGTAATCTCTCTCTGTCAGATAAATAAATAAATCTTAAAAAATAAAAATAAAAAATAAATAAATAAAATCTCTGAGGATATTAACTAGGGCTGTTGTTGCTGCGGCTGATGTTATGGTTTTTAAACTCTCCTTGGTTCTTGCTTTGTCTCTTTGTCTTCCAGGAAGATGAAAACATCTCGGGGCACCTGGGTGGCTCAGTGGTTTAAAGCCTCTGCCTTCGGCTCAGGTCATGATCCCAGGGTCCTGGGATCGAGCCCCACATCGGGCTCTCTGCTCAGCGGGAACCTGCTTCCCCCCAGCTCTGCCTGCCTCTCTGCCTACTTGTGATCTCTGTCAAATAAATAAATAAATAAAATCTTTTAAAAAAAAATCTCTCTGGCAAGTTGAAGGCTTTCTGCAAAGATGTAGCAATTCTCTGGTGTCCTTCCTAAAAAGTGAGATATTACAAAAGCAGATTGGAATCTCTACGTATAGGCACAGGGCGGTTTGAGGGGAGCTGCCCTGCAGGGTGATGACACAGCAAACCACCTCTCACACTCAGTCTCTGCAGAAAATAAGCACCCAGGCTCTCATCAGTGGTGGGTAGCCAGCAGAGCAGGTGGAACAGGGAATCTGACCTCTCGTAACACCATATAATTTTTTTTCAACCAATCTCTCCTTTTATTCACCCCTGCCCTTGGTAATAGTTTGTTGGATGAATACAGAGTGAAAAAGTAGTTACTATTTTTTAGGCCTTAGTGTGGATCCAGCACGTTAGCCAACATAACCTCCATTTCTACCATTTGAGGTTACCACCAACCAAATGTTCCCCACAAATACTGCTTTTGGAATGATGATAAGGATGCCTCAAGGGGCACCTGGGTGGCTCAGTCAGTTAGGCGTCTGCCTTCGGCTCAGGTCATGATCCCAGAATCCTGGGATGGAGCCCCACATTCCACTCCCTGCTCAGCAGGGAGCCTGCTTCTCCCACTCCCTTTGCCCTTCCCCCAACTTCCCTCTCTTTCTCAAATAAATAAATATATTTTTTTTAATTACTCAAAATGTCTTACCTTATATGATGTGACAAGGAAGAGACAGCAATTGCCAATAGTCTGTCAAAGCTGCTATGAAGAATTCTAGAACAGGTATGGGGTGGAGATGCAGTAATAAATGGAATTGAGAAACCCCTAAGTGGCCAGCGATGGAATGCTGGCTGCGAAATAATACTGGTGCCAGACTAGATGTGGAAGGTAGAGCAGGGCAGCGGGATGATGCGTGGGAAGGAGAGAGGCTGCCATGCTCAGGACTCCAGCAGTTAAAATGGCGATTTGAGTTTGAGTCCCAGCTCATATGTCTTCCCATCAATTCTGGCTCCATTTCTGTCTCACATGGCTTCCCTGAATCTTTCCCTTGCTTGTGACTTTCTGTAGAATGTCATGTCACATTAGATACAACCCCAGTGCCTTTCCACCACAAAGTGCCTCAGACCAAAGACCTATGAGCTCCTCTCCAGGTGGTTTAGAAAAGAGTGAGGGGGCTAGGGTAGGGAAGTGGGTTCTCACAGCTACTTCAGAGATTGGACCCGGGCCATCACAGTTTTGGGAGGAGGAGGTTGTTTGTTTGTTTGTTTGTTTGTTTTAAGCCCTCTGTCACTGCCCATGGTCTTTAGTTTGTCTGCAAGTAATTCGCTGGCTAGATTTCTCTCCTCCAGGGCCCTCTCTGCCTCTTTCCATGGTTGCTCCTGAAAGCTCTCAGATTCATCCTGTGTCATAAGTAGAATTTAGTTCTCTTTGATCCAGTTTCCTACCTATGGAAGACCACCATTTTATTGATAAATGGTCAATTCATGTGTTCTGGGGCACATGGGTGGCTCAGTCAGTTGAGTGGCTAATTCTTTTTTTTTTTTTTTTTTTAAGATTTTATTTATTTATTTGACAGACAGAGATCACAAGTAGGCAGAGAGGCAGGCAGAGAGAGAGAGAGGAGGAAGCAGGCTCTCCACAGAGCAGACAGCCTGATGCAGGGCTCAATCCCAGAACCATGGGATCATGACCTGAGCCGAAGGCAGAGGCTTTAACCTACTGAGCCACCCAGGCGCCCCGAGTGGCTGATTCTTGATTTCAGCTCAGGTCATGATCTCAAGGTCGTGTGATCAAGCCCCTCACTCTGGGATTCTCCCTCCTCTCACTCTGCCCCTCCTTACCCTCTTGCTCTAAAAAAAAAAAAAAAAAAAAGTTAACCAATCTATAAAGAAATGTTACCACCTCTTAAAGAGACACGTTTGATTAGTAAAAAAAAAAAAAAAGTTTTATTTTTCTCATACCTTTATAGAGTCATATAGTGTGGTTTATGGAGATGTGTGTGTGCATACATATAAACACATTTCGCATGTATATGCATGTGTATGTTATAAATACATACATGACATACACTAACTATACGCACATGCATAGAGAGAGTCAGGGAAGTTTGGAATGGTATCTATCCAAACTCCTAATGTAGGAGAGTAGACATTCTCTCTGAAAAGTGTCATTAAAGAAGGGCTTTGGTTTTCCACATTTCTATAGGGATGTATTCCTCAAATAATGAGAAAATAAAAGCAAAAATATCTCCATTTAGGAAAAAAAAAAAAAGTAAAATAAGTATGTGCCAAATGACTAATAAACATAAAAAGTCTAAGTGGGGCCACAGAGAATTTTTTAGATTTTTTTTTTTTTTATTTGACAGAGAGAAATCACAAGTAGTCGGAGAGGCAGGCAGAGAGAGAGAGAGGAGGAAGCAGGCTCCCTGCTGAGCAGTGACCCGATGCGGGACTGGATCCCAGGACCCTGAGATCATGACCTGAGCCGAAGGCAGCGGCTTAACCCACTGAGCCACCCAGGCGCCCCGAGAATTTTTTAAAAAGAACAAAAAAGACATGTATAATAGAAAGTCATAGTTTTAAAAACTTACTACAGAGAGGATAACACATCTAATGTAAAATTCCAATACTAACAAAACAGGGTTCCTAAGTACATTTTATGCAGCATGAAAAAAATACAGCTGAAGGTTAACAAAAAGCCAGGCTAAAGGAAGTCAGTTGTAAGACCTGCAGAATCGATACAATCTGGAATTGCATTCATCTTAAGGAAGTGGGTGGTTCGTACTTCCCCTCCTCATTTACTACTTCATGATATCTTGTTTCTCCACTAGTCTACTCCAACTCAGATCAGTTTCTTTATGGAAACATGTTAAATAAGTTAAGTAAATTAGCAATTTGGTCGATTTTATGGAGACACGGTGATTACGTATGAAGTCCCACATCTGGGGTAGACAAAAGTCCAAATTTCACCGCAGTAGTTGCCATATGCTCCCCTCATTTCCCCTTAGCACTCCCAGGTTGAGTGCTAACTCCCGTTAGAAAAAAATGCAAACCCCAAGAAGTTAGAAATAATCTTAAATTTTTTAAAAAAGAAAGAAAAATTACAAGGCATAAGTCAAAAAAGAGAAACTCCTGAATGTCTTTGTTTTTTTAAATTTCTGATTATAAAAGAAAAAGTAAAGATGATGGTTTCAAATGATGATGAGGTCACAGTGGCAGCCCCAAGTTATCTGGACGAGTTCTCCCACTGAAAACAGCTAAAATGGCAGCATTAAACATTTTAAATTATTTTAACAGCATCCAGGAACTAACAATAGAAAAGAAACACCAAATAAGCGCTAGTAAGAAAGGTAAATGGAAGAGTTCAGAGTTGTGTTTCCTCTGAAGGCACTTGCCAGTCTGTGTTTCTGATGGCCTTGTGGGATGAGAGATAAAATAGGGGGCCCATTCCAAGTTGTGTGTCTGGTGAACTGCCTTGAATGCACATTAAGCTGAGGGCTTCATTAAGCTCAAAGGGCCAGGCTTCAGGGAAGGTTAACCCAGCAGTCTATCCCCCCACTGCCTCCCACCCCAGCAGTTTCCAGGGAGAGGTGTGTTGGCATTGAGCAGAGCAGGAGAAAAGAAAAGAAGGAGAAAACAGAAATAACTGTCCGTGAGAGCATGTAAATCATGTCTAGGCATTCTCAAGGATTTATAGCTACAATTTTGTAGCATCTAGTATCCAACAATATATAAACGATGATTTTAACTTAAAATAGCTTTTCAGGGACCCTTGATTTGGGCTCAGGTTATGATTTCCAGGTTGTGAGATCCAGCTCTGGGTCAGATTTATAGCTACAATTTTGAATCATCTAGTATCCAACAATATATAAACGATGATTTTAACTTAAAATGGCTTTTCAGGGACCCTTGATTTTGGCTCAGGTTATGATTTCCAGGTTGTAAGATCCAGCTCTGGGTCAGGCTCCACGCTCAGTGCGGGGTCTGTTTGAAATTCTCTCGCCTTCCTCCTCTGACCCTCCCGCTGCTCACACTCCCTCTCTAAAATAAATGAATAAATAAATAAATAAATAAAATCTTTAAAAAAATAGTTTTTCAGTCATCAGGACACTCTCCATGTGTGTGCACGCACGCGCACACACACACACAAATTGTTTAAGGATACACAAGGTGATGATAAGCACATAAAATATAAGACACTATGAGTGAAAATCAACAGAAATAACAAGGACCTACATCTTTCAGCAATTATCAGGCACAAATTATAAAAACTGTTCTTTGTCTAGTGAAATAAGAGATAAATCTGAAAATAAATGAAGAGCACAGGAAAATATAAAAAGTGTTATCATAGATTGGAAAAAGGGCCAAATTGAACGTGCATAAGTAAAAAATACAATAACCAACATTTAAAACTTAACATACAGAGTGGGCAGTGGATCACATAAAAAGAGAGTATGAACTGGAAGACAAGAGTAGGAGACATTCGTCCAGAAAGCAGCACACAGAACAAATAATGGACAAGAAAGAGAGGCTTAGTGGGGAAGCCAATTTTGGAATAGGTGTTCAACAAATATTTGTTGGATATCTTTAAAACTGAAGGCACACCGATTTTATTTGTATGAGTATTTTCTGGCTTCAGCTTGTGAGCTGGCTCTTCTAGGTCGGGACTTGAAGAGGATCCTGTAAAAAGAGTATCAATTTCTATAGCTGCAACTGGAACATTTGATACCCTCAACCAACGCTGACAGAGAGCTAACTGCAAAACACTGTGAGCACCAATTTAAAAATGCGAATGTGATCACACAGAAATCACATGGTCTTTTTTTTTTCTTGCCTTTTTTTTTTTTTTAATATAAAGATTTATTTATTTATTTTGGAGAGAGAGAGAAAATGAGTGAGAGTGGGGGGTGATGGGAGAGGTGGGGAGAAGGGTAGCAGCAGAGAGAGAAAAAATCTCCAGCAAACTCCCCACTGAGTGAGGAGCTAGACATGGGGCTTGATTTATCGATTTGCGAGAGAGTGTGTGCATATGGTATGAGGAGGGGTGGAGGCAGAGGGAGAAAGAAAATCCTCAATCAGACTCCTTGCTGAGTGCAGAGCCTAATGCAGGGCTCCATCCCAGGACCCTAAGATATTGACCAGAGCCAAAATCAAGAGTCAGATGCTTAACCGACTGAGCCACCCAGGTACACCCTACACGTACTTTCTTACCTTATAAGAACAAGTTTCCTAAGGGTTTTGTTGGGGCAAGAGGGACCTGAGCTCTAATCCGATTCTTCTGCAGCACACTGTGCCATTTTAAACACCTTATGCATAGTATCTCTGAGGCCCATTTTCTCTATTTGCAAAATGGAGACAACACAGTCAAAAAAAAAGGTAACATGCAGAAAGCAGTGATGGTGTGCCAGACATAGACTAGAAGCTCAGTAAATCTGACTATGCTTGCCTCATTCACTGAAATCATTTTAGATCCACTGGCTTTGGAGAAACTTATATCAAATATTTAACAATATTGATTGTGAATCCACATAATCTCCAAAGCCAGTGAAGTATGGACATCTACCTTTGGTTTTGACATGGTTACCTAATAATTTGTAGATAATACAGCTAGTGTCCTGCTCAATATCCATCCCCCCTTCTTCATCACAGAACCCAAAATTTATTTGTGGCGGTGATATGCTAAGATAATGTTATATCTCCAGGAATCTCAGAAGCCACTGGCATAAATCTGGCCAGTGAGGTATTAGCTGTGCTGTCACATGAAGTTCCCCACAAGCCCCTTCGGCCTTTTGCCTCTCCCTCTCCCTCCTGCCTGGAATGCAGATCAACTCCTGGACACACAACAGCCCCCTTCTGAGCATGAAAACAAAGCCACACAAAAAGGCAGAGAAGGAGCAATGGGCTGCTATGTTAACCTAGTACTACCTACTCTTCGAACAGTTCCCCTGTGAGATAGACAGACCTCTCGCTAATTTAAGTTCTATAGTTTTTTTTTTTTTTTATTATTACAAGCTATATTAGTCAGGGTTCTCCAGAGAAAAAGAACCAAGAGGATATACAAAGAGAGACAGAGAGAAATGTATTCTAATGAATTGGCTTGCGTGATTATGGAGGCTGAGAAGGTGCAAGACCAGCAGGTGGCCAGCTGGAAACTGAGAGGGAACGTCTAGTCCAACTCCAAATGCATGAGAGCCAGCAGAGCTGATGGTCTACACCCCCGTGCAAAAGCCGGCAGTCTTGAGACCCAAGAAGAGCCAATATTTTAATTCAACTTTGAAGCAAGAAGAGACCTGTTCCAGCTTAACCAGACAGGCAGGAGGAGCCCCCACCTTAATCATGGGAAGGTCAACCCTTTTTGTTCTTTTCAGATCTTCAGTTGATTAGTTGAGGGTCACCCACATCAGGAAGGGCTATCTGTTTTACTTATTTTACTGATTCAGATAATCATTCTTCCTAAAACACACTCAATGACACACCCACAATAATGTTTGACCAAGTATCTGGGCACCCTGTGGCCCAGTGCAGTTGACTCATAAAATTAACCATTACATTAAGCCATCAGAGACAATCCTAATACCCTGGTTAGTGCCACCTCATGGGCACCATAAATAACATCCAAGGTTTCACTTAAGATTAAGCTTTATTGTGGGGTGTCCCTACAACTTAGCATTTTACATTGCAAAAAGTGAATAGTGAGGAAAATTGGCTACTGTGGCTTAAAATGTTGGCCAACCCTCAAAGAATAGCTATAGTAAAGCTCTTGGAATAGGTAGAGAAAACACTGCCAGTCCATTCCCAAAGAATTTTGCATAATTGTTCCCCAAAGAACTTTGAAATCTCTGGTGTTTGACCCGGAAAATGAGACGTGAGCCACAGAGCCCAACACTGGCCCCAAAAGAGGGAGCCAAAACATGTCCCTTATCGGCACTACAAAGCTTTTATGATGTGAAATTAAGTTCTTTTTGATCATTTTCTCTGATAACTTTTGATTTTGTGTATAATGAGCATGTAAAACACAAGCTTATTTGTATATTAAAAATGGTTTCATGTGCTCAAAAGAAAGGTCCTAATTTACATATGGTACTTGCTCACTCATTTATTTTCTTGTTGGATAAATTGAGTGCCTTCTAAGCATTAGGCTTTGGGGACAGAGAATCAGACACTTTGTGAAGATGTTTAAAGAGCGAGGTCTGTCCTCTAAGAGTTAATAGTCGCATATGAATATGCGAATATACATGCAAATACCTCATGGCATAGGATAAAAGAATTAATCCAGGACATTCTCTGACAGTATTTATGTCACAGACAAATTAGCCTAGCATTGAAGTTAACACTTGCAAATAAGAGTAATTGGAAATGTAATGAAATGAATTTCTACATAAACTTTCAAGCCTGCTATAGCTAAGTGACCCTGGGCAAGTTGCAGAGCCTCTGTGAACCTTTGTCCTGAAGAAAAACAAAGACAATATCTAACACGGAAAATTCTTTAATGATTAAATAAAGCTCTTAAAATCTATAGCACAGTGCCCAGCCTGGAGTCAGTGGAAAATGCTGTTTGCAGCTGCTTCTACAATTATGACAATTGCCTGAACAATTAAATCTCAATAGAAAATTCAAGAGTATGCACTCTGCATGTGTATTTGAATTTCAGAGACTTGTCTTTTTCCTAACAGAGTCAGGGTCCCTAAATTGTCCCTAATGACTCAGTTCTCATCAAGGCAAAATGTTTTATTTAAAAATGCAAATAGTATGGGGGCTGAAAGTATTTTAAAAAAAAATTAAGCAATTTTTCAAATGCCTTTGCCGGTCACTAAATAAGTTATATCTGTTTTCTATTTTGAACTGCTGGTCTTGTAAAATACCTCATTCCCTTCACCTTCTCTTTAAAATAAACAATTCTAGAGAAAAAGTTACTAAGAAAACCAGAAGGAAGAGAAAATACATTTATAGTACCATATGATATTTATAAAAAAAAAAAAACATAAATGGACCTATAGTTCACACCCTTATTCAAGAGTCCGTGGTATGTGTATGTACTTCCTCAAATATGAATACATACAACACCCCCCTCCCTAACTTTTCCATACCAAAAGCTGACAGTGATCTTTTGAAATAGGATTGTCATTCCTCTATTTAGAGTCCTTCAAAAAAATGATAAAATTCTTTAGCACAAATGAAAATTCCCTTTAAGTCTTAATGCTAAAAAGTAAATAAAATAAAATAAAATAAATAATAAAATAAAAAACAATCCCAGTCAGTAGAGTTGATGGTATTGTAAGAGCATTGTATGGTGACAGATGGTAGCCACACTTGTGGGGAGCATAGTGTAAATATAGACTTGTCTAATCACTACATAGCATTGTGTATTAACTATACTTCAATTTTTAAAAACATAAAAAATACTTCTATAGTGCTAAGCATTATTTTCTAGGTCCTTCTTTTAAGGCATTCATATTTCTATTTAACATACAACTGTTCTTGCCCATTTGTCTACTCACTCAAAAATATACGGTTTGAGCCCCTACTAAGAGCCAGGCAGTGGTCTGAATAAAGCACATTTAATAATATCACCAACATACACATGGTTTCTAAGCCACAGGGCTTTGGTCAAGGCTGTTACTCCACCTAAGGTCCACAATGTCTTCCAGACCCTCTCATGTCATGCACTTTCCTGACCAATGCTGAAGTTTCATCCCTTAAAAACAGACCATAAGGTGAGTATCCAGTAACCCCCCATCCTTATTTGTAGGTGATAACTCATCAAGATTTTTTTGTTTTCCACTTCCATTCTTTAACCCATAGTCTCTCGAGTTAGTGGGTCCCAGGAGAGACAGAAGTACTGATGCTCAATTTTGGTGGCTGGAAAACTGTTCCTGTCAAAGTGTGACTGGGCAATAAGTCATTCCTCTGACACAAATGAGGTCCTAATGCAATGTGCTGATGAAACATGAAGAGGAGGCTTCCCAGTAAATTCTTCACAATTTCCATCAACTCAGCAGGGAGGACAGCTTAGAATATCTGCTCCATGCATATGTTTATCGGGGACATATGCGCTAAGATGTGAGCTATCATTTTCCCAAGCAAGATTTTAAACTCCAAGTATTTTCATGTTACAAGACATTAAAGGCTCTGAGCATTCACTGTGTGAATTACAGCCGTCTGCCGCATGGGGAACCAGTGGGTAATTCTCCGTACATCAAAGATGTTGCCACCAAGTTTTCCATCTCTTTCTTGACATTAAAACCAGCCCTGGCTGATTCCCCCATGAAAGACTAGTATAATGTCTTTTTAAATGACTTTTTTTTTTTTCTTGCCTTCAGGAACACTCACAGACCAGGTATTCAGAAAAACCTTCGCAAATTTCTGGGAAGAGTTGAAAGCATGTTTTGTTTTAGACGTTCATCCTCTCGTTCACGGAGAGAGGAGATAAACACACTTCCAAAAACTGAGCTAAACTCATTCAGAAGCTGCACAAAATTCTCGGAATCCTGAGAAGTATTGATTTCTCGGGGGCCGGCAGCAGCGTCCCAGACAACTGTTTAACGAATAGTGGCACAAGGTCTATATTGATGTCCTCTCTGGATCGTCTAATTTATACCCAGGAAGTAACTCACCCAACGGGGACGTGCCTCTTTGTTTAATCATCCACCAGCCCCTTCACAGCCCAGGTGTGATGAGAAACCTCATCGTTGGGGTCCCAGTGCTGGTCAGCAGGTAGGGGTGTCCCCCGGGTCTCCCAGACTTGAGGCTTCTCTGCTTCTCACTCTGCCTATCTCCTGCTCATCCATCCATCTCCACGACAACCTGCCTGACTCTGTCTCTGTGTCTCTGTGTCTATCTCTCACTCTTCCTTCTTCCAACTCTCTCTCTTTATCACTATGTGTCTCTGTCTCTTCCTGTTTGCACATCTCTTTCTCTCTCTCTCTCTACATTTATCTTTCCGTCTCTCTGTCTTTCTCTGTCCCTCTCTCTTTCTCTGTCTGTCTCCTTCTCGCTCATCTGTGTGCATGCATACATCCACAGCCAATGGCATCATCGTCCTACCTTCATTATTAACCCCAGTAGAGTGTTACGTGTCTCCCACACTATTACAATGAAAAACAAGTTTCTGTGCAGAGAACTGTCACACATTAGAAAACAAAACTCCAATATAAGCCAAGGGACAGTACTTCCTTAGCCTCTGTATCCTGGGTTTGACATGAGGACCCAAAGATGTAACAAAGCCTCCTTCTTGTCATTTAATAATCCAAAATATCCCTAGAGAGACCCTCAAATCCACAGAATGTCTATCAATGAGTATGATAACTTATATCATCTGTAAGTTATATAATTTATGACTGAATTTATTATTTTTTAAATATATGTAATACTCAAATATATGTCATGAACCTCATGAAACTGTAGGTAATTTTCTGCCTATAAGCATTTTTCAGGAGACAAGTCCATTGATTTCCAAAAGAGTCCTCATCACAAGCAGAAGGGGAAAAATTTAATCACCAGTGTGTTTGTTTGTCATTTTCAAAAAAAATTATAAATTTTTTGTAAAGATTTTGCTTTGGTCAAATACACCTTATTAACCAAGAGGTGTTAATAGGCACACGCCCACCATCTTATGGAAGTTCAGAAACATTTTCACAATTAAAACAGGGCAAATAGCTGTTTTAGAGGTTCATAAATTCCACCTACAAGGAACTCTCACTTAGTACTTATCTGTAATCCTCAAGAACTATTTATGACATAGTCCAAAGGAGCTCCATCTCCACAAATTTTTACCTTCCTGAATATTTCCATAAGCCTCTTTTCTTTTCTAGCAGAGCTCACAGGAGCGGTTAAAGACATGATGCATTTAGCAAGTAGTACATTCTATTCTCTACAATTAGTCCCACCAAGGAGTTGTATTAGAGAAAAGGTTGAAAAGGTTATCTATTGTCTTGCTTTTCAATGCAGGATGAGTTTGTGTGCTTGGTTTCAACTCCCAATATAACGAAACCATAGAAAAATGGTCAAGGTTAATCCAATGTAGATATTTCACTTTAAATGCAATTGTCATTTCATTTCTAAACACTTCTATAAAGAAAGCCTTGCTTGGGAAATCAGTATGTGAGCAAAGAATTGAAACCAAAAATAGGATTCTTAGCAAGGATGCTGGCTTCAGAAAGCAACAGGAGACCATGGAAAGAAATAAGTTTGAGTAAGTTTTGCAGTGCCCAAAGGGCAAATCTCTCATACTGGCCTGCAAGGCTCCCTAGAATGTGGTGCTAAACTTCAGATCCATCCTTATCTCCAACATTCTTCAACAGCCAGTTTAATCTCTTCCTCTCTCTTGAACCATGCGAGTTTTAATAACTCTCCATGTCTTTGCTACTGTGACAAAGAGACAACAAGGTGGACCTCCCGATCCCAGTATGCTTGGTATTCACATCTTTGTATCATTCTATCCCTTTGAGTGTGTGCTTCCAACCAACAGAAAATGACAAAGGGATGAGATGTTACTCTCATGACTTGTTACGTAAGACTCCATATTGCTAGCAGATTCATTCAGGAATACTTCTTTCTCTGTCTCTCTCTCTCTCTCTGTCCATTGTTGACTAAAAAGAAGCAAGCTGCCATGAATCCTACAATGCCAAGGAAGTTAATTCTGCCAACCTCTTAATAAAACCTGGAAGCAGATTGTTCCCCAGTTGATCCTCTGATGGGAACCCTGCTCCGGTCAAACCCTGACTGCAGCCTTATGTGATCCTGAGCAGAGAACTGGCCAAGCTATGCTCAAATTCCTGACCCGCAGAAACTGTGAGATAGTAAATGTGTGTTGTTTAAAGCTGCTGAGTTTTTTACACAGCAGAGAAAACTAGTGCAGGTAGTCTGTACTCTTTTTCTGGAATGTTCTCCCTCCTTCTTTGAATCCTGTCCCTTTGTCAAGAATCAGATTTAAAATATCTCCTTCTGGGGCACCTGGGTGGCTCAGTTGGTTAAGCAACTGCCTTCGGCTCAGGTCATGATCCTGGAGTCATAGGATCCAGTCCCACATCAGGCTCCCTGCTTGGCAGGGAGTCTGCTTCTCCCGCTGACCTCTCTCCTCTCATGCTCTCTCTCTCTCAAATAAATAAATAAAATCTTTAAAAAAAATAGTCTATTTCTTTAAAAAAATTTTTTTATTTTTTCTTAAAGATTTTATTTATTTGTTTGACAGAGAGAGATCACAAGTAGGCAGAGAGGCAGGCAGAGAGAGAGGAGGAAGCAGGCTCCCCGCTGAGCAGAGAGCCTGATGTGGGACTCGATCCCAGGACCCTGAGTTCACGACCTGAGCCGAAGGCAGCGGCTTAACCCACTGAGCCACCCAGGTGCCCCAAAATAGTCTATTTCTTAAAAAAAAAAAAAAAGTCCCCTTCCATTTCTCACATAAAGCTGATGGTTCATCCCAGGGTCTCCTTAGAAGTTTGATTTTTAGCTTCTTCCTAATATCCCTTTCCTACATGGATGACTCTGGCCTCATTGTCTTGCAGGCACTTCTCTGTAGGTTTCTGTGTAGATCACCATGACTTCACATGAGTATCTATATAACCCACTCCCTCTACCTAATAAGATCTTTATGGCTTTTGTGGTCCCACTTCCCTTTACCCATTACTCCTCCTACCACTCAACTCCCTTCCTCTTTCCACAAGAAAGGCAATTTCTAGCATCTCTCTGAACTTAAATGAGATGCCAGCTGTAGACTTGTGGCTTGGTTTCTCCTCAGCTATGAACCCAAGCTGATTTCCCCAGCTAACCAAACACTCCCTCACAAGATTGGGAGGAAGTAGTGCAGACTTGATTATGGATCTTCCCATCAGCAGGTACAGCTCTGTAATCAACTCAACAAGGCCCTCACCACTGGTACAATGGAGCAAACAGCTCTTAGACCCACCTCTCATCAGGAACCAGTCCCACCTTTTTGCACACACGATACTCAAATGCAGGAAAAGATGAGCCATGTTTGAGTCCACATCTAGGTCACAATAAACCTACCTCACTTTACTCTACCTGCACTTGCTAAACATAAGGTGAGTGTATAGCTGGCCTCCAATGGCCAGAAGGTATTATCCAGGGCATATTAGGATGGATGGGAATATAAACTGGGACAGCCTTTTTTTTTTTTTTTCAGGGTAATTTGGAATACCTATCAAAATATAAGAGTTTATACGCTTTGACCAAGCAATTCTACTCTAAGTAATGTCATAGAAAAAATACCCTCATAGGTACAAAGATAGATAGATAGATAGATAGACAGATAGACAGATAAAGACCACTCAATGGAGCATGGCCTTTAGAGCAAAAATTTGGGAAAATGTTGAAGATGGATGAAATACAGCATGATTATTCCACACATTCACGCCATGGGGTTAAAAGGAGAGCTGGGACTTCTCTATTCATCCTGTTAAGTAAAACAAAGAATCCCGGACATTACATATAAAACAAACATAAGCAAACACTCAAAGGAATGAAGAGGGCAAACCAGCTAGAAATCTGTAATCAAAGGAATGACATGGTGGTCATTGTCCTGAGTTTGCCTCTTACCTTATATATCCCCAAATCGGAGCTGAAGAAGTCAAATCCCAACTTGCACATGAATGTTTATAACATTCCTAGTGGCCAAAAACTGGGGACAATGAGGACACCCTTAGATGGGTGAAAAAGCTAAACTATGATACATCCATACCGTGGAGCATTACTCAGCAATGAAAGGGAACTATCACTACACACAACTGAACAAACATCCAGAGACTTCCACTGAGGAAAATAAGTCAATCCAGAAAGGTTACATACTGTAATATCCCATTTATGTAACATTCTTAAAGTCATAAAATTA